>NC_051154.1:371694804-372054330 GCF_013339745.2 Dermacentor silvarum | reverse complement strand
TAATCGTAATATTTTTTTTGTGAGAGTCTCATTTCCCCCCCCCCCCCTTATCATGCTGTAATTGTGGTTGCATTATTTATGTGCAAATATTTATGTATAGATGACCACTGCTCCAAGTTCCATTTTATCGCAAAGTAAGCTACGAATACTCAAGGAATTATGTATAGCAAAATACCAAAGTCAAATTGCCGAACACAACCAAGCAGACTCAGTGCACAGTCTCTCACCAGATTGCATTGGTCATGCAAAGGTGCACAGCATACCTCTTTATTACTTGCTGAACAAGCTGTGAGAAAACTGAATATTTATGTAGCTTCAATTAAGTGCTATCAGCCATTACTTCTGCCCTCGGCAATTGTGGACTATTATCACGACATTTCTTTTTCTAACTCATTTTGCTTAATATAGAGGGATTACTGCCTGTGTTCATAGGGAATAAATCACATGGGCAACCAAACGCCAAGAATGTATAAACTTGGAACATTGATTGTGCAGTTTGATGGTTCAGAATAAGTAGAAATACAGCATAAAAACTTAACTTTTACTTGAAACAACAATAGAGCATACAGTAACCATACTTGCCTGCTGTAGCCCCTGTGCCAAGTAAATTTCAATTCTGCTTTTTGCATCCTATCAGAGCGCTGGTAACATGTTTCACATTTCTGTCAGCCAACTAACCTGTCTTGTAACAGTAAAAACGTGCCAACTATATTTTTTAACAACATGCTAGAATATGCAGGCAGTTCGCTTAGAAAACTAAAGCCATAGAATTAATACAGTGATGCGACTTTCGGTTTGCATGTCACAGGTTGAGAAAAGTAAGGTGGGAGCTGTTTCCAATGTTCCGACTAGATAGCAAAGCTAGTATAAAAGGTAGCACACCACTGAGCTCTACTATGGGGGGCTGGATAGCGCATTGAGCGCCTTCGACTGAAGCCAACCTTGTCCCAGGAGTTGGTACTTCATGACTTTGCTGTGGCATTTCACCTGCACAGGAGTGCGGCATTTCTTCTGCTATAATGCTTGCGCTTTGTGCCGCAAGCTACCGAAGCAGTCCAGAGAAGTATTTCGAGAAGACGTCCAGAATTTTTCATCACAGCACTGACAGCATCGCTAACATGAGTGGCGCGTGCTGAAAACACTTGTCAATCAGAAAATGCTTTCTGTAAGAAAAACTTATCACGTACGGATTCAGAACATCGTAACAGCTCTCACCAGACATGTGGAGACATCGCCTAGATGTGGAAAACCACGAAGAAAAATTTTTATGGCAGCAATATTGTGCAACGGCACACACTAGTAAGTGCAGCGTATGCCCTACTTTTGGGACAAGCCGCTGCACGACACTGCATTTCCGCTGGCTTCATCTACGCCTGGCTCTGTGGGCAGCGAAGCGGCATCCAGCAAAACATAGTAGAGATCAGTGGTGCACATAGTATTTTATGTCCCCTTTGTCGATGCCAGCTGAACCCACGGTAACTGTTTCCAAAGCAGAAAAACTAAAGGCAAGGGATCTGTACACATTGCATCGTAAAGTGGCTGATGCTTGGGCAAAGCAAATACTGTGCATGGTAGATTTGTGTGAGGCAAGCTAGGAGTCAAAAAGCCTGCTGCATACTAGCAAATGACCAACATATTGTTGCATGTTGAAATTCTTTTTTTATTCCTCATCACTCATTTGTGTAGGGGAGACGGCTCTCACAACTGGAGAAGCCTGGGAAGCATTCAGTACTCCACAAAACCAGTTTCAACGTAAAATGTGTCTGCATCTCATAATTTCATGGCTGCGAGAGTGAGCCCAATGGTAAACACATCTGAGTGTTCATGATGTCATGCATTATCCACTTTATCTGCACGTAATACCTATCCTGACAAAGCTGATATTACCTTTAGAGAAATTGTAGATGTTGTGAGCTTGCATTTCAGAACGCACAACAAGCTTAACACGTACAACACCAGAACAATTTGTTGAGAATTTCGGATCAGGAATCTTCGAAGCACAATTTGTTTAGTGGTGTTAAGATTCTGCTTAAGGTTGTTGATTATTACATTCATATAGTGTTCAAGCATTGCTGTAACAACATTCTTCGCTTGGAGTAGATAGTAAGGGTGTACTCCACATGAGCTGGTGGCATTTTGCTCCATATTCAAAAACTGGTTTCTTCTTCAGTTGAGATTTTCAAGCTTGCATTATTTATTAGCTGTTGTATGTAACCTATCCTAAATGTTTGAATAGTGAACAAAATGTGACCTTTTTGATTGATTTTGTGGATTGTACACCCTTGCTGCAAACAATTTGAGATGCTAACTGTTTCCGCCTTAATGAAAAATAATTGCTTGAAGCAGCCATAGCCACCAATAATACTAGCATGACACGATTATGACAATTGTGATATTGTACTTTGATTTATAATGTTTTTAAACATATGGAGCTCTGCCTGTGGTGTAAATGGGTTCCTGATATCCATTCGTGATGCAAGACTTTGAAGAATAAACTGAAGCAAGAATGTTTACTTACTTTTCAAGAGAAGCTCATGGCAATTTCCTCATGAAAAGTAAAATAACTAGAAATAACTTTACTGAGCTGAGAAGAGTGCTACAATTGTCTCATTCGAATAGTGCCATATACAGAAGCTACAACAAATGTTTACTATTTTGGTTGCATTTGTATATATGGTCTTGTCACGTGTTGCAAGCTGTATTCAGAATGGCCACAGCTCAGTCATGATTGTGGCATTGTGCAATGAAGTACCGCTGGCATCACCCGGAAAGTGTCGCAAAGTTACAAATTTAACTTTAAATGGGTTCTTTTAGGAAAAAGACTTAGCTCAGAAAATTATCCTTTTTTATGCAGCCTGTCGAGACAAGGTTTCTTTACATGGCCATGGCGCTCAAGGAAGAAACCGAGACTGTAGACTGCCAACGTTCATTCCTGTTCCGGCAAAGACGGGCCAGCAGTAACCAGCAGGATTTTACAAAGTGAACTCATCACAGCTTGAGCCACTCCATGCCACAAGCAGTTGCTCCTCGAGCCACCGTGCAAAGGTTCCTTGGGGCACAAGTCCAACTCAGCGCCACAACCTTTCTTCTGCAGTTTTTCTACCTACTTAGCTAACCAGGTGGGTCAAAGATGGCAGAGGGAAAGGGAATCACAGCTTTAAGCATAGAACCTGCTCAAGCTTAATGCAGCTTGAGAGTGAACAGTGAACGAGAAATAGGTAGAGAAAAATAAGACACCTCTTCTCCCTCAGAGAATTGGCAGTGAAAAAAAAACAGCTTATGGAAGGCTTGAATATTGGTCGCAATAATTTGGCATAGGTAGGCTAATGACTATGAATGTTTCTGGCAAAGGTAGTGGTAAGGCTGAATAATCAAGGAGTTTAGATATAGATTAGAAAACAAATTTCATTACCCTACCAGAATTTTAAATCATCCCAATAATTCTTTTGACGGTTTATGCGTGTTGAGCGACAATGCTTCTTGATGCCTGCTTCTTGCTGAGATCATTCTTATGCTGCATAATTCACCTGTTCAAGTTCCATGTTTCTCCCGTCCAAGCAAATTTACATTCATCACAAGAAAACTTATAGATGATTTCCAGAAACTTGCTGATTAAATGAGAGAGCAGCATGCATACCAGGCTTTCTTAGATATGCGTTCAACAGCCTCAGATCTCGTGAATGTTATACATACTCCTGCTGAGCAAGTTCTTGGTATCATCTACAAGGTCATTTCAGAATATGAGTTTGCTTAAGTTGGAGAAACAGTCAATCGAAGACATGTCAAGCGATATCGCTGTCGATCTACATTCCAACTGAAATTAAAGTAAATATAGCACCAAATGCAAGAATTATTGGGATGATGCCATTCTTGCAGTGGAATGAAATCCTTCTTCTAATCTAAATATACAATCCATAATAATTCAGACTACTAAATACTTCCAAAGGGGTTGCGTCGTGAATTATGCATGTTGTATTCCGTATTTTCTTACTATAAGACCCAACGATGCTTAAACAGCAGAGAAAACATTAAGAGCTGAGTACTTAATACTTTATATTGCTCCATAAATCAGTTTCCCTGCCAACATCAGCGTCCCGCGCTAATAATGTTTGGGAGAATGTGTGAAACAAGTCACCTGACCCATAGGGTAGTGCTGTTCACTTTGTTTGTAAATGAAGGTCATACTGTACATGTGTGTGATAGCCATACGTGTCATTACCTTTAAAAAAAGGAAGCCAAACTGCGAGTCTGCCTAAGTGGAACAGATTCATTACAAAAAAATGTTTTATGCATAAACAAACAAGGACGAAGAAAAGGAGCAACACAAGCACGATTGCGTTCAAACAACTGGTTTTATTTTCGAAGAACCATTTACTTAAGAACCCAGATCGGTGCTATCCAGTCAACACAACACATCAATAGCGTATATAACAACACTTGTGATAAAAATGCCACGGATAAGCGCGACCCGGTTAACATAAAAACCGCAATGCGCATTAAACAAGCACTTAAGATGAAAAGACAGGAGCGAATATAGCAGTGAAACAGAAGGATGACTGATGCATTTTTCCTTTAGTTTTGCAATCCAGTGCGCTTCCACAATTTCTCTCGCGATTTGATTTCGATGCCTAAACAATATGCCGGGGCTTCTAAGTCAAGGTGAGAACGCATGTTCTTGACAAAGCATAGCCGAATGCTTACTAGGGCCAGCTTTCAGACTGGACAAGTGTTCCCTTAGTCTCGTGTTAACGCATTTTGCAGTCTGCACTACGTACACATGACCTCATGTCATTGGATCCTGATACACAACTTTCTTCGCGCAATGAAGAAATTGGTTCTCAGGCGGATTTTTAATACTGCATTCTTTCTTTGCATCACCCTTACTTTCGAACTTACTTTTTAACCTAGAACACACACTTCCTCTTGTTTTTAGCCGAAAGCACCACTTTTACTTCGTAACTCCCAGCCACCTTTTTAAGTCTGTGTGAAAGGCCATGCACATACGGAATCACTGAAACCCTGGAAGCTAGTTCTTTCTGGCTTTGTTTTTTTGTGCATAGTTCTTTATCCTGTTTAAGTTTTTCATAAATCTAGCACATGACGCCAGCATCACAGCGAGCAGGCACCTACCCGGCCTCTCTCAATCGATCAACTTGCTCAAGAAAGGCAATGTTTACTGTGCGGTAACACGACTTCAACAATGCTGACCGGCAACATGAAATGACTATGCCATTCTTCACAAGCCTGGAATTTTTTTGAGGCATAGTTCATTAGCGGTTTTCCAGCTCGGGGCGTGAATGACCAACACACATGTTCTGGTAGAATTTCTAACTTGACATAAAGGAACTTTAGCTTGTTATCTACCGATACTTCCAAAGTAAAAGTCAAGCCTTCAATAGTAGTAGAAGCCTTTGACTCTAGGCAAGGGCTTAAATTTTACTTTGCAAGTACTGGTAGATAAGAAGCTACAGTTTCTTGTTAACAAGCTACATGAACTATGCCTCAAGCCATTCCAGGCTTGTGAAGAATGGCATAGTCATTTCATGTTGCCGGTCAGCATTGTTGAAGTCGTGTTACCGCACAGTAAACATTGCCTTTCTTGAGCAAGTTGATCGGTTGAGAGAGGCCGGGTAGGTGCCTGCTCGCTGTGATGCTGGCGTCATGTGCTAGACTTATGAAAAACTTAAGCAGGATAAGGAACTATGCACAAAAAATTTAAGGCAGAAAGAATTAGCTTTCAAGGTTTCAGTGATTCCATATGTGCATGGCCTTTCACACAGACTTAAAAAGGTGGCTGGGAGTTATGAAGTAAAAGTGGTGTTTTCGGCTAAAAACAAGAGGTAATGTGTGTTCTAGAGTAAAAAGTAAGTTCGAAAGTAAGGGTGATGCAAAGAAAGAATGTAGTATTAAACATCCGCATAAGAACCAATTTCTTGATTGTGCGAAGAATGTTGAGTATCAGGTTTCTATGACATGTGGTCATGTGTACGTAGGGCAGACTGCAAGATGCATTAACACAAGACTAAGGGAACACTTGTCCAGTCTGAAAGGTGGCCCTAGTAAGCATTAGGCCATGCATTGTCAAGAACATGCGTGCTCACCTTGTCTTAGAAGCACCGGCACATTGTTTAGGCAACGAAATCAAACCGCGAGGGAAATTGTGGAAGTGCACTGGATTGCAAAACGAAAGTAAAAATGCATCAGTCATCCTTCTGTTTCATTGCTAGATAAAGAGAATTCGCTCCTGTCATCTTATCTTTAACATAGTTTCATCTTAAGTGCTCGTTTTATGTGCATTGCTGTTTTTATGTTGATGGGGTCGCGCTGATCCGTGGCAATTTTATCACACGTGTTGTTATATGCGCTGTTGATGTGTCCTGTTGATTGGATTGAGCAGATCTCTGGGTTCTTAAGCAAATGGTTCTTCGTCCTTGTTTGTTTGCGCGCAGAAAATTTTTTAATAAAAAGAGTTTTTCAAAACTGTAAGGAGGTTTTTACTGTGTGCAGTTTAAAAAGAGAAAAAAGCTTCACAGCTGTTACTGAATGCACTCTCCAGAGCTTTACACTATGCAGCTGTACTAGTTTACACAGAATACACTTCACCTCTCGTCACGGCCCAGGTGGCTATTCAGGTTTTTCAAAGGTGTTTCATTGTATGGGACGGCACATACAGCATCACTTATTTGCAAGATATTGCATTCCAATTCTGTTATATGAGATAAATTCATTAGAGAGTTTTAAATTGCCCTAAATGTATTACAGCTGTGGACCAGTACATTGGCAGTAGCTTGCAGTAACTATAGCTTGTGGAAATATAATTGCAACTGCCATGTTATGTGTACCTGCTAGTGCACAGGCATCGGCCACAGAAATCTTTAGGGTACACTAGTTTCTTCTATTTTGGAGTACGCATCCTCCACCAGATTAAAATGTGAAGTGGATTGTCATTTGCGGCGTATACTCCTGCGTAAACTTTATAACCATTTCTCCTCATCTGCTCTACAGATCATTGTTGCTACAACTGCAAAAGCAGGGTGCCTGTTTACAGCACCTGTAGAGAGCAAAGTCGGCGAATCTTGAATGAATAATCATATAATTTTAGTATTTTCTAGCAAAGTTAACACTTTGTGTCTTCCACTGTGGTGTTTTTCAAATTCTAAGGTTGGCACATGTGCACAAGGTTTCACTACAGTATGCCATTTTGCAGGAAAAAGTGTATTTGCGCATGCTGTTCTGCTGCACAGAATGTCATGAGTTTTCTTATGTGTCGGTCACCATCTCGCAAACTGCTCCTTTAAGTTGGAAGGCAACATTAATGCGAAGTACATTTAATGTTCGAAAAAAAAGGATGTGCCCTCTGATCCCCTTATTTTCGATGGGGGCGAAATGCGAAAACACCCATCTACTTAGATTTAGGTGGACGTTATAGAATCCCAGGTGGTCCAAATTTCCGGAATCCCCCACTATGGCGTGCGTCATAATCAGATCGTGGTTTTGGCACGTAAAACCCCATAATTTAATTTTTTTGATCTCCTTGTTCTCCTCACTTGATGCCTAGTGTTCTAATAGCATGATCGACACGATGAGCATCAATGTGATGTGCAATTATTGTGTATTGGGGGCCAGGGTACATTCATTTTAGCAGCTTTTTCGGTTGACTTGAATTAGTATTGTAGAATGCTGTTTGCTTCTTTTACTCATTGTTACCAAATATCACTTTTGACTGCGGCAACAAGTATAATGTTGTTTGCTAGCACTCCTGCCAACCGATATAACTTGAAGGCATCTGTGATAAAAAAACAGCTAATGATTTCCCAAGAGCTAAGGTCCAGTGAGACCAATAAATTTTAAGCTAATACCTGTGGATGGTACTGCTGAATGAATGCCCATCCAGTAGGACTGTCCATACCATTTTCTTTCATAAAATTACATTGAAGATTTGAACAGAATCTGAATGTAGACTTGTCTGCAAAGTAATCCGTTTCCTTATCCAAGTAATACAGCTTCAGCAGGAAGACTGAAACTTCAAGTCGTCAGTAGTGGCATGAACATACAGTAAACAGTGCTAAACTTTTCCCTATCTTGCACCTTTTATCATTTCCCGTCCCATTTTTTTCACAGGCTGTTCTTTACTATTTATGGTCATACCCAGTTTAATTTGCTGTCCTTACTTATTTAATATTTGACCAATATCTTTTTTTCTTTATCGGATCTTGATGAAATGTTTATTGAAAACGTACCTTCATTTGCCATTTCCACTGACCTTAACCAGACACATCATGTTACAAAGTTTATTTTGCCTAATTCTTCATAGCTTTTTTTTGCCAAATGTCCAAACAGTTTATTTTAATTCCTTTGTTGATTTCTGGGAAGAATAGGTCTATTAGGTCTACAGATCATTTTCTGTTTTCTGGGAATAAGGTCTACTAGGTCTACAGATCATTTTCTGTTTAGGTCATCCCTACTCATTGTAACAACTTACAGCAGTGCCCCTACACACTCCATCACAATCACTGCGAAACACACCCTTCCTACCTTTATTTTAACACTTTCGTTTCTCTTGACCTACTGTATGCACCAGATGCGGGTAGGGGCGAGTGAGCTATGCACATCCAAAACCGCTGTCAAGGAAAACAGTTGCTGCCCTGATGACACGTATCTGTCGAAATGTTGGCTACAGCAACATCCCTTGTTTTGAAAATGTTGAACCACGTTCATGGTTTTTTAATACTTCAGTTACCGCTTTGTTGTGTTCTGTGATTGTCTTTTGTTGCCACTTCCTTTAGGATGGATATTCACCAATATTATTTGTTTCTCCTAACAGCAGCAAGTTTATCCTTGCAAGGCATGTGGGAACAGCTTTCACCAGGAAACAGTGCAAGACGAGTGGTCGAAGAAAATAAAATTGCTTCTGTGATCTAAAGTACTTGATGAATAAAGTTTTGCACTTATTTGTATATATGTCGTGCAATTCATTCATATCACAAAAAGCAAAGTGTTTGATCTTTTGAGCTATTTCAATGTGTTGGCCAGACAGTTTTCTCCATAGCGACCTGCTGCTTATGCAATGAGCTGCATTCATGACATTTGCATTAAAGGATATGTACTATCGAGGACAAAAATGCCCAGGATGTGCGAGTGTCGACCAAATTGCATCTCTGCACTAACAGCCGCTATCATCTGCATTGCAGACCACTTTCCGAATGCAAATGTTAGCGTGGCTGATCCCAGCAGAAAGTGTACCAATAAAATTTGGTCGTCATTCGCACATTTTGGGCACTTCTGTCCCCGATTGTACATTCTCTAAACAATCAATATGCTCTGTAAAACAATGCATAAAACACCTCTATTTTAACTATTGGACCGTATAGTACAGATCTAGCATACGGAGCCTTTTTATTTCGGAGTACGGAAACACCTGTATGTTAACGGTTGGACCGTACAGTAGAGATTCAGCATACAGAGTCTTTTGTTTTCTGGATACAGAAACACCTGTATTTTAACGGTTGGACCGTATAGTACAAATTCAGCATACGGAGCCTTTCGTTTCCTGGATACGAAAACACCTGTATTTTAACGGTTGGACCGTATACTACAGATTCAATATACAGCGCCTTCCGTTTTCTGAATACGGAAAGCACCTGTACATTAACGGTCGAACCATACGATTCAGCATACAGAGTCTTCCGTTTTCTGAATACATAAGCACTCGTATTTTGTAATACGGTCTCTATTTTTACGGTTGTCCGTTCTACGGAAATGACCGTTCTTTACTTACGGAAAGTGTTCGGTCACAAATTACCAGCAGATTTGCCGTAAAACCAAAGCAATTTTTTTTACAGTGTACTACTCGCTCAAGAAATGCTGTCAAATCGGCTTGAACGGGTGCATGAAAACGCCTTTCCCACCATCTCAACGTCTTGTTCTAAGCATACTGATAGTGAGTGTGAATTCGCTTCCGAAGTATGTGAAAAGCGTTCCCACCTCGCAAATTACCAGATAACCCTAACAGCCGCAACCATCCATGCCCCACCAGCCACGGCGCACTTCTGACAACCGCATCTACTGGGTTTCGCGGGACAAATTATAAGGCAACAAAGCTGCCAACATGGCTAGCCAGACCTCTGTCTTTACTCGATACCTGGAGAACGGAAAACACAAAACTGCCAAGAGGATGGAAGAATCATAGTCGCACTGCAAAAACTGTGGTGTAAATGTCTTATTTTAGGCTTCGTTATTCTCATGTATAGAGCAAATGGTTACTACGCAAGCTGGTAGCCTTAGTTGACACCGGAGTTGGCGGTGCCTCAGCTCCAAGGTGAGAAAGGCTAGAAAGGAAAAAGGAGGGAGCTGCCATATAAATTGGAGGTGTGCTGCGGGGCTTCGAGAGCAGCTTCCCAGTGTGTGAAGTCAGGATCCAACAGATATTTCTATATTTAAGTGCTCCAACCCTACTTGTACGATGATGATAGACAAGAGATGCCACCGTCGTCTTTTAATTGACGCGTTTGCAAGACTGAAGCACTGATAAGGGTGCTTGCTACCGGTAATTATCAATCTGCAGCGCGACGGCCTCAGCCCACGTTCTAGATCGCGAATTTCACGAGTGTCTGTATGCGACACATTGAGGTCACAACAATCAATGCCCATATCAAATCTGTTAGTTCGTAAATACTTCCTATATAAATGATCATTTCGAGTAAAGGATTTTGCAGGATATAGATTTGATGCGAGACGGGCAATGCGCGGAGACTCCCACAACATGACCCACACGACCAAGCATTATAGTCTGATGGATCGACCCGCCGACTTAAGGTGTGAGGCCAAGTGAAAATTGTATTTTTTTTCAAAATGTCGGTTTTTTGTTTTCTGCTTTGTTAGATGACGAACTTATTCTACATCATTTTGCTGAAAAAAGTATCTTCCTACGCTGTTGCTTTCAAAAGATACATAAAAAATGTTAACCCACCCGGCGTCTACGAAACCGAAACTGAAAGTGCCAGTTTTCTGTGGAACAGAAAAAATGCCCTGGTTTGCAGTTATTTGCTGGTTATTTAAGAATCGTATCTCGTAAAAAGTGTAGCAATACCATAATAGCATTTTCAACATTTTATTTATCAATTAAAATAATAAACACCTCACCAGGTGGACGTGCAATCTTTTGCACGTGTTGTTTACGTTATGGAGGCTGCACGCGCGCTAAAGGACAACCGGATCGTGTGATGGATGTGTTTATTCTCTGTCGCTTACTTTTTCTTACTGGCAGCCACAGAATGGGGAAGTTTAGAGCGCAAAGGCGCACAAAATTAAAGTTTGTTGGCAATCAGTACAAGGCGACGGACCTGTGGACGTACAGCAAATACCTGTAATACTGAAAAGCAGGCTAGAAAAAAAAAAGGAAGCCGAGGTGCAACACGAGCAAAATCAGACAAGGGCAAGACCCAAGACAAAACTGGCTACAAATATAGGGGATTTTAGCTCTCCTGATCATCTTATGTAAGCGCTATGCTTTGAAATCTTTTTGTTGATTTTCTCAGAACTCATCTTTTAATGATTTCTTGAAACACAAACATTCATAACTTTTTCCCTAATAAAGATTTTTTTGTGAAACTTGGCACAATTCTTTCTCACGTTATTGAGTGTGCAATGAACCTCAGCAATTAAAATCGTGCCCCAAGTTTTGATATGGAGGCCGTTTACACCAAGGCGCACCCATTGGAAGCACACATGTTTTTGGTTATTTCATCACTATGCTTCGATAATTGATCTGATCTCAATAATTTTGGTTCATTGCACAGATCAAAGCCTCTCCTATATCACTGCCAAAAATTGTGTTTTTTATCGAGTTAAATTAGAGTTATGACTGTTGGCGTGAGACCCACATTTAATGAAATTTTTCAAATAATAAAAATATTGAAAAAATAATGCAAACTTTAAAACGCTCACATGGGCCTAAAAAGTGTGCTTTATGATGTAGACCAATAATTTGTATTGTTTAAACTTTTTAAAACTTTTTTCCCCAGCACGTGGCCTCATACCTTAAGTGGGCTGATGCGGAGTTTGTCAGATATTAACGTTAGCGTGAATGTCACGCTTTTTAATTTTGCACTGAACTCCACGTGGGAACGGCCCGCCGCGCTGCCGCCCTGAACGGCGGCGGTGCTCCTCAGGGCCTTTAATAAAGTTCATTGTATGTCTGTCTGTCTTTTTGTCTATCTGAACTCTGGTGCAGTCATCGACGCGACGGCCAAGTACCCGACTGGCCTACTACAGCTGGCCAATGCCGATCTGGGTGCCTATGACGAGTGCATTGAAACTGTGGTGCGTGACGAACACGGCAACGAGAAGGATAGGGGCCAATACTGCAACGTTCGCGTCTCGATCGCTGATGATCCGGCACTAATTCGGGATGTATTCCCAGCGGTTCTACTCTCCCATCGAAAGGTGAGCTTGCTTTCGTGTGCGCTCCTCTTTATTTTGTAATTATGTTGCAGTATTTTTCCAAAAAGAATGAATTACGCAAAACGCATGAACGCAAGTAGTAGTAATTTGGAAGAAGGCGCTGCACATACTTTTTTGTTAAATGTACCTGTCTTCTAAAATGATCCACAATGAGCCTACAAGTGAAACCTCTATCAGGAGCCAGTGTTTCGAAAACGAGAATAGCGAGTACAGATTCCTTTGTCGAAACGTGCTCTGACCGAGTTTTTTTCTTGTATACCTACGGTTAATCAAATCATGACTGCACCTTCCCGTAAACATGCTGTCGTATTGGTCATATAAAAAAAAAAAACTTTAGAGCTGCCAAGGTTTGGTTTGGCTTCGCCACATGTAAAGAGGTTCTCGAGTGTTAGTCGCTACATAACCCGGTAGTTTATTCTTTTGACGAAAAGAGACCTTATTTTGGTTTTTTGTGCCTTATCTTCAAACTTCACTCAATCAAAAGCCCTTCTTTCACCCATTTGCTTCATTTTTAAGCATGAAAATTCTGCACCTCTCTCGGGAGAAGTCAATGCCGTCTTCACTTTCCGAATCATCACTTTCGGTAGAAAAAGCAATGAGAACACTATCATCGTCATCACTCGAAGAACAAAACTCTAATGCATCGCTTTCACGCTGACTCTCATTATGGGAGTCAAGCAGCGGCTTTCTTTTTTTCTTTTTTGCACGCGTGACTCACGTGCGAGTTGTCATTGGCCGGCGCCATCGCTCTAAATCTGCCAAAAGACGTAATACGTGCGCTTTTCCAAAAACGTGGTCTTTGAGCAGTGACAAAGTGCTGCCATCTACGTGCTCCTCTTGCGCTGGCGAAATGGCTGGCATCTACGTATATTGGAGAACACGAAGGCAATCAACGCAGCCTTCGAGGCGCTGAAAAAGTGTTGAAATGTATGTAGTAAAAGCAAAAAAAGTGAAATTAAGAGTGATTTCAAATGCTGGTACTGCACTCGGTTATGTAGTAAAATAAAAACTATGTGGGCAAACTGAGTTCGTCTAAATCTCTTTAAAAACAGGATTATTGTCATTGACGAGCTGAGTTCATCCATAGCAATATTACCCAAGATCGCGTTGACGAGCTAAGCTTCTCCAGAACAATTAAGGAGTTAACGAACCGTAAACTATGCTCCTGACATTTTCAACACACATTACTGAACGCACACTTAAAGTAAAGAATACTGCAACGACCGTCTTTGAATCATATGGCAGCGGTACGAGCGGCACCAAAAGCACAGATTAGGAGAAAAAAAAAACAAATCCCGCGCTCCTCTTCCGGCTTTCCCAATCCCTTGGGGCGTCGTAGCGTGAGCACGTTCCTGCACGTGACGCCACCAAGGTAAAAGCTGCCGATTGGTCAGCCGACGAGGGACTATACTGACAATGTGACGAGAGCCGGGTGTTTTAGCTGTTCGGAGGGTGATAAGTGGCAAAGAAAAGAGGAGTCTCGTTTCTGGTGTGTTGATGGAACCTGTAGCTTGTGCTTCACGGCTTAGATTTGATGAGAGTATGCGGCCAGAAGGCAAGAGCTGCGGGGAGTACACCGAAAGCGAGTGAGAAACCGAGGTGACACTGTATAGTCGTTCTTTAAATGCTTGCAACTTTGCCCTTAAAACACCATTAAAAATATTGCGCTGGTATGTTATTTGTTGAATGACACACAGTTGACACTGTAAAGCAAAATTCCTAGCTAAGACTGGCTTACAGATCCCTCATACTTTAGAGACGGCACATATAAATACTAAAAAAATCTTCATATGTGATCTATACATGCAAAAGAGGTCGAGAATAAACATAGTCAACGAAATAAAAAACCATACTTTTTTCAGCAATAGGGGGGAAGCCCTCGGTAGAAAACTAGAAGTGGGTTTCACCCCAAACTACCTATGCATTCGTTTTGAATTTGTACAAACAGCTCTCGCCATATGTGACCCATAGGTGTACATTTCATTTGCTTAACATCACGTTTGTGACACCCCTGCAGCCGGAGATCTTGAATCAGTCTGTCTCCTCTGGCTGTGCTTTTAATAGAAAGCGAGTCGCAGGCTGAACTTTTTTTTTACCTCGTGTTGTGTTCCTGCTCTAAACAAACAAATGACGCTTGCCGCCTGCCATACGGCGTTGGCTGAAGACATTTAGCCAGAAACTTCGTACTAAATACCAAAACTCCGCTGGAAAAAAAATTATCCTGTATTGCCTGTAGACAATATTTGTCAATGAAGGGCTAAACAGGTCCTGAGTGTAACATCACAAGATGAAGCCACTTGAATAATGGAAGCAGTGCATTGTACCTCTTCTCAAGGAACTCAAAGAACAAGCACATGACCAAATCATCAGTAGCACGCGTTCATAATGCAATCTTTATTAGCACACGAAGATAACGCAAAAGGTCATCCGCAGTTCGTGAAATGTAGGAATAGCATTGCAGTTGAAATGAGCAGGAAAAGGATAATAAATAAGTCAACAATTGTGCACAGAGCTATAGCTTGCAATAGTTTGAGATGCAGTGTTTATCAAAAGATACGAAAGATATTGCTTGTGCTTCTGCATTATTAACACTTCCATTGACATCAACGTCCTGCAGTTATGGTAGTTGTGGGTTTGCTTGCACCAGTGCTTTCGTAATTAAGCGTATCTTCCAGTGACTCCTAAAAAAGTTCTAGTTGCCAGATTTATTTTTATTTACAAATCCCAAGACAAAACCGTTTCTGAAGTCAAACATCGATACCTGTCCAACTTGTATTTTTGCAAGTTGCAGAAAATTGATGTTCCCTAGAATAGCGGTATTTTGCAAAAAAATATTTCCTTTTTTTGAAGCACAGCAAGGATGTCACTATGCAAAGTGGACCGAAAAACGAGTTTTCCAAACATAAAAAATTGCCACTCGACAATTTCCAATCCCAGCTGCTCATTCTAGCTATCTTCGTAAATTTCTCCGTGGTATAAGCAATGCCAACTTTCGAATAAATGACAGCGTCACGGAATTTGCAGAGCAGGTTTAACACTAATTGGAAGTAATTTAAGGCATCGTATCTAATAGATCACAATTTACGGGCCCCAGTCCGAATGTTTAGCATCACTGCAGGAGTTCCCCAGGGGAGTATGTCAGACACTCTGCCATTCAAGATTTATATTGTTAATATCATGAAAATTTGTTTAACAGCGAAAATCTACGCAGATTATACTTCCAATTTCTGACTGTGACCAGTAGCCATCAATTATTCGCCTTAGGAAACTACCTATATCGAAAATTGCACCACCCGCCGCGGCAGCTCATGGGCTGTGGGGTCACGCTGCTGAGCTCGAGGTCATGGGTTTGAAAGAGACGAGATTCAAAAACACTTGTGTACTACGATTTAGGCGCACTTTCAAGAACCTCAGAGGGTGAGAATAATCCGGGGTGTCCCCCACCACGGCGTGTCTCACAGTTGAGTTTGCAACTTTGCACGCAAAGCACCGTATATTTTTTAACAGCCGAGCTGTTTAAGCTCTTCATTGCGCCGAGTAACATAGACCATAAATGTAGGCCGATCCTGAATGTAGTGCAGAAAGGGTCGAAACGCAATCGTACATGCTCCTGTGAACTAGCAAAGCTGTTTAAGCTCGAGGATGGTCCGTCGAGTGTACGCCGCAAAACTTCCGCCTGGCGATGACGTCACCATGCGTCGCCTAGCAACACTTCGCAACAGCTGCGCCGACCGCGCCGAGCCTCGCACGTTCTGCGTGAGCCGTGACGCCTTGGCGCGTGCCGCATCGCTTCGCCTTAGCTTTGCCGAACAATGACGTCACCGCGCCGTGTGGAGTGGTTGCCGCGGCTGCGCATAGCGGAGCTAAGCCGTGACGTCACTGCGCCGTCCCACGGCATATATAGCTCCGCGCCTCCGCGCCGAGCCCATCGCCGCGAAGATGGGGCGGCCGAAAAAGAGCGTCACTCCCGAAGAAGGGAAAGCGCGGCGCGAAAGCCGCCGCGCAGCTACTCGAGAGTGCGTGAGATGACTTCAGTCCGATCCCGAGTATCGCACCGCCGAAGCCGCGGCGAAACGTCGGCGATTTGCAGAAGATCCGGAGTTACGAGCCCGCGAAACCGAGCAAAAACTTTTGAGCGTCAAGAAGCGTCCAGATACTTTAATGACCGAATGTTCGTTGCTCCTTGGGCTGTCGATGATACCGGGGTGATTTTGCGCAAAACGTGGCCGAGTCTCGAAATATAACCTCGCAAAAACTTGACCGAACCGAGATAAAGGAATAGGTGGGGTGGCCAGCTTGGCTGTTTGCCCAGTCTTCGCAGCACTAGTGTGAAGCTGCCCCTATTTTTTATTTGTATTTGAAAACTGCGCCAAGCATTTCAAGCTGCTTCAAGATTGATGCGCGAGAAAATATAATCTGTAATTCTGAGATCATGAAATCCTGACTTACAATATCCAATTGAATTTATTGAGACAATACCTACATTCACGGCGTTACCGAAGCTAAAACTCAGTTACAAAAGCAGAGAGCAGATACAGACACAAACAGCATAAAGTCACAATACATCCAACACTATATTTTGCATACACAGCGGTGCAAAACAAAGTGCTCACTGTTTTGTTACATATTTAAAAAAAAAGTGTTTCCGAGTGTTCATTTATTTTCCATACTCACTCGCACTTGTCATTTTATGTAGGAATCCAAACAAAATACGCCAAGCTTTCCGCTTTTTTAATGCTAATAAGCTTAGCAACATTGGTCTTTTTTGTGTATTTTTATAATTTAAATTTTCACACTTTGACGACGTGTTGTACTTGAAGGAATTGGGCAATATTTATGACATCCTCTATATGTTTTCATCATTTGCATAACCTCCGGTGTCCGATGACATTGCGCCACAAATCTCTGACACCAAGCAAGAGCACTTTTTGGCGTATTTCGTGTTCAAGGCTTATTTTGATGGTGTTATGACGGTGGGCAACAATAAGATATACTGGTGACGCTGGGTAATTTGCGAGCCATTATCCTTCCTTACAAAACATTCGATTGCTTGGGCTGAGGCTGGAAATAGCAAAATAGAGATGTATTGGACAGCACTTGGGCCGCTAGAAAACTTATCACAGGATCATGAAGATCCTCTTGCGTATACGCGGAACACGGCTTTCATGGATACTTTTCAAATATCCACTGTCATTAGTGTTAACCACGTCTCTCACCTTTCATGAATTGAATACCGGTCTACATCTAGGCAGAAAATTTCACGGTGTACGCGACGGACGGCAGGTTACCGAAACTTACTCTCGGGGTGTGCTTCATCGCTGCCTGCAGCGCTGAAGAGCTGGAAAACATCGGTCGCACGTGTAAGTGGCAATGTTACTGTCGTCGTATTAGAATAAAAATATAGGTTTTGGAAGTTCACTAGGACGAACGCTTGGGTTGTGCTTGTCTTTGGCATTTTGCCGTTACGAATGTTTTTCAAGTACAGTTGAACCCAGATTTTTCGAAACACCATTTTACAAGCAAATTCAAATTCCGCGAAGGTTTGCTATAGGGTTCTTGTATTTGCGTCAATCAACGCCAATTGCACCAACTTGTTTCAGGACCTCTTTAATTTCGGCTAATTTCTGTCTAGGCACAATGGCAGAAAAAGGAAACCTCATTCCTTCCTTTGTTTTTCTTTTTTGTTGTTGGACTGTCCCACGTCAAGCGTACTTAAACATGAATGGACGCGACGTTATGAAAGCGTACGTTCGCTAAAAATAGATTGTGGTGACTCATAGAATTAGAAATCTTACCGTGAGCTATATTTAGGTTTATTATTGCCGCTTTCAAAACATTTATTTTCAGGGCAGGTAGTCGTCTAGCAAACACATAGGTGTCGATGCGCATCCCGTTGCCGTGTGAAGATGCCAAGCAGGTCGACAAAACAGCGACCGTGGGGTCGCACGTGTGCTCTTTTATTGCAGAGAGGAAAACTTTTTTACCCAGCGGTGAAAAAATGTACTGAGAAGCCAGTGCGGGCTATCTATATACGTTCCTCTATCGGCACGTGAACATTCGCGTCCATATATGTTATATTTGCCAAACGAATTATTTGCCAAGTGTCCATATTAGTTATGTCACAAGCGAATTTTAGCGTGTTTTTACTAGGACCACCTGAACATTTTTTTGGCGGCTAAACATAGGCCAAAATTGACTTTCTTTATTTTTAGGTGTCTGTGTGTACTTTTGCTCAATATATCTACGCAAAAACAATTTCAGCCTAAACTATAATTCCTGGATACTTGCTAATGCAATATTTGTGTTTTTGTATGGCGCTATTAAAAAAACCGAATAATCACCGTTTTCATGATTTTTAACAAATTTAAAAAATTGAGGAAGGCTTATTAATCGATGAATCCAATTTTAGGTGTAAAGCCATTTGGCAGTCTCTTGAGAAAAATAAGTTTTGATTTTTCATCAATGAATTTCAATTTCTGGCAACGCCTTTTATTCTGCACACTTTCATGCTTCTCGAAAGTTCAGGTGGTGCTTGAGCAAGTGCAATGTGTTTTCGGGCAAAGTGTGTCGTGGAATGACATTTCGTGTTGCACTGCAAGCATCTAAATTTTTTAGAAAAAGATCGCAGATGGTCTAGCGCGAAGTTTGGTGCAGTTAGCGTGGAATTACGCATTTACAAATTTGATGTTACGAATGAAACTTGACCATTGCTCACGATAATACGAGAAGACACCCTTTCCCTGAAAAAAAAAAGAAACAGGCGGAAATTACAGCTAAATATGCCACTGAAAGAGCGATGCATGCTTGGTAAAAGAGAAGGAAAAAATAACGCCCGCATTTACTCAGAGATATTTCACTTACGCGCATACTTGACGAGCATGCCGCCCGGTTTCAGCAAGATAACTGTAAAATAGCGAGAAAACAACTACTTATTATTACATTCCTAGCTTTCAGAACTCTTCACTCTTCTACGAATAAAAAGGTTTCTTATTTTATATTCGATCATATATTTACCCCTGCAGTGGTAGGATCTTCGATCATTTCTGTGAAGAACTGCGTGACAAACAAGGAAGTGGATCCAACTACCACAGAAACTTGCATCATGTAAGTGAAAGTGAGAAGCACTTACACTGGAATAAAAATATCTAGTATCTTGATAATGTGTATTCTACAGTTTTCGCAATGCTACAGATTTACTGAAGTTTCTTAGATTCTTTTATAGGTTGTCACATTTAACTAGAACAAAGAGAATTGCGGGGCTACTTAGTTTTTCAAAACAAAGGTAAATAGAGAAGTTAATCGGTTTTATTGCTCAAAGAAGGAAGACAGTCAATAAATGTATATTAGATTAAGTTGGTTGTTCAACCACCATGACAATTAAGCATATTGATGCCATCTGAGATCTCAGTAATAGCCATATTCCGTACAGTTCTGCACAACTTGTCCTTGTTATTACTTTTCTTGCATAAATTCTACTTACAGAGCCGTCCTGGCGGTTCTCGCTGCTATAATCGTCACTGCGACAAGTTTTGAATGCTTCTCCTACAACTGGAATGAAGCGAGAAAAAAATGTAAGTAAGGGACGGCATTCTGTTGCTCAAGGCGTGAGTTGAAAACTCTTTGAAATTTGCGCACAGACGCAGAAACTAGTTAAAATGTTTTTTGCTGGACTATCGCAAAGAAAGGAATGGCGCCTTATGTGCTGGTGCAGCTATGATTGTGAAGTCCGACATACCACACGATTTCCATGGGATACCCCCATATTTGGCTGACAGATTTGTCGGCACGATTTATGATGACTGTCGAAATACGCAAGTAATGTTATTATAATGGGGCATTTCGATCTTTGTGCGACTGACGATTTTTTTTATTTCGAAAAATATTGAAGCAGCAGCTGTCATATTAGATGTGGTGTTAGCATTGCGCCTTTGTTAGCGTTAGCGAACCCATCATATTGATATATTACTTTTCCCAAGAGATCCATTTTCTTGCAGTTTCAATAGTTATATTGAAAAATAGAATAGTCAGAATATAATCTTTTATCATGTTTATCCAATTTTACGGACACCAAACGTTTTTCAGCCTGTGATTGTGTATGTGCCAAAGATTTTCATAGAACTAATGAAAAATGTACTCCCAGCTTTTTCTCTTTGCAGCTCGGGGATGACTGCGCGCTTTCCTCACGAAAAGTCTTCTTCACCACGGGTAGCCTTTGAGCACGTATTTACTTCAGCGAACGCTACCAGTGCAGCCCGTCGAGCGACAACAGTTAAGGCAATGCACGCAATAGAAGCGCAGCTGCGCTTTCCACAACTTTGACGGACGCCTCAAAAGCAAGGACAAATTATGCATTGCTCCACGTCACACAGTATGACAAGCCCTCCTTTTTGTAGTGAAAATGCCTATCGCAAGAGCGGAAGCTTTCGCTGTGAGGTATCGAGCGAAGAATCGGAGATGGCTGACGTTGTTGAAATTATGTCAAAACATTGGAGTTGCGACGGTTATTTAATGGCGCACAAGAGGTAACCGTTACCTGTTGCCGTAGCCTAGTGGGCTCGAAAGAAATGAATGCGCAGTCGGGAGCGTAAAGGAGTAGGTGGTGTGATGCGAATAATGTGAGAAATTTACAGGCGTATCTTGGAGTCAGCTGAAGCAAGACACGGGTAGGCGCAGGTTAAAGTGGACATAAGAAGGCCGACGATAATATTTTTTAAATTATTTCCGGATGGCCTTTTATGGGTAATTTATTGTATAAGTACTCACATTTAGCACTATAGCCCCTCTATGGCGCTTATGTTGAGGTTGCTACACACGCCAGAGAGACGGAAACGATGAGAGAAAGGTAGGGAGGTTAACCAAGGACGTGACCGGTTGGCTATAGGCCTCTTGCATTATTATGGCGGCACTCCTAATCGCGACCGCATATTCTTCCCCAGGAAGCCGAGCAATGTCACCCCAAGTCCACCATTGTGTTCCAAAGCTTGTGAGCGTCATAGCTTGTGGGGGAGCGCAGGTCCCAAGCGGTGGCTCATGTGTATTGAGCTTTTTACCAGGTAGTCACGGTCGAGAACATGCGAGACAGCAAGCATGATCAAATTATTATGAAAACAATCTGCTCAAAACGTTTGCTATCAAAACACAAGCAGAAGAAGATAGCTTGCTTTTATTTTTTTGGTAACATCAAGTTTTCGGCAAGGTAACACGCTAAAAGTGACAGGCGCCTTTTATGAATTATGAAACTCGCAGATGCCGACTATGCTGACTGCGAAAAAAAACGAGAAAAGCACATTGAAAGCTTCGACGGCGTACAATGAAGCTACAATAATTAAACAACTTCCGCGTTTCGCAGCTTTTCGATGGTTTTCATGTTTTCTTTGCGGCAACCGTTGCCACAACAGCATAGACAAGTGCATTTTCTTTGACTCGCAGTCCGCCTTTCGCTACCAGACGCCACACTAAACATTGACAGACGCGTGCCGTGAAATGTGCATTTCGCAGCTACTTGCCGTAGATGGCGCCACATGGTATTTTATCTGTGGAAAACCAAACAAATATTCATCGGCATTTCCATATATAAATGTGTGAATGGAAAGCTTACATTTGCTTCACTGCACCCAAATCATTTTCATCGTTTACCATGTACTCGCTTTGCTGCATTAGACAACTTCCTCATACCTAAGCCCAGGACCACTTGTGACAAGTCTCCTGCAATTTTTAAATCAGTTTTATATTGGAATTCATTGACTGGAGGTATTAGGAAGAGATGCATTTTAATGTTGGAAAATAAATTGTGTTCGTACCTGTTAAACTCATGATTATTTCATATTACTCATGTTAACTGCTTTAAGATGCCATGATATTGTCATATCGACTTATTGTCATATCGGGTTATTTACAACTCGCATCAACATTTTATATAACTCATTTTCTTGCGGTTACCACGATGTTATTCACCTATGTGCGGTTTAACAGGAGCTAGCTCTCTCGGTATCGCGACTTTGAGACCTCCTTCATTACATTGCATGATTTCTTATGCAATGTATCACATGTATTCTGATAAAAATCTGAAATGTCCGGCTCAAAACAGCATCCCACGAAATAAATATTTCATTCTTAAGTCGCGAAGGTGTTATTAATACACCAGAAATCTATGCCAATGACTATCCTGCACTCAAATAAGAATAAACCATGCAACAAGTGTTTGAGAAGAAGCCGTAATTCTGAAATATTTTCTCACTTGCAAGGAATGTTTTCATGCGTAATGTGGAATACCTTAGACGTGCCGTTGAATATAGGTTCAAAAATAATTTGTGCAACATACCTGCCCTTGTTTTAATTAATCATGAAATAATTTTTCCTAGCCACAATCTACAAGTTCATCACAGCATTTTCGGCTCTGCGAAACACCAAGCTAATTATCTCGATCAACAATGACAAAAACTCCGAAAGCCACTTATACCGTTTTGTGCACGGGATCCGGTTCCTCAGCACGTTTATGATTTGCCTTGGACACTCATACGCAACCATCACCAATAGCACCGGTAAGAATACCTTTAGTTTTTCTTCAGATGTTTCCTGCTGAGAAAATGAAATTTCTCATCAATAGCAATGGACAAACTAAATCTGGCTAATTAGATTAGGCGCTTAAGTCACACAAATTTACACTATTTTGCTGAAACTAGACGTCAAGATATCTCCTGGACCGGATGATATCCCAAATGCCTTTTTTAAGAGATATGCAGAGTGATCTCTGAATGAAGGCGTGTTGCCTGACAACTGGAGAATAGCCTGAATCAAACCGTTGCACAAAGCTGGTGACTAATCAAGCATTGAAAATTACCGACCGATTTTATTAACATCTACTTCGTGTAAAAGGTTTGAGCATATTATTTTGAACATATAGCTGATTTTCTTGAACCGCAAAAAGTGGTAACAATGCCCGACACGACTTCAATCGCGGCTGTTCATCTAACACAAAACTAATTGGAATTGCGCATGATTTCGCAGTCGCAGTATATAAATAAAAACAAACAGACGTTATATACATACATTTTTCTCAAGCATTTGATAGATTATCACAAAATGAGCTGCTTCACTAATTAGAGGCTACAATAACAAATCGCATGCTACTACTATGGATTAGAGCTTACCTTTCGAACCGCCATGAAATGTTTCCTTAAACAGCACTTGCTGAAACTGCGTTGGTGTTGATTCTGGCGTTTCCCAGAGGGTTAGTGCTTGGTCTTCTGCTATTTTTCGATCTTTATAAAGTACATAGTAACTGATATCAATCTTATTATTAAACTGTAGGCAGACGACTGTGTGAATAATTAAATAATTAGCTTAATCAAGGCTCAAGTCAGGTTGAACGAAAATCTCCAAAACGCATACCATGGTGTGAGAAGTGGCAGACGACTATTAATTTTGAAAAAAAAACAGTGTTTATGCAAATAACTCATACAAGGAAGCCACTTTGGTTATGATGCAAACGGCCTTTTTTCTATCAGAGGAATACGAGTACAAATCTTTGGGTTTATGGATGACAAATATTCTGTGTTGGACAAAGCACATTGAGCTTTTAGCGACTAAAGCTCTACGCAAATCATATTTCTTAAGACGCTCTTTGAAATTATGCACACCTTCTGTACGTCGCTTGCATATAAGTCTATTATGCATACTATGCAGTACTCATTCCGGATGTGTACACCTGGAAGGCGGAGTGAGATAGACAGGAGGGCCGACTCGCCTGATAAGGCGTTTCATGTAACGTCCAGCGCGAGCGTGATTTCGTGACGGGGATCATAGATGGCGCGGGATTTAATTAACCTTGTCTGGAGCGGTGTCGGTGGCGGCCAGAGGCGGCGGCTTGTCTCCTGGGGAGGATGATAATTCGGCTGCGTGATCCATCAACAGCTCGCAAATGGAACTGTGCGCTTGCTTGCCGATATGATAAGCTCGGTGGTCTATGCTCTTGCTCGCTGCCACATCGCGCATATATCATCCTCCCCCCTCCCAGCACGCAGAACTACGAAAAACTCAGCGAAAAACATTGCCCGAAAACGATCTTGACTGCCTTTTCTTAATAAGTACAGCTCCTTCGTGAAAGATAGGAAGAAAGACGCTAAGACTAGGTACTATAGTTTTACTAGTAAATGGTGCAAGGTTCCTGGCAGCTTGTTCATAACATGCGCTTTAAATGAGTCCTATATATTCAAAAATACGAAGGCTGTTTTCTCACAAAGAAGAATACCACCATCTTACTCTACCACTCTTTGTATTACTGCGTACACGGAACTAAATGCTCACATAGAATCATGCAAGAGAAGTATTATTGCGCATTTGGTGTCATGAGTCGTTATAACAACACATCGTGTACCTATAAACTGTTTTCTATGAGACCGAAACATCCGTTCGTCTCAAAGAAGCATCCAACCACAAACCACGTCATTTTTATTGCCGTCGTTCCGAAGTGTCCGGTACCTTATAAGGTTGATGCCCCTTCTCTGCTCATGTGGCAGGCTTTTTTCCTTCTTGACTGCCCAGCGCGCCCCCTGCTATAATTTCGTTCGAATTGTTCGCATTTCACCTGTTTGTGGATAGCATCCGTGGTCGCGTCTTTTCCGGTCGCATTTGGAAGCGAACTGCTCGCCTCGATAACATTGCGTTTAGCGGGGCGACACGGGCAAGAAAGCTCGGTGTGTCTTACTTATTTTTTGCAGCTTATGAGGTTTTAAACGTGATCAACTCGTGACTTGAGCGCAAGGCGGCATGAAATTTTATTACCCGCACCCAGGAAAGAGCGGAACGGAAGAAAGTGCCTCGAAATGCGAAGGAAAAGAGAGGAGGCAAGCGGAGGAAGAGAGCACGGCGGAGCGTTGGGCGCTTATGATTTCTTGGACACTAGGTGCCCGCAACAAAGTCATTGCAATATAGGCAAGTGGGCGCTCCTGTCTATCTTACTGCGTGGCCAGGTCAAAAATCAACAAAGTAGAGATAATAAAAAAAGAAAGTATTGCGCTATACGCGTATGCTTAATTCGTACGTCAGTTACTGAACTAATCAAGCGAAGTGGACTACCCCTCAGTTAGCAATAAAAATTTTAATCTTCAGCTAAAGTTCTACCGGTTAGTAAAAGGCTATTAGAAAATTGATACGTCCCTTACTCATAAGTATGTGCTACAAAAAAACTGCATTGTTTAGGTTAATACCTTTAAGTTCCCCGAAATAATCCCTTTAAGTACTCCTTCGTTTCAAGAACAATTGTTGAATGGAATTACATTTCTTATAATGTTGTGACCCAGGATTAATTGTTGTAGTTTGAGCAAGACATTATTTTTTACTGGTTTATTGTTTATTGTAGAGTTTTTTTGTATAGTTATTGTATTGCTTATTGCATTACATTTATTGCGAGAGCAATTAGATGGACATTCTAGGTGCATTCCTGCAGTCGCCGTCGCCCTGAGGTTCGGTGTAAAGTCCAACGGCGATAAAATCGTCGCCGCGCGCCGTATGCTATACGTGCGAGTGAAAGTGTGCGAGGGTGATCCGGCGATCGCGGCTCAATCTCGCGCACACAAGGGCGGGAAGCGGGAAAGAAGCACGCCGTCTTCCGTCCTGCGCAACGCTCCGGGGAGGGGGGGGAGGTAGGAGGGGAGGGCGCGTTCTACTCCGGGCGGCCACTAAAACAGAGCGTACGGCGGACTGTGCCCCCGACGCTGATGGCTTTCAAGATATCGCAGCTCGCGCAGGCGCGCGCTCGCCCGGGCCGCAAGGTGCCGGGGGGAGGGTAGAGAGGGCGGGAAGGGCGTTCTACGCGGTGCGGCCCCGGCGGGCACGGGCCGCTGTATCTTCAAAGCCATCTGCGTCGGGGACACAGTCCACCATGCGCTGCGTTTTCGCAGCTTAGTTCGCGTTGATGCGAGAAGCAGCACGAAGATCAATTTGCTCGCAGCGGCGCTTCCTCACTCCAGCATTTTGAGAGCGAGTTTTCGCAGTTATCGATTGAGATGTGTTCATTTTTGCTTGTGCACGCGTAACACAATGCTTGTTCATTGAGTTCGTATGCGTATGTTTACAAGTTTATACGGCCGATAAAGCTACTATCCGTACTTCGTATAGAGGTCCCCTAATTGGCTATCGCAATCGATGCTCTGCCTTTCGGGCGAAACTATACGACTTCTTTGTTTCCACACTAGTTACGTTATTCAACCCGCTGCCGTTGCTTAGTGGTTATGGTGTTGGGCTGCTAAGCAGGACGTCGCGGGATCAAATGCCCGCCACGGCAGTCGCATTTCGATGGGGGCGAAATGCAGAAAACAACCAAGTACTTAGATTTAGGTGCACGGTAGAGAACCCCCGGTAGTCCAAAATAATCCGGAGTCTCAGTATGGCAAGCCTCGTAATCATAGGGTGGTTTTGGAATGCAAAATGTCATATTTAAAGAAAATTATGTTATTCATTACTCTTTACGTACAGCTTTTTTATGTGTTGTGCGTTCTTCTTTGAAACAGTTTCTTAGATACCACGGCTACTATGATCTCTTTGTGATCGCAGTATTCATAAATAAAATAAATAAAAAACATTTTGCTGATAACATGGTTGGTTTGCTGCATATTAGTAAACATTAACCAATGTGATAGCACTTGCACTCAGGCACAGTAGTACAAAACGAAAGCTTGTTCTGTTGTTTCGACGCAGGCCGCATTATTTCATACAGACGTGATTAGCTGCAGCCTAACGAGGTTTTATAGGACAATAAAAAGTTCATGTTCAATGAAATTGCGGGCACCTGCTAGAACCAACAAGTGTTGGTAATGCAACGGTAGGAACCTATATACCGGGTGTTCAAAATTAAGCTTTATGGTTTTCTTAAAATTAGGCACTGGGAGGCACGCGAAGACAACCTGGGCAAATAAGTTATGTGGCCAGGGCGACACAAGGTGAGATGATAATTATCGCTGTCAGCAGCTGAATGAGCTAAAATTGAGTAATTAACTTTTTATTGGCTGCAGTAAGTGGGTATGTTTTTATGCAAAAGTTAAAGGCAGTCGCGTCCTCCCCTCCCCCCTACACAGTTTCACTTGGAAGAAATCTTCTAGCATGCCTGTGCTCCGAGATATTCGACTCCACATTATAATTGTCGTTCGCATGATTACGCATGCAAAGGAGTTAGGATCGGCATCAAAGCTCCTCCTTGATGTCACGCGGCTGTTGCGTGCAGCGTTTAGTCTGACAACAGGGCGGAGGCATAGGCAAAGCTAGATGATAACTGTCCCTCTACCCCTCTCGGCTGGCGAAATCAAGATATGACAGCGCGGTGTGCGGTACGCAGTAGGCGTGATCCTGTTAAACGCGATACCAGGAGATATCTTTTCGTCATATTTTTGTATTTCTTGAGATCGCACCGGGACATAATTTTGGAACGCGTTAAGCGTGAGACACACGGTCCGATTCGGTGTCCGATCCGGCGTCCGACGCGCCGGAACCGAGGCGTTTTGCCGTGCCGAAGCGCTGGATCGGATGACCGGCTTGCGACAAACTGGACAGATTTTCACCGTCCGACGCTTCCGACAACCGCACCGTCGTTTGGCCGCAGCCAATGACAGCGCGCCTGGCATGTGACGTTCTCTGACGCTCCCTCCAGAGAGGCGGTGCCGGCGGGCCGGTTTCTCGTCGCCTCTTTTTTTTTTTTTTTCATGCCAGCTGCAACAGCATTGCTACAATTCGTTTCTGACACGAAATAGTTACCAGTTCGGAAAAATTATCTCGAACCTGTGCCTGCTCTGCAAAGCAGCTCTTAGTATTAGCACTTAGCTACTTGCGAGATCGGCCGGGAGCCGCGATGCGACAGCATTTCCCAGGTAGACAGCACACAACGACTGTCTGAGCGAGGCTACTCGCTTAGCTTGCACGCTTGCCCTTCGCATCGACGGCGTCGAGTAATCCAAGTGTATTTAATTACGGGTAACCTACGTGTACAGTGTTAATCGTGTTGGCAAATATAAGCGCACTTCGACGAGCTCGGACTGGATCGCAAGAGCCGTCGGCCGTGGCGTCCGCCGAGCTAGGCCTACCGGCCCTATCGCTGGCTGTCGGTGGAGCCGTCAGTAGAGAACACACCGCTGCGAAGTGTTTTGTCGCTCGCAAAGACATAATTTTAGTGACAGTGTTCGCGTAAAGCGAAGCCGCATTGCGCAAAGTTGTTTATTTTGTATTTCTCGACGAGTATACGAAGTTTTCCGAGTGTACAAGCTGGGGCGCAAAATCTGGGCGGAGCTTAGGCGCCGCTCGCTCGTTCGGATGCCCGTCTCGTGTGCCCCGAATCGTCGGATGCCGCATGCCAGAGCATGCGGCGCCGCACATCGGATCGGGCGCCGAATCGTACCGTGTGTCTCTTGCTTTAGCTTCACTGCCATGTACTAGATTGCTTCTGGAATAGCGGTGCCTCTGTACGTAAGGATAACCAAGAATATCTACGTGGAGTCCCTTCGTGCTAATATGGCTGCTTCTGGCGGGACGAGGTATTCTACCGAAGAAAAAATAGACGTGGTACTTGCAATGGCTGAGATGAATGGCAACGCTTCATTGGCAATGCGGCTGTACGCTGCTCGCCAGCCACACCGTCCCCTTCCAACTAGGCCTACCTTCTTAAATGTGTTTTGGTGCTTTCGCACAAAGGGTCAGTTCATCATCCGAGACAGACGAGGAAGACTATCCTCGATAATGACTTTAAAATCGACATTGTCGCGTGCGTAACGTCGATGCCAGAACTCAGCACCCGATAGATTGCCAATCAGGGCCGCGATTTTGTAGCGATGCCTTATGACTTATTTGGAATAGTCTTATCATCCACCGCTCACTGCCGGCTGATCCCGTTGATAACGCGAGCGGACCGTCGCTTTGACCACTGACAAAGCGCGATAAGCGCGAAAAGGCATTATTACTTTAAAGGCATCGCTACAAAATACCAGCCCAGTGCGGTTGCAGCGTTGGCACAGTCGCAAATGTCCTAAGAAAGCACAAGTTCCACCCCTGGCATGTTTACCTTCACCAGGACCTAAGTGAGGTGGACTTTGAAAGGCGGCTTGACTTCTGCAATTGGGGCCTGATCAAAATTCATGAAGAAAAGGACTTCTTAACCAGAATAATTTCGAGAGATGAAGCTCGGTTTTGCCGCAATGGCACTACGAATATACACAATGCGCATTATTGGTCACAAGAAAATCCACACTGGCTGCGGCAGCACAAGCCTCTTCTTTCTGGGTTTTTACGTGCCAAAACCAGTTCTGATTATGAGGCACGCCGTAGTGGAGGGCTCCGGATTAATTTTCACCACATGGGGTTCTTTACCGTACACTAAAACGCAAGCACACGGGCGTATTTGCATTTCGCCTCCATAAAAATGCAGATCCCGCGACCTTGTGCTCAGCAGCGCAAAGCCTTAGCTGACTGAGCCACCGCGCCGGTGGCAGCACAAGCATCAAGTTCGCTGGAGTGTGAATGTGCTGTGTGGTATAGTGGGGTACAGGATAATTGGACCTTACTTTTTTGAGGACAACTTGAGCGGAAATATGTACACGGAAGAAATATTAGGTGTTCTCGTCGACGACTTTGTCTCCAATCTTTCCCTGAATGACCTGCGCCAATTGTTCCAGCTCGACGGAGCACCACCACATCTTTCCACCATGTCAAAGAGCTGTCTGGACACACATTTTCCACGACCGTGGATCGGGCGTACAGTGGCTATGTTTTGGCCGCTGATGTGCCCTCACAATTCTCCGCTCAATTTTTTCTTTGGGGCTACGTTAAATATCGAGTTCAGGCAACAGAGCCCAGTGATGTCAATGATATGAAGCACAGGATAATATCTGCCTGTGCGAGCATCCCTCCAGAAGTAGTGCGCAGAGTTACCAAGTCGACGCGAGAGCGGTTTATGCTTCGCGTTGTTGAGGAAGGGAGGCATTTGGAACATTTTTAGGGCCTTGACATCTTGATGGGTTAAGTGTTTTCAAGATATTTGTGCATGATTACACCAAATAAAGCGGCAGTATGAAATATTCGTTAGCATAGCTAAAAAGGTTTCTGCTGTTGATGGTGCAGTTGTTGCTCTTGATTTCAATAAAACTTACAATACTTGGAAATCGGCAGTCACCTTACTTGCGTAGCCCAGGCAAGGACCATGCCCGCTCGTCTAGTCACGATTACGCACGCGCACTACACTCCGGCTTCTCCGCTCGTGCCATTATCTCGACATGGCAGCTGCCGCCATCATTACAGGCTGCGCGGTCGCGTGTTACGAGAGCGGTTTCGGGTTCTTCGACTTTTTATTTCGCCAGCCGGGAGGGGAATGGGGACAGTTAATATTTTTGCCAATGCCTACGCCCTGTTGTCCGACTAAAGGCCGCACGCAACAGCCGCGTCACATCACGAAGGAGCTTTGTGTGGATCCTACCTCTCTTGCATGCGTACTGACGCGAACGAGAATTAAAATTTGGCGTCGGTTACAGCGAAGACACGCTAGAAGCATTCTTCCAACTGATACTGTGTAGAAACCCGACTGCCTCTAACTTTTTAATACTAACATACCCACTTACTGCAGTCAGCAAAAGGTGAATTATTCAATTTTAGTTAATTGGGCTGCTGACAGCGATAGTTATCGTGTCACTTTGCGACCCCCTGGCCGTATAACTTTTTGCACAGGTGGTCTTCGCGTGCCTCCCAGTGCCTAATTTTAAGAAAGCCATAAAGCTTAACTTTGAATACCCTGTATATGGGAGGAGGAGCAAAGAGAAAGACAGAAGGCAGGAGGTTATCCACAATAACGTCCGGTTGGCTACCCTACATCGGCGGAATCAGAAAAAGGAACACAAAGACGATAGGGAAAGAGAAGGGAAGGAAAGAAGGAAATTAGCATTGAATTCGCTGCTGCATGTCAAAGACGTTGACATGAGCCCGTCGTCCTCAAGAAGCACAAAAGTGCCTTCACCGCTTTATGGGCCGACGAGCGATGGGAGTGGTGTTCTAGCAGCACTTGCACGGAAAGCGGCCCATTGTCCAGTTTTGTAGCGGGTTAGCAAGGTTTTCGAACACCCTGCCTATGTGTGACATGTTGACAGGGGGGAACATTACAGGCCGTTTTAAGCTAGCTTCTTCTAAGCCTTAAAAATCTACGCGGGATCTACCTGAGCAACCAACCTAGTATTTCTGACGGTCGTCTTGAGCAACCCAAGATATTTGTCACCATGAGTGTAATAATTAATTATCAATAATTATTTAACCATATTTGTTAAGCACTGCTGTTATCGCTATCTTCAAAACATAACTTGTGCATCCTATTGAGAAATATCCAGATAATTTCTTTCAGTGAATATAGCTGTTGTGGATATACATTTTCCAACGAGCAAAGTAAGTGCGCGATCGAAATTCCTGAAAGTATGACTTCGCTAGACGTTTGCTAGTGAATTCCTGCTTTCGTGAACCGCAATTGTGTCTTTTATTTGTTTTTGTTACATTCCTTTTCATTGTGCATATTTCTGCCTGTAATGTATGTGACATATTTTTCCGTTTTCATATTTGAGTTGATTTTGCGAATAATTTATAATGGCTTAGTTATCATTGTTGAGATATTCTCATCAATTGGAAGTCTATGTGTATTAGGGGCTCTGAGGGGTCCTTAAACTTAACAAAAAAGCTCTCAAGCCACGCGTATGCTTGGCATGACGCTCAGAAGTAGGGGCGCTATAACGTAAAATGATTCCAAACTGTTTTGATTCCAATTTCTGCAATCAGCCTCCACGTTTGGTCAAAACATTTTCGGGCCGCTCCCAACTTCGCCTGTCTGTCACACGACGTCACGAAAACCGCAATAGCTCCCCATCTGATATAACGTGTACACACTGATTATGCATGATTAAACCGCGCAAAAGAAAAATAATCATTCCTGATTCGATGTCTTTTCACCAGTAGCTCTCTGCTATTGGCCCAATGTTATCTGGCTACGCCCACTTCGCATGTCTGTCACGCGACGTCACAAAACGGCAAAAACTCACCACGTCAAAGTGACGTGTACGCGAAAAAAATGCATTAATATGCCGAACAAAACTGAGAATTTTTCTGAATAGCCACAGACTGCCCCGTTCCGAAAGGAATCAAAGATGGCTGCCCGCCAATCGCTCAGGCCCTCGCTACTCGCACCTGCCGGTGAGCATGTATTTATTTGCGCATGATAAACCTTTTTGCGTGGCAGTAAAACGGTATCGAGCCCTTTCGGCATGCATACGACATCGCTCTGCCAACTCTTCCTTGCTGAGGATCCGTTTTAGCGCCATTCTTATCCTTCTGTTTCACGCCTTCGCGATTTTCGACCAGCCACCACTAGCTAAGTAAGGCGAAGCGGACCAATCGGAGAAGCCGCCACCACCCTCTTGATGCGGTTATCTATTTTCACTGTGCTGGCTCGGCCCCATCGAAACCCTCTCCACTAGAGCGTGCTCCTCGCATCTTGTCAGCCAATTAGATAAGAAAAACCGCTGAGTGTAGACATTGTTATTGGCTTTGAAAGCGAACAAAGGTGAAATCCTATAAACGAGGAGAGTGTTTTATTGGGTTGTTCAGACAACGCTGCGGGTTACCGACCGATGCTTGCGTCGGTGGTTACGTAAATTTGACGTCAGGAGCTTGGAATCAAAACGGTTTGGAATCATTTTACGTTATAGCGCCCTAGGACTAGTTTTGACAGGAGCACTCTCGATGCTGCCCGAATCGCACTGCTGCTATGGTCAGTTTTTAACAAAATGTCTTTTTAAGCAGCCACACGCAAATGGAACTTCAACATCAATAAAGTTCGTCGTCCAGTTAGGCGCACGCGTAATGTAGAAATGGTACCAGCCTCTAAAATCATGTCTTTGTAAGCTCACCTGCAGTTCGTAAATTGAATTATGTTTTCTAAATTGATTAGATAAAGGTTTATTAATTATTTATTATCCTACCTTGAAACAATGAACGCCAAGAAAGCGTACAAAAATTATTTGCAAGGTTTAGTTCAAATGTAGAAATAACAAGATAATGAGAAATGGAAGTAAACAAACAGATCATTACCACAGGTGAGAGTAGAGTGATTTATTAGTCATTTACAATTATATTTCACGTTCAAGGTGAGTCACGACTTCAAGCAATCACTCTAGCGAACTAGAATTACGCTGTCTGCCATTAGGAATTATAACGTCTCGTCGTCAAAAATAAAAAAAAATCTCTTATAGGTATACATAACACAGCGTGGGCATTGTGATGCAGTGATGAAACACCTTCTACAGTGACGTGCACCTATGTCTTGACATTCTGAAATTCTTCGATTGATTCATTGTTTCTTTCATCCAGGTCTCGTTGACGAATTTCGGCTTCGTCAGTGCAAAATATTCACCACGATGCGTCTTTCTAATTAACAAAAACTAAAAATAAAAAAGCCCCGTTTCTTTATATATCTGAAGCTCTTTTTGAAAGCTTTTAAATATTTTAATGCTAAACTTACACCAAAATGCATATTATGATTATGGAAGCACACATATTATAAGAAATCAGAAATGAAACGCTCGTTCATGTTAAATTTCCTAACGCTTTGACCTATGAATACACTGTTCTGTTATTTTGTTAAAAATTGAAGTGTAGATTTTTCTCGCATAAATGCCGGTTCCGGCATCTATGCGGTATAGAGGGTACTTATAACGCTCCAATAATGTAGGAATTAGTCTGAAAATAAACTTCTAAAAGGGCTAGAATAATCAAAACTCTTGGAAGAAACCTTGATATAGTAGATGCCATATTATGTTAAGCCTTGCGCATGACAATACGGCTGCCACATAGAAGAATATTATCTTTTCAGGTAGAATTATTAACGCCATTTTCTACAATGAACAATGGCTCATGATGACCGTTTATTCAGCGTTCATGGCTGTAGACACTTTCTTCTTTCTAAGGTACGTTGTCATTTAGATTTGTATTCTTCTAACGCTGTTCCAAGTACTGATTTCTGAAACTTCCCGTTTGTATGTTTTATCTTGTTGCGAACACTATTTGGGTTATAGATTTGTATTTTCATGTTAATTTAATCAGCATTAATAGAACAGAGCTTACCTGGCTCCATGCCGTTTCGCCTAACTGCTTGACTTCTTTTTTATTGCAGTGGATTTTTGCTTTATTGCGTGCTCAGCAAGCACAGTGGAAATCGTATCATCATTGGTGCTGTAGCAATCTTTAGACGAATTGTCAGGTGAGGTCACTGAAGTTGACGTTTCTTTTTTTTTTCACTTTAAGTTTTTGTCCTGCTTGTATATAGAAGCACATAGTCCCGCTCGGTGACGATGAACAACCAGACGGAAGAAAAAACTGAGTCACAAAACTAACACTTTATTATGCAAACTTGTGCCCAGAGAAGCAAGGGATGCTCGAAGCATAACGCCAGTGGCAAGCACAGTCAGCGATCGTAGAAAATCTGATATGCAGGTCAGACGCATCGGCCATTTGTAAACGAGTCGTCGATGATTCCAGCGAAATCTATGGTGCTCTTCCAGAGTGAACAACACTATTCGCGTTGTGCATGCAATCTGATTACAGGGTCGGCGTCAACACCACCAAAATATGCAATCGGCTTCAGCAATCGAGAATCTTCTGATACACTCGGGCGCACCTTGTGACGAGCGATAACATGAAGAGCTGCTAGCAGGTGAAAGAGTGGTCACCGGAAAAAGCATAAGCAAGATACGGGCGTCTCAATATATAGGTCAAAGAGCAGAGACAGGCAGAACACACACATGGTGGCTAAAATCAACACAGCCCAAAAAAGTATACTACTATACATACAACAAACTCAAGCGTAAATCGTGTTAGATTCGTATCCGCTACACAAGAAATACACGTAATACTTCACGGAAAGTAGCCGAAATCAAAATCTTTATAAAAGATTACACATAGAGAACGTAAAGGTATGAAACAATAACAATGCAACACCTGCAATCATACAAAATCAGTGAAAGTTGATTTAAAGGTGTGATTTGTTGACACACGAGTGGTATCAGTGAAGTTGTTTAGGCAACTTAGCAGCGTAGGTATTTGATAATATCACATTATGTACAAGATTTTGTCCGGAGGTGTAAATTTTTTTGTACCTTGCTGACGTATGGAATACTGTGTAATTTCTGATGCACTTTGGAGACAGTCGTCAGAAGTGTCCTCTTTGATCGATTGCGTAAGTTATGAAGTAAGATAGTTGGTGACCTTCATCACTGAATACCATTTGAAAAAGCCCTGTTATTCAGTCTCTAATATTGCGATGACACTTTTCAAGTGTCTCTAATATTCGCTTCTTCACAACTTAATAATTTCTGGTAATTATTTTGTGTACTCTTGCCCCATACCACAGTACAATGTTAGCCCAGAACAGCAGAGCCTGCGTAGTATGCTGCACTTTTCTAACCAGTTTTGCACAACGCTGCTTACTTTGTATATACACCAAACAGCTTTACGAAGTTTTGCTGCGAGCTTTTCATTGTGTATGTTTAACTTTAAACCCCCACGGCATCACACTCCTATGCATGTTTAGCTTTATCCGTCCCAATCTGCTGCCCTCAAACACAATAGCTGTAATAAAGTTGTGTGACTTATACTTATGTAAATATCATATATTTATTTACTAACAATAATTTGCAGCTTATTCCTTAGCCAGCAGGACATTTTAAGTCATTGTTTACCAGCTGTTCAATGCCTTGATCAGGTGGGCTGCTATGAGGAAGTTTGCATTGACTGAATACATTATTATCTTAGGGTAGGCTGCTATTACAGAATACAGAACGTTGTTATTTTCCAATTAGCTTGTTGGGTGTCCTCCAGGGGAAAAGCTGTGACATGCAGCTTGAATGTACCTGAAGGCCCTTCCACTGCCGCAGTGCATCTGCTACCGGCATACAACATATAAGCACCTTTTACATTATATAATTACAGAAAAGAAGAATAAACGACGTAAAATATCAACATCAAATACACTCATATTTTAACATGTAAAATTACGACGTAGTTTTTAAAAGGAAGATAAACGACAGTATGCCATGAACACACCTAATACGCATATATTAGTACAGTACATCCTACAATGCATATAGAGCCAAATATAAACAGTGCTGCAAACAATCAAGACGCACATTATCATCTTCCATGGGATCAGGAAAAACAGTGAGCACGAAGGGATATGACATGCAGCAATCAATGTGGAATAAGAATGAGCTTTTTTCCCCTTTTAATATCTACTCATGTCTGTTGAAAAAAATACACTCTAATTAGTTGGCGGGCTAAGATAGCTGTAATGATATTTTTTTCTTCTTGTACTAATTTCAAAGTGAAGGTAAGGTATGTCTAAACTATTGCTTGATGTAATTTGTGCGCCTCTATGGTACTAACCGAATAGCCTGGCAACGGGTATGCACATCACTTTTTCGTGTTCAAGCCCTGATGTACGTTGTAAAAAGGCCATAAAATTTTCAGAGGCAAACGAGAAGGAATACAATAGCCGGAATCGGTAAACATTGGTCGCGCGTATTATTCTGTATTTAGGGAAAAGTTGGGCAGTGGAATGAAAAGAAGGAACGTTCGCTACGTGGCGAAGTGCTCGTTTCTTGAATTGAAGAAGGTAGTGACGATATCCCAGCGTGATTGTAGCCCCCCCCCCTTCCACACACACACACACACACACAAGCACACATAAATTGAAATGGGATTTAAATGAGGCATAATATATCTGTAACTTCATTTCCTCCAGGAAAAATTGTGCAGATCAAACACACTATGGGGATCGACGTTATGCGAGGCATTTTGCAGGATTCGAGGGTGATGGTTTGGGCTAGTTGGTAATTAATGGTAGAAACGACGTACAGCGCTAAGGGGAAGAACTGAGACAGACGACACACACTGTGCTGAATTCCAGCAATATTTTATTGCCGTTGCCACATGATATGTATATATTGTAACTGGGATCGATACCCAGCACCGCCACCAAAATGTTACGGGGAGAGAAGACACTTGACAATATATTTACACGATATATACAACGGGCAGAAGATAGGTATATAAGATGAACCCCGTGCACGCGACTATCGGCGATCGTCGTCTTCGTCAGTCCTGTCATGATTGCTCGTTACTGCAGTGCCTCGAAGCAATATACATGAGGGGGCGTGCGCATAAAATAAAAGGCGGACAAAAGGGGCCTCTAACAGCAAGTCGTTTGTGCTAAGTACATGTTCGCGTGAAAAAAATGCCCATTACTATCGCTATCTTTTCAGATACGTGACTTAACTAGGTGTCAGCGCGATAGAGAACTAACTTCCAAACTACCCCGTTTCCTGATGAACACTACTTCTAATATTTCCCGCGTGAGTTATGAGCTGTGTCTCGCCAAAATTTTCGTAGTTTCAAAGAAGGGCACGAAGGCCGCAATCCCGGCAATAGATGCCCAAGTGGCCTTGTACAGTGTTGTGAACGTTGTTGTAGTGCTCCCTTAAGCGATCATTTAGGCACCTACCAGTCCATCTAATATATTACCTGCCGCAAAACAGGGTAATCTGGTAAACCACATTAGTGGCGCATGTCACAAAACGTTTTCTATGCGCGCCAGAGCAAAAAGTTTGATGTGATATAGGCGCATTTCCAGGTTTACAGAGCCTTGTCACCTTTTCAAGGGCTGAGAAAACCACAGTGATTCCTGCATGCTGCCAAATCTTTGTTAGCCGATGGGAGACATCATGAACATACGGGAGCAATAAAAACCGGCGCCTTTCGTCAGGCTGGCACCGTGACTGAGCGGGCTCATCACGTTTGGTGTGCTAGAAGCTGTTCTGCTGTGGCAGAAATCAAGGCCATAGCGTATCCAGCACAAGAAAGGCGATCAACCTGTGCGGCAAAACTATGTTGAATATTGTGCGGGCATGATTTCTTGTCGCTATTAACAACGCATCAAGCTTCATGTCATTCATGCCACTTATGTCATGACATACATGCCATGACAAGCATGTGATATCATTGATGTCATGACGTGACACGTGCTTGTATGATTTGTCATTCATGCCATGACGCAAATAACATGTAATGAAATCTATGCCATTCATGTCATGACCTTTATTAGGTAATGCGTGCATTTCATTCATATCCTGATATATATAGAGTTAAAGAAACGGCCATAATGGCATCATGTCACTCCTACCATTTATATCATGGCATAAATGTCTTGAAAAATGTCACGGTATTCATGTCATGACATGTCATTCATGTTATGTATGAATGTATGTCACGCCGCCCAATGCCTATTCAGATATCCAGTTTTAGAAACGCCAACGTCATCACGATGTAGGAGGCTAGATATATAGATAGATTTAGATATAATCAAAACGCCTGAAGTTCGCAAATAATGCTTCGCATTAAAAAGTGACGTCAACGTGATAGAGCGTGATTGATATGGTTACGTCGTTGACAGGCTGTATATTAAAACAACACGCAGGAGAACTGACCCCTGCAGAACACACTTTTCTATTTCATCATCAGGACATACACTACTAAATGTTTAGGAACGTTCTGTTAGGCAGGGCAGTGTTGTGTTCTTATCGTGGTAGAGGCAGATAAATTTTCGAGTTAATTTGATGTTTGCTTTCAGGAAAACGTGCCAGCTGAAAGGTCGAGAAAGGATAACGTCAGTGATTTTTTTTTCGCAGACATATGTAGATAGTACGCGTGAGTTTCCGCTAAACTAAGACTTTCTTTTCGGATTTCGCGAGTTCTGAAAATAACGCTGTATCAGGTTAGATACTGGTTATTCTGCAGTCTACTTCAGCTGATTTTAGAAATCGCCGGATGGTTGTTCCCGCACACACGTAGAGAGTACCGCGCCTTAGAAACAGGCTGCGCGGATCGCTTTTAGTAATGTTATACTCTACCGATTTATTTTCTCTTCGATGTATTATGTAACGGTATGTCTAAAGCTGTGCGTGTCTCGCACGTGTATCTAGAAGACGGCAGCATTTGAGTTTCATTTAGTGTGTAGAAGTACTTCTAAATAAGCGCGAATCATCTTGTAGCCTTGAATGCGTAATTTGCGCAATAACTTGAGCTTTAATAACGGATGTAGAATATCAATAGACAGTTCATGGTGTGCCACATGTTATTTCAATGACCATTTCTTTACGGTCATCCTGCAGTTAAGTAGGAGGATTATGGTGTTGTATACCTAGACGTCTAATATTCGGCTCGGTTTTTTAGCATAGTAAGCTGAAGTTGTAAGTCCAAATCATTCTGCAGTCCACTACATTTGCAGGCATGAAGTGGCGCCTGACACCGGCAATATATATATATATATATATATATATATATATATATATATATATATATCGCCGAGAGCTAGTGGGGCTGTACTAGTCAAGGTGCCACCAAATTAGGAAGGCCCACTAAGCTTCAACAAAGTCACTCCCTCACCCGAACAGGAATTTGCCTCCCTGGTGCTGTATTCGGCCGCTGCCTCCATAATGACTCCCACAATTTACCCAGGGCCCTCCGTCCCCAGCGGCTGCGGAGCACCTGACCAAGGCGGCGGTCAGACCTGCTACGCGGCAGAGGTTGCTAAGAATCTCTATGTCCGGACAATCCGCCAATGGAAACTAAACCTGGCAACGTTGAACAAGCGCACCCTATCGAATGAGGCTAGTTTAGCAGGGCTATTTGAAGAATTATGAGGTATTGCCTGTGATATTATTGACCTTAGTGAGTTGAGAAGAACTGGTGAGGCTTATACAGTGCTGACTAGCGGCCACATCCTCAGCTACAGAGGTCTTCCAGATAGGACAGAATTTGGAGTAGGATTTCTAGTCCGTAAGGACATAGCGAACAACATTGATGAATTCTACAGCATTAATGAGAGGGTAGGAGCCGTCGCAATAACGCTGAATAGGAGGTATAGAATGAAAGTTGTGCAAGCCTACACCCCAACCTCCAGTCACGATGATGAAGAAATAGAACACTTTTATGAAGATGTTGAATTCGCAATGAGAACGGTGCAAACTCAGTATACTGAAGTCATGGGCGAATTCAATGCGAAAGTGGGGAAAAAACAGGCTGGCGAGCAAGCAATTCGCAACTACGGCATCGATTCTAGGAACACTAGAGGAGAGATGTTGGTACAATTAGCGGAAAGGAATAGGCTCCGAATAATGAACACCTTCTTCGAGAAGCGCAGCAACAGAAAGTGGACCTGCAAAAGCCCAAATGGAAAAACAAGAAATGAAATAGATTTCATACTCTCTGGCGATCCCAGTACATAGTGCAGGATGTAGAAGTGTTAGGTAGGGCAAAGTGCAGTGACTATAAGTTAGTGAAGACTAGGATTTTTCTCAATTTGAAGAGAGAAAGAATAAAGTTAGTCATGAAGAAACAGGCCAACCTAGACGCAATAAGGGTAAAAGCAGACCAATTCAGGCTGGTGCTCGCAAACAAATATGCAGCTTTAGAACAAGAACATAAAGACAACATAGAGGTAATGAATGAAACCGTAACTAGGTTGATCTCAGAAGAAGCAATTGAAGTGGGAGGTAAGGCACCAAAGCAACCAGTAGGTAAGCTCTCCCAAGAAACAAAATACCTAATGAGCAAACGGCAAAACATGAAAGTCACTCGAGAGGTCACATAGAAATCGCTGAACTGTCGAAATTGATCAACAAGAAAAAAGTAAGGTATATCCGAAATTATAACGTGGAAAAGATTGAGGAAGCAGTAAAGTATGACACAGCATAAAATCGGTGAGAAGAAAACTAGGCATAGGACAAGGCAAAATGTATGCACTGAAAGATAAGCAGGGTAATATCATCAGCAATTTCGATGTCTTAGTAAATAGAGCGGAAGAATTCTATACTGACCTGTAGAATTCCCAGAGTAGCTAAGCTACTGTCATACGAAGTAGTGATGAACAGGGTACAGAGGCCCCTTAAATAACTAGCGATGAAGTTAGAAATGCCTTGAAAGAAATGACCAGTAGAAAAGCTGCAGGAGAAGATGGAATAGCAGTCGATGTATTCAAGGATGGAGGAGATATCATAATTGAAAAGCTTGCGGCCCTTTCTACGCAATGCCTCACGACTTCAAGTGTACCAGAAAGCTGGAACAACACCAACATTATACTCATTCATAAGAAGAGAAACGTCAAATAATTGAAGAATAATAAACCAATTAGCTTGCTCTCAGTATCCTATGAAATATTGACCAAGGTTATTCCAAATAGAATCAGGGCAACAGTTGACTTCAGCCGACCAAGAGAACAGGCAGGCTTCAGGAAGGGATATTCTACGATGGATCATATGCATGTCATCAACCAGGTAATAGAAAAATCTGTGGAGTATACTCAACCTCTCTATATGGCTTTCATAGATTATGAAAAAGCATTTGATTCAGTAGAGATACCAGCAGTCATAGAGGCATTACGTAACCAAGGAGTACAGGATGCATACATGAATATATTGGCAAATATCTACAAGGATTACACAGCAAGTTTGGTTCTCAACAAGGAAAGTAGAAGGTTACCCACCAAGAAAGGGGTCAGGCAAAGAGACACAATCTCCCCAATACTATTCACTGCAAGCTTAGAAGAAGTATTCAAGATCTTAGTCTGGGAAGGCTTAGGAGTGAGAATCTACGGCGGATATCTCAGCAACCTATGGTTTGCAGATAACATTGCCCTATTCAGAAACAATGGGGACGAATTACAGCAAATGATAGAGGACCTTAACCGAGAAAGTGTAAGAGTGGGGTTGAATATTATTATGCAGAAGACAAAGATAATGTTCAATAGCCTGGAAAGGGAGCAAGCAGGGGCGGATCTAGGTTTTTTCTGAGGGGGGGGGAGGGGGGGTCAGCTTCTGTCAATAATGATGATGATGATGATGATAGTAGCCTTTCTTATTTACCGTAATTTATCGCTTCTGCTCACGATAAATCCCTGTTTTATACGGCTAGAGCAACACCTGTAGCCCGCCGTGGTGGCTCAGCCAGCTCAGGCGTTGCGCTGCTGAGCACGAGATCGCGGGATCGAATCCCGGCCGCGGCGGCCGCATTTATATGAAGGTGAAATACAAAAACGCCCGCGTGCTTGCGTTGTAGTGCATGTTAAAGAACCCCAGGTGGTGAAAATTTATCTGGAGCCTTCCACTACGGCGTGCCTCTTAATCAGAACTGGTTTTGGCACGTAAAACCCCAGAAAAAGGAAGAAGACCTGTAGCGAAGCCAGGTATCGGTTTCTCCGAGCTTATAGGATAATGACGTTACCCAATACAGCCATGTGCTTGGCGGCTGTGCCTGGTAATACAGGGCGTTCAAAACTAAGTTTTATGCTTTTCTTAAAATTAGGCACTGGAAGGCACGCGAAGATCACCTGTGAAAATAAGTTATGTGGCTAGGGGGGGGGCACAAAGTGAGATTATAATTATCGCTGGAAGCAGCCCAATTAACTAAAATTGAACAATTCTTTTTTGTCGACTAAGTAAGTGGGTATGTTTGTATTGAAAACTTAGAGGGCAGTCGTGTTTCTGCACAGTATCAGTCAGAAGAATTATTATAGCGTGTTCGTGCTCCGAGATATCCGACTCCAAATTTCAATTGTCGTACTGCGCAGAGTTATCAAGTGGACGCGAGAGCGGTTTATGCTTTGCGTTGCTGTGCAAGGGAGGCATTTTGAACATTTTTAGGGTATTGACATCTTGATGGGTAAAGTGTTGTCATTAGATTTGTGCATGACAACACCAAACTTAAAGCGGCAGTATGAAATATTAGTTAGCATAGCTAAAACTGTTTCTGCTGTTGATGGCGCAGTTGTTGCTCTTGATTTCTATAAAACTTACAATACTTGGACATCAGCAGTCACTTTATTTGCGTAGCCCAGGCAAGGACCATGCCCGGTCGTCTAGTCACCATTACGCGCGATCACTTCCCTCCGGCTTCTCCGCTCGAGTCATTATCTCGGCATGGCAGCTGCCGCCACCTTTACAGGCTGCGCGGTCGCGTGTTACGACAGCGGTTACGGGTTCTTCCATTTTTTTTCATTTCGCCAGCCGTGAGGAGAAGGGGGACAGTTGCCTCCGCCCCGTGGTCAGACTAAACGCCGCACGTAACAGCCGCGTCATATCAGGAAGAGCTCTGCGCCGATCCTCACTCTCTTGCATGCGTAATCCTGCGAACGACAATTAAAATTTGGAGTTGGATATCTCGGAGCACAGACATGCTAGAACAATTCTTCCAAGTGAAACTGTGTAGAAACACGACTGTCTCTAACTTTTGAATACAAACAATGCATACACACTTACTGCAGTCAATAAAAAGTTAATTATTCAAGGTTAGTTAATTGGGCTGCTCAAAGCGATAATTATCATCTCAATTTGTGTCCCCCTGGCCACATAACTTATTTGCGCAGGTGGTCTGCACTTGCCTGGGACCTGTGCCTAATTTTAAGAAAATCATAAAGCTTAATTTTGAACACCCGGTATATCTAGCCTGCATTGTTTCTTAAAATAAAATTTGGGATGATCTTTTGCAGGTGCGTTATAAATGCGTAAGCACGGGTCCGTCGTTGGAGTTCTTTTGGGACACCTTAATTTCCTTAAGAAGATTCTTTGGGCTCGGCTGAGACACATTCGTTTGCTTTGGAGGACTCCCGTATTCTCCAAATAGCACTCGACTTGAAGCTCTTCCTCCACTCCACCTTGTTGAGCACAGCGCTGCCTCTCGACTGATAAAGACGCGAAAATTCTCAAGAATTCCCGTGAATTATCATGAAGCTCAGTGACCACTTCTGTGGAGGGATGGTGGTGCTATCTTCTATCTTGAGTCGAGGTGTTGTGTTGACTAGAGGAACGTTCTTGTATACGGGCGTAACGCTCCGCTGCAACGCGGCAACCACTACGCTGGTTGTTTACGATATGCGAATCACCGCGTATGAAGACTCACGAAGCCACTTACAAGAAGAACGATGTTTCGTAGTTGCCGAGAGTGCGAGCTAGCGTCTTCATGTTTAGTTTCCCACGCGACGTCATCCTTTTTCACAAGCCGCGCATCTGCTCTCTTTCTCTAACCACGCGACGCCATTCTAGGCCCGCGCGCTGGCGTTGGCCGCGGACGTCACGCTCCCCCAGCTCGCAGCCACGGCTCGAGCCTTCGCCCCGCTCCGCGAGAACGCCGACTCAGATAAACTAATCCGGTGAGCTTGAGCCTCCTATGCTTAATGTAGGACAATAAAACTGCGAAGTTACAATGAAAAACTTGTAGCAGTTAAAAAAGTTGCCTATGCGTAGTTCTTAGTTTAGCTGTTAGTTATTGTTTATATATGAACACTTCAGCGAGAGATCTCATTCATTAAGCAGGTTGGCCGCGGAACCGATGACAGCCAATGAGGCAACCGTTGACACCCCAAGAGGAAACTAAGTTAATCAGGCGCGAAAGCGCTCCAGCGGACATGGGCGTGCTTGGTAAAAGGGACGTCCCCTCGTTCATTCTACGCCACCGACGGGACGAATAAGGCACGGCCGGCGCCAGGAGGTCCAGGGTGTTCATGAGAAACAATAACTACGGCAACTTCGCGACACCACACCCCTACGGAATACAACTAAGCTTGTGAGCGAGCTAGCTTTACTTCTACATGGCTGATACCACTGGTACTCGCGAAAAATACTTTTGAAGAATGCTGGTGGCCATATTTTTTTTGTGACAGGGCCATCCCCCTGTCAGCGAGGGGGCGATGCAGAAATCTGAGGCGGGGGGGGGGGTTCAGGACATCCGGACATCCCCCCTGGATCCGCGCCTGGGAGTAAGAATTCAGGATCGCCAATCAGCCTCTAGAGTGTGGAAAGGAGTGCGTTTATCTAGGTCAATTACTCACAAGGGACCCTGATCATGAGAAAGAAATTTATAGAAGAATAAAATTGGGCTGGAGTGCATACGGCAGGCACTACCAAATCCTGACTGGAAGATTACCACTGTCGTTGAAAATAAAAGTGTACAATCATTGCATTCTACCGGTGCTAACATATGGGGCAGAAACTTGGAGGTTAACAAAGAAGGTCGAGAACAATAAAGGACCACACAAAGAGCGATGGACCGAAAAATGTAAGGCCTAACGTTTAGAGACAGGGAGAGAGCCGTGTAGATCAGAGAACAAACAGGGATAGCCGATATTCTATTTGACATTAGGCGGGAAAAGTGGAGCTGGGCAGGCCATGTAATGCGTAGGAAGGATAGCCGGCGGACCACTAGAGTTACAGAATGGATACCAAGAGAAGGGAAGCGCTGTCGAGGATGGCAGAAAACTAGATGGAGTGATGAAGTTAAGAAACGAGCAGGCGCATGTTGGAATCACCTAGCGCAAGCTAGGGGTAATTGGAGATCGCAGGGAGAGGCCTTCGTTCTGCAGTGGACATAAATATAGGCTGATGATAATGATGCTAAATACCTAACATCGGTTCGTTTGGTAGTCCATCAGTAACCTCAGTACCACACACCCCATTAACCACGTTTCGACGTGCAACATTGACGCTAATCTTAGTAAGGACTGATAGTTTCAGTTTCAGTTTATTGAGAGATACATTGCGTGGTTTGAAAGGGCTAAAGGCAGATGAACTCCGCCTGGCTAAGGTCCCTCCACCCATACATTTGCTCAGAAAAGTGAGAACAACAACAAAAAAACAACAACAAAGCAGTGTCTTTGTACATTATAATATGACAAAGAAATTGTTCAAAAGCAAAATTGACATCGCGAACAGACATCTTAAATTATGTAACAGAACCACACAATAGTGCACGAACAATAACCCTTAACAAGAACAAAAACGCACATAAAAACAAAAAGTTATAACCGGCAACATATTAAAAATTACAAGATGATGCAAGCGTTAAACAGAATGTAACATTTCATTCCTAGCAATGTAACTTTTAGAGAATGCAACACAGTACAAAGTTATAGAACAATAAAAAATGTCTCAAGAACTTATTTAGGACACAGTACCAGCGAGTAAGCACATTGTAGTAACATTTTTGTTTAAACTGTGTATAGAACTACATTTTCCAATAAGTTCATGGGTATAGCTATTGTTGTCGAGAAGGTTAGGTATTAGGTAGAAAAATGTTTGATTTCCGTAAATGGTTCTGAATAACGGTATTCTAGATCGTTCGTGGCGGAGATCATAGGGAACATTTATAGGGTAGCAATGAGTCACTACTCACGTCTTTTCCAACTACTCACGTCATTTCCAATTTTCTTGCGAATATACAAGGCGAGCTTAAGGTTGTAAAGTCCGTTAACAGTAAATCATTTAAGGCTTGTTAAAAATGGTGCAGTATGTGTTCAGTTGGTTCCAGATTTTCGATGCAGCGAACAGCTCTCTTTTGTACAATGATTAGCCTTTCAAGGTGTGTTCTTGAAGTCGTACCCCAGATTAAGAGACCGTAATGGAGATGAGAATGAACTTGTGAGTAATATAACTGGAGCTTCAGTCTGTTTGGTACCAGAGACCTAAGCTTATATGACACAAATAAATCTAGACATACTGGCGTGTACTTTGTTGATTTGCGATGTCCAACTGAGGTTTTCACGAAAAAGTATAGCCAAGAAGTTAAACAGCGGGGCACGCTCGATGTCATTATTTTTAAATCAAACAGAAATGGTGTAATCTCGCACTTATTTCTGTCTTTGAATAAAATATATTCAGTTTTACTAACGTTTAATTGTAGCTGGTTACAGTCAAGCCACTATGAAAGCGAGATCAACCACTCATTCGTCACATTTTCTAAATCTCTTAAACAGCTGCAAGAGAAAAACGAGCTGGTATCATACGCACACAAAACTATACAGGAAGGTTCTGGTAGGGGCATGATATCGTTTTTGTAGGTAATAAGAAATAGTGGCCTCTCCCTGCAATCTCTAATGACCCTTGTCTTGCGCTAGCTGATTCCAACTTGCGCCTGAAATTGCTTTTACTTCATCACCCCACCTAGTTTACTGCCGTCCTCGACTGCGCTTCACTTCTCTTGGTATCCATTATGTAACTCTAATGGTCCGCCGGTTATCCATCCTACGCATTACATGGCCTGCCCAGTTTCATTTTTTCCTCCTAATGTCAACTATAATATCGGCTATCCCCGTTGGCTCTCTGATCCCCACTGCTCTCAACTTGTCTCTTAACGTTAGGCCTAAGATTTTTCATTCCATCGCCTCTTTGTGTGGTCCTCAATTTCTTCCTGCTGATAATGCTCTGTTACAAATATGTTGCTAAGGTGCTGATAAAAGGTGAGCAACGAAAATAATTGGAGTAGCTTCAATGTCATCATTATCGGCAGCAGTATTTTCATTTAGCTTCTTAGGAAAAGTCTTGATCTCCATTTCACTGCCAAGAGACATAAACACAGTATTCATATTGAAACGGAGAGAGAGACAGAAAGCCCTTTACTTGTGCCCGTCAGAGAATATGGATGATAGGGGTGAGACGCAGGGGTGAGATCGGGGTGAGACGTCGGGTTCTTTAACCTTTTAGATTAATAAATTGACGGTACATGATATCACGGGCTTTCATTCTCTGAAATAACTCATTTGTTACCCACGGTTTTCTACATTTTTATGTGCTTTTTTGCATAACACAAAGGAGAAGTTTCTTCATAGCAATCTTTAACGTTTTGTAGAAGAATATCGTATGAAATTCTTAGGTTTTCTTCCTTATAAACATCCGGCCAGTCGACACACTCGATCATCGAGTGAAAAGCAGAGATACGCATTTCAATAAAACTGCAATAAGGAACTGGGGTAGTGCATGTAGGATGTATTTTGTGTGGTTTTTCTGGAACAGGAAAGATGCAGAATATAGGCAAGTGGTCACTCATATCGACTGCAAAAGTGCCATAACATCACTTTCATCATGACTAATTACACACAGATCAATCAGAGTTTCAGTTTTTCCAGATATTCTTGCTCGCGAACGAATAAAATTTGTACATGTACAAGAGAATGGCTCAATTATGTCTAAAACTCTACCAGATTGTGGAACATCTATTAGTAAGTCAATGTTGAAATTGCCAACCAGAGCAATAGGGAGCATTGCAGAGGACACATGTTCAAAAACGGACGTAATATATTCAAACAATGCTTTAGCTTCACCAGAAGGTGGGCTATAATTTGAAGCAATGACTGTTCCAGCAATGACTGGCTAAATTTAGCTAAGCATGGTTGGGACTACTCAAGCTTAGTCAGTCATCGCTAGCCAATCGATAGCCAATCAATAGTTAATCGATGATCAATCAATATTTACCGAGGTTTTGCCAGGCTTGGCCGGCAGCCTGTGTAAGGCCTCAAGGTCGGTACGGGTCAATTCAGGAAGATGAAGTTTATTTTCCATCTCATTCACCCTAGCGAGCAGATCTTCGTTTTCAAAAACTGGCAGTCCCTGAATTTCTAGATTCTGTCTTCTACTGTATTGTTAGAGGGCGGTGACCTGTTTTTAATTGAGAAACTTCCTGATCATTGTTGGAGGATTCCACCATATCGACTCTTTTCCCAAGGCTTATGATTTCTGCGGATTGTTTTTTTTTTCATTTCTGCAAGTACCATGTGGTACTGTCCAGACAGATGCTCAATGGAGTGTTCCATTTTGTCAACCGCTTCCTTAATTGACAAAAGGGCATTCACCCTACTCTGGATTCCTTGTAACTGATTTTTTGATTAATTTCAATAAGCACCGTATCAAGTGATTTTTCAGCCCGCAAGTTACCACTTGCACATTGAGTGCTACAGGCAGCTAGGACATGTTTGGCATTTCCATGTTCATTTTGACGCATAATATTAAGCTTGGAAGGCAGTTTTGCTTATGCCCGAGCATGTTCCCAAATGATAACTGTAGTTATATTCGTAAAACGTTGGATTCACACTATTATCTGGGAGCAGCTCGTTACAGACCAAACACAACTCCGATATTTCGGTTCACAGCGCGAAAGCTACAGAACATTTAAGCGCCAAAATGTAAAAATGTATATGCAGCAGTGGTGGTGGCAGAAGCAATATAGTGCGCTATGAGTAGTCAGTATTAAAATTAAATCAACCTGCAAAAGCAGAGGATAGTGATCACTGTAGAGGTGTTCCGTCCGTGGCAACGACCACTCAGAAAATGCGTTCATCGAAGGCTTGCCGTCGTCTGTAAGTCAGCATGGCGTTGACGGGGCTCATGATGTAGAGCTGTAGCTGTTACGTAGTATTTGCCGCTATCGGGAAGCTGCAGCAGGCCAGCGGTGATTTTGAAAACAGTGATGTGTTCCAACGCAGTAACTGAAAAAGCAAAGGATAGTGATCACTGTACAGCCGTTCCGTCCGTTGCCACCACCGCTGAGTCCTATGCAGAAATTGTGACGCACCAAGTGGATTGCAACACAATTGTTTTTTACGCATTATACCATGATTCATACATCATTTTTCTTTAAGGCTGCTAATTGAGGAGACTGGTAAAATCATTTTCTTTTAGTTACTAGGATGTAATAATACTTACTAGAGTAAGCGGCTACATTGTGTCATTTCAACTATGCGTGATTCTCTCTCCATCCGCAGATGCACAATACCTTTGTTTTTTGTGCTCATGTGCGTTCATCTGCTGCCGCTTATTGCTTCGGGACCGAATTCTGAAGAATTCTACAGCAGGTTCTACAACCAATTTCACAAGCACTGGTGGGACCTGCTCATTCAGATACACAACTGGAGACAAGAAACCAGCCTGGGAACTATGCAGGTAAAATGGACAAACGTCGATAAACCTTTTACACACCACAGCATCGGGTGTGATATGCGGCTTGTTAAACGTGAGTCCACGAGATGGCAGCGTAAACGCTGAGCGAAGGAAAAAGCTATGTTGGAGTAATACCCGTGACATACGGCCACTTCAATGGCCTTTGAACTAAGAAACTTTATTGGAAAGGCGTTCACACGAGGTGACACATGACAAAGGGGTACGTCCTTTCTTATAAGGAACCTTCGCGCAAAGGGAGATATTCGAACTATTTTATGGGCATAAAGGCGCAGCCTCGCGCAAAGCCCATCAACAAGGCAAAATGTGTCAAATGTCTTTGTTGTCCTGGTTATTATTTAATTGCTTCGAAAAATTTTACTGGGAATTAGCAGACACCTAATTTGTTTAGCCGTGAAGTTTTATTGCAGCCATACTTTCAAACGCATGCAACTGGCCCCATTGAAGATGTCGCCACCGTCGCATCACAGTAGTCGCCTTTGGGCAGCTTCGTCCGCATGTTTTATGAAGCGGTTTACTTGAAAGGACTTTAATTCACCCCTTTGTTAACGGAATATAACGTTTTGGGATGCGGCGCTGTACTTGTAAAGCGGTTGCTCTTTACCGGTAAAACAGTCCAGTGTGAAAGCATTTCTGCGGAGAACAAAGTAAGATCCCAAATCAACGGATCAGATAAGTAGTATGTGCCTTGCCTCTGCTCATCAGATACATTGATTAGCGCGAACCTCCTGGTGTTCCACACTGGTAGACGATAGGAGAAATGTGAGGGTACGCGTAATCGTACAGTCGAGGTTTCTTGATTGTCTACCTTAATGGTCCCTTTAACGTCAAGCTGAAGCGTTTGTATTATGTGGACTCCTGCTTTGTTTGTCGTCGGCTGGTGCCTTTTGTTCACCTAGTTTGTGCGAGTATTGTCACAAATGGCGAACCACTACATGAGTAATTGAAATGATGACAATGGGTCACAGCCTTTCCGTCTAAATTAAACACTAGGTCCGATAATACTTTATAACAAGGCAAACCACCGTTATTGGGAATGGCCAGAAGTATAGCCATTTGGATCGTACTGAGAAATCTCCGCGGGCGAGACAACAGAACAAACCGAGTGATATTGTATGCACGCATTACACGTGATTCTATTTATGCGTTGAATATTCCTTCTTGAGCTTCTTCAGAGGCGTTGATATTAAAGTTATTCATTTTTGTCTAGAATTAAATTTGAATGACAGAAAATTACTGAAGTAATATTCTGTGCAATGCAATGCGACAAGGACGACGGATAATTCGATCGGAGGAGATGGCCAAATATTTTATTGCAATCCTAATCAAATGGAGGATCACACTATGCCGTAAAACATTTTTACTTAATTTAGAGTCCTAGCAGGGTGTATGGCACTTTCTTTTGGAGCAATCCTGTTTTGTTTTTACTTCTGCAGACGACTATGTTGCACCTGTGGTACCTCTCAGCCGATTTTCAACTCTTCGTGGTTGCAGTAATTGTGATCCAGACCTGTGGGCCGTAAGTATGTTGGTATATGTGCGCAGTAATACAGTGCTTGCCTATGCCTGCATATCTGAAAAATGCCTCATGCCTAATAGGTGCAAGGTCACGATGAATGAGTGTGTGAAATATTGAAATTATACTACCAATTCTTATGTAGCACAGAATCCGTGTTGTTGCTCATGCTGCCATACACGATAATCACCTTATGGCAAACTGCTTCTTCAGCAAATGGGAAAATTTGGACTACTCACACTGACATTCAATTGAAGTGTTTCGTTCATGTTGTCACTATGTAGTGACGGAGAACAACCGCAGTTCCAGGTCGCACATCAAAAACTAACCCTTTATTCGGCGTACCTGTGCCAAGCGAAACAAGCAGCACAACAATAGTGGTGAACACACTCGTCTATCATTAAAATCTGATTTACGGGTCAAGCGCTTTGGCTTTTATGCATGACTCGTCGAAGGTTCCGGCGTAATCGCTTGTGCTGGCATACCTTCAAGAAAGTACAACACTATTCGCGTCGCGCAGGCAATCTTATCACTTCAAGGCCTAGTGAGAATAGAGACAACAGTTAGAATCAATGATAACATTGCAGTTATTTCCAAATCATGCAGGTGCGTCTTGTGTTCAGTGATAACTTTGAGCTCTTAGCGAATGAACTGACGTTCACAGGAAAGGGATATGCAAGTACTCGGGTCAATATTCTGCATCGAGTTTAAGAGCTGGTGCACAAAAAAAAAACACAGTAGATAAACTATAAGCCCCCGAGATTCAATACATCCTCTGTCTAATGGCACGTACACACTAGCGGCAAAACTAAAGCCCCTATATATAAAAAGTAGCGCCATCCACTTCCCTCCTCCTCCGTTCCACTATCGCGCTCGGCGCGACCAGCGCGATCGAGGCGCGATATCGACAGTGGCACCGCCTGTGTCGGGCCTGCCGTGGCAGACGACCGCTAACGCGCAGACGAAATCCGAGGAAAACTTCGATCGCTGCCTGCGGAGAAGCTTTTGAGGCACGATTTTGCTTCGTCAGTCAGTAACTGGTCTTAATAATGCCGTTTTGGAAGCAGCAACGCGACCATGCGAGACAGCGCAAATATCAAGTGTGCAGCAAGCGTTTGCGCACGCCGGATGGTAAACAAAAAAAGCCTTTTGCCCTCGCCTTGTCGGTTGCGGTAACTTAAGGCGCATCAGCATGCTATCTCAACGAAGTTCTTGTCCCTAATACGTTTAATCCGTTTGTGCGTACAGCACTTTCGTCGCACAGGCCCGAGAATGGCAGTCGGAGCGCGCTGGAAAGAAAAAAAAATATACAAAAGTGCAACGCGTGCTTCCACGTGACATGGATTGGCCAATGGGGGAGCGGAGGAGGCTGGGGCGACAGGAGGCGGCGAGGAGGAAACGACGGGGTGAGCGCGGTGGCGGCAAGATCTAAGAATGGCGCTGCTTTTTATCAATAGGGGTTTTAGGCAAAACGCGCGCGGCGCGCCGCCGGCGGCAAGACGCGCGCCGCGAAAGCAGCCGCCAAACTGCTTTTTCTTGCCGCGGCAGGGATCGCTCCTGGACCGATTTTTTACGGTTTGCCGCGTGCCGCGGATGAAGGAGACCAATGAGACCGGCCCGCTTCCGTGACGTCGCGCGGGAAACTGGTGCCATGCGGACCCGCCCGACCGCTTGTTTCTCGTTTCGCACTATCATCTGCACGCGTCAGCTCCAGGATAGTTCGAGAAGGGGAGAAGAGTCTAGTCTGTCACGTGATTGCTAAAGTCCCTACACTGTAAAAAAAAATTTCTTCAGTTTACGGTGAAAGTTGAAGGTAAAACGTTGCCGGACACTTTTCCGTAAATGAAAAACAGCGTTTCCGTCAAACGGATAGTCTGTAAAAATTTTTTCCGTTAAATGGAAAACGGAGAGTTCCGTCAAATGGAAAACGGTGATTTCCGTAGAATGGACAACGGAGAGTTCCGTCGAATGGAAAACGGTGATTTCCGTAGAATGGAAAATGGTTATTTCCGTAGTTGTGATCACGGAATTGTCTGTATTTTCCAAATACAAAACGGTGAGCTCCGTAGAACGGAAATTCTGTAAATTGAGCACCGTACTTTCCTAATTAAAAACGGACAGACCGTAGTGAGGAAAGGTATGCACATAAAACACACAAAAAGAACAGAAAGGAAGACAGAAACACCTTTTTTTTGTTCTTCTTGTGTCCATGTCTTCTATGCTTGCGTGCCTGTACCATGAATCTGTACGAACTTGTTCAGCTTTATCTTGCTTCGTATCAACAGGTGCAAAATTTGTTCTGTAAATGATGATGCGGGTGTATATCTCCAGCAAATGAGAAAATTGTTTGTTTCATTGATATAAGTTATACCAAGTTGTACATTACAACATGGCTAACTCACATCAGATATAGCTTGAAATGGGGCAGAAATCAATGCACTTAAGTGGACATACACCACACTGAAAATGCTGTGTGTGCACGTTTCCTCCTTGTGTAACTGTCTTCTACACTGCTTCATCTTCGTGTCAGTGTTGCCATGTTGCATTTGAGTTCTGTACATGACGTGTACAAAGCACACATACAAATTCGTGCCCAAAAAGCAACAAGCCACCTGAATCTGAACGATACTGCATGTTTATTGTGCTTTACTGAAAAAAACTTGCAAGATAAGACACTAGAAATGGGCTGACTAGAAGGATTGGTTGAGAATCGGAATGACTGGTTGCTTGCAGATGCCTCCTGCCTTTGCCTGAAAAGGAAAAAAAACAATCAATTAAGACTCTCTATTAGTAGTAAAATCTCGTTACAAGAGACACTCGGTTATGAGAGACATTTCAAAATGGTTTGGTTGGTTTTCCTATGTTTGCCATGTTAACAACATTGCATACAAGAGACATGGTTACAAGAGACACTCGGTTACTAAGGACAACTTTTTTATGTCCCTAGAGCAAATTCTTCACTATTTATAATAGACAACCCAGACACGCTCACGTAATGCGGCTAACGTCGTACTAACCGGTACACGCTGCAATTTTCACTCCCTTGGCTCTATTTTGTTTCGTTCCGCAGCCGGCTGTCATTCCTCACATGGTTGAGACTACCAATTTCACTGAATTTTCTGCCATTATGCTTCTATAATCGTCGCGCTCCCACACCGACTATGTGACAGAGTACCATTGAGTTGGATTTCTGTCACAGCGTATACGGTGCTGGTCGCTTTGTATGCCAGTAATCAAACTCCGGAGCCATAGCCATGTTTCCATGAGACAGCTCTGTTCGCATCAAAGATGAGTTTAAACACACTTTGGTGCTCATGTATAATAAAGTGGTCTAGTCCGACTCCTCAGTGTTTTTAGAATTTTGGTTACAAGAGACCTTGGTTACAAGAGACATGTTTCCCGAGTCCCTTGGGTGCCTCTTGTAACAAGGTTTACTGTACCACCATCATCACCGTTTTTAGTCAGATACATCAACAATAAATGATTTCCAAGTCACAAATGTAACTACCAGTGCTCTAAAAAAATGTCATACTCTGCCTTGTTGGTATATGTTCCTAGCCTTATAACATGAAAAACTTCAGATGAAATCTACCCAACTTATTTGATGGCTCACTTGGAACAGGCAAAACTCTCACGTGCACATTGACAGTCAGAGATTACATTTTCTGCATGTAGGTAGAGCTACCACGACCCCCACCATACTGCGGACCATGGCTTTCAACTTTCACTGCTCTAATAGAAAACCTTGCAGATTCCACTGTTTTCCCAAAACAATGAAGCACTCTTAAAACGAGCTCAAACCACTCATGTTGTACAATTCCGATGCAAAACAACCAAGCCAGAGGTACTGTCCAGATGACCAGCTTATAAATTAGCAACAATATGAAGAAAGCATGCCTTGCAATACAACATGTGTGCCTTTCAGCCTCTTTCAGATTTGGTTGGTTTTTGTCATGAAAGTATCAATGTGCAATATACTTTTTACTTAAGCAATGATAATTGAAAGTTATGGTCGTCAGTGCGTCAACATACTATCTCCACCCCCTTAAAAAGTTATAATTATAGACACACCACCCAAGGTCAATCCACATAAGTCGCTGTGTTCCCCCCAAAATTTGCCATTTTGTCAGTCTGTGCTTTTCGAAGTAACCTGTAGCACTTTCGCGACGTAAATGAACCTGCAACAAGTACACATGGACCCCATATGTGGCAGCTACAGGCAGTACCGTTTATTCTGTCCATTCCTTGACTGGCAACCCCAGAACCAAACAAATAATGCAACATGTCGTTCCAGACAGCATTACTTGGGTGACGTGCTTAATTTGGGAATTCCGCCTCTCCTAAAGAAATTTTAAAGTAAAGCTCAAACTAAAGCAATGTCCAAATATGAGCTGCTTCTCGTGGATTTTGAGAGTCAACGAGGGCAGAGCTATTTGCCCAAATGTCTGCGACTTCAATGGCAACAGGATGGCCAAATTCCGTGCTGTTAATAGATGCAGAGAAAAACACACTGAACTTAAAACATGTGCAATGATGTGTTTTCAAAGTTTTACTTTATATCGTAACAGGGATACTCCGTGGTAATTAGTTGGAATTCATGCTATTTGCCTGCAGTCTGTGCCAAAATATTCTTAGAGCCATAGCCACAACACTTTTTCTTTGGGACTTAATCAAAATACGGATTTGGCAGAATCCAGAAAAAAATGCTTCCAACTGAACAGGTGCTTCTATATTTTATTTTCAAAGACAATTCTTTTTCTTGCAAAACTAACAATGAGGGTAGCTATAGGGGCTTGTTTGTATGGCATCTTTTATTTTATTGCAGCGCAAGGCTGAACAACAGGTACAACAGAAAGGCACATTTGACATGCACACAGTGTTAACTTCCAACATCAGATTTATTTCCTGTTCTCGTCACTATATATACCCTCAAAACGTCATACAACACGTGTGAAGGCACGGTAAACATGAACTAAAGAAAACCAGGAACCACACGCATGCAGTTTTTTTAGCCACAGATTGACACATGTACACGTTTAACGCGAACAAAGATAATCAAGTTCTTTCGAGGATAATGAAATTGAAGGCTTACTGATGCATGCGTCACCAAATGTTGATATGTTTCTAGTGTCTATAGTTCAGCGCATTATCTTGCACCTGCTTCTATTCATGATGACTGCTTTTTTGAATCTAGGTTTGCACTTATCTTTGGCAATGAAGGGCAAGAAAACCGTCAGCAGCCAGGGTATTTAATTTGTTATTGTGTTCTCATAGCCTGTCATTTATACATCTAACAGTTTGGCCAATGTAGGACCCTCCACACCCAAGAGGAATGCGGTATACAACACACGCGATATAATCAATGAATTTGCTTTTATGTTCCTTCTCGCATGCAGTATCCAAAATTCTTTCTGGCCTTGACTTCCCACACAGGCTCATTAATTTAGTAGGCGTCGAAAAAACAACATTGATGTCACTCCTTCCAGCAATCTTTAACCTGTGGGAGAAACTATGTATGTAGGGCATGGCAGCAATCTTTTTCTTTATATCGGTACTTGTACCATATACCTGCGCAGAACCTTTTTGCTGTGCCTTTTTAAGCAGTCCTGCTGCGACTGACATGAGCACGTGGCTCGGGTAAACAAAGCCACTTAAACGTGAGACTTGTCGAAGCAATCGTGCATTAGGTGCAGGATAGCCATGTGACGGGAAGTTTGGATTCCTTCACATTAATTTTGTGCTCACCGATAACAAAACTTGCTGGGGTTAAGAACCTAGGGCAAGTAAGCCACTTTTACCATTTCATTCCGTGCATACAAAACTTGAAGAGGGGGAATCATGGAGGTGTGTTTCAGTGAAGCGCTCAAGAAGCCATGCCGGCACCTAATGCACAATAGCTTCAGATGGCAAGTCTCACGTTTAAGCGGCGCTGGTTACCCGAGCCAAGTGAAAAAAGGTTCCGAGCAAGTGAATGGTACAGACACCGACATAAAGAAAAGAAAGGTTGCTGTCATCCCCTACATACATAGTTTCTCCCACAGAATAAAGATTGCTGGAAGGTCTGATATCAACATAGTTTTTTCAGCTCCTAATAAATTGGGGAGCCTGTGTAGGAAGACAAAGCCAGAAAGAATTGCGGATACTGCATGCGAAAATGAACATAAAAAAATTCACAGCATATCCACGGGGTGAATGATGATGAGTGGGCGAAGCTCCGGAGGGAATCATCGGATCTCCCGCTTAAGGGGACGCTAGCACAAACGCGTTAGAAACGTGCAGTACTCTCTAGTAAGGGGGAGCGGCCACAGCGTCTTACGCAGCCATTTACACATGCCGGAACGTGCACCGCGTTTGCCGACGCCATCACATGACTGCCGAGAGAGTATACCCCCCGTATTCATTAACGCTCCTCGACTTGAACTTGACTTGCCACCGCTTTGGGCAGCGCGTTCGAAACGCGTTGAAGGTAAGGCGGAGAGGCCACAGCGTCTTACACCAGCTTCTTACACGGGCCGTAACGCGCTAGAAACGCGGCCTTTCGTTAATGTTGGGTATTTATTGCCATCGTGGTGCGTGTGTCCATGTCCGCTTCGTGGCGTAGTGGGCTAACGCCGCGCGCTCGGAAGCGAGGGGTCCCTGGTTCGATTCCGCGCTACCGGACACAACTTCGGAATTTTTTTCCTCATTTTTCTCAGACTGGTTACACACTACTACTACGATGACGACGACGGGGACGAACGGGTGCCGCTATAAGGAGCTTCGCCCCTAAAACAAATTCATTGATTGCATCACGTGTGTTTTATACGACATTCCTTTGAGTGTGGACGGTCCTACATTGGTCAAACTGGTAGATGTATAAATGACAGGCTACGAGAACACAATAACAAAGTAAATACCTGGCTGCTGATGGTTTTCTTGCCCTTCATTGCCAAAGATGCAAGCGCAAACCTAGATTAAAAAAAACAGTTATTATGAGTAGAAGCAGGTGGAAGATGATGCGATCTTTGTTCGCGTTAAACGTCTACATGTCTGTCAATCTATGTGGCTAAAAAACTGCATGCGTGTGGTTCCCGTTTTTTTTAGTTCATGTTTACCGAGCTTTTACACGTGTTGTATGACATTTTCAGGGTATATATAGTGATGAGAACTGGAAACGAATCTGTTGTTGAACGTTAACGCTGGCTGTGCATCAAATTTGCCTTTCTGTTGTCCTTGTCGTTCAGCTTGCGCTACAACAAAATAGAAGATATAATTGATTTCATTGTCGTCAGGCTCGGGCACAAAATAAAATTTGTTCACCAAAATTAAGTGGTCACCAGGCATGTCTAGTTGAATTTATCTGAACATGCTCTACTGTCGGTGGTGAAGATGTTGCCAGTTTAAAGGGCTGCAAGAAGGCACTAGTTATGTTTTCTAGGGCAAGAAGGCAACAGAGTATGTTACCTAAGGCAACTAGTCACAGGAATCCTGGATCAGTAGAAGAAAATTTAGAAAATAATAATTGGTTGGAACATATATGTCACACACTTCTGAGTCACCAAGTGCTTGTCTTTGTCTCCCTTTCTTGTGCCTGTGTATTTTTATTGCACTAAGTTACTTGTTCATTTATGCACTATGATGATGAACTTGTTTTGGAAAACTTCAAATGTGTACCTGACGTTTGACTCCCTTTTGCATGTAAGTAAACATTATGAACTTGTCGCTGTGAACAGTCATCTCCATTTGCTGTACACTTGTGATATAGGGTTAACAGTATTTGAAGGCTTGTGCATTAAGGCAGGAGAGCAGCACTTGCTGGATGGCTCATCAATTAATTTGCAGAAAAATGCAGCAGTGTGCAACGATTGCATCACTAATGACCTTGAAAATCTTGTTAGTTATTCATTTGTAAACACCTGTTGTCAAACAGCCTGCTGACTAAAGGTCTGAACACGTTATACAGAATTATAGCAGGTACTACTACACGAAAGAAAACCTGTAATAGAACCTACCAAATACCGTATCAGTGTAGTGGCAGGTCAAATGGCTCCTCAATGCTTGTGTCCTTCCTGGGAGAAGGAAAGAAATGTTAAGCTTACACTGACAGCACCAAACCACACAAACGTAACTGCCACAGGACATGAGGAGTTGTAACTAGATACAGTCAACCTGCTTAACCATCTCATAGACATTCAACGACAGAATGTACCTTCATGGAGCCTCTAATCTATGAAATTCATGCTGTAATACAAACATGCTAGCAGACAGAATCAAAATTGCATGCATGGAAATTCTCAGGAAAACTATTTCCTAGCTACCACAGTCCACTCCTTGTGAAGTACAAGTGACGGTCTAAGCTACAATCAGAAGGTGGAAAATTCGGGATCCTTTCTAGTAAACAACTAACCATATCTCTACCTGTACTCAGCAATACAAAGGTGAATCACAAGTACTATACTGATAAAGAAAAGTTCCGAACTGCTGCTAAGTGAGTGCTATAAATAAATGATTTCGAATTTATCTTCATGTAAGACTAGGCGTGTTAACTTTCTTTACATTACATGAAAGACTGGTCAGAAAAATATTGCATTCAGTCAATATTGTGCTTTGCAAAACAGTAGTAAGAGGTTAAGGTTGGAGACCCTCAGGTGGTCTGTTGCAATGTTTCGAGAAATTGTTTCAAGGAGCCTCTTTCCTTAACCCTTTCACATGCCAATTAGTTGTGTTGATTGAAAACTTAGCTTCACCGCATTTCTTACATCTTCATATTCATAAAATGCTTACAGAAGTACAATAGATTAGGAGTTTTCAGTTCTTTAGTGAGTTTGTCAAGTTTATGGAATGTGCACTCCATGCAAAAACTCAGTGCAAGTACATCAGATTTGCAAACATCAACTATTTCATGTCTACCAGGCTTGAATAGCACCTATCCAGCCATTCGAAAATTATGACTGGTGCAACACACTGTGAAAAACGATGAAAGAAGTGACATACATACAATTACATACACCAAGCAAAGTACCCAACCATCTACCTTCATACTTCCTTTACTAAAACAATTTGCCTGTGTAATTCAAACATGCAGCACTATTTCAATTAGAAGAGTTTGAAGATGTACGGGACACATTTTAAATATCCTTACTTTAATCAATGCCATTGCTATTAATGCACTATCTTGGTGTATTGAATTGTGTGCATAGCGTCGGAAAGGATTAATCATATTCACGTAATCTTTACTGAAACTCAACGCATAATACTCATATTTGTTTACAGTTTTGTGATGAGACAACACGACAGATGCGGGAGTTAAAAAAGCACCTTTATAAAATGCTGTAGAAAGCAAGTTGAAGCAAGTTTCTACAACCTCTCGCAATACCGAGCTATTTCCCATGAGTGTTCTAACAGTTCCTTGTAACATGATGCACTGTTTTCACAGACATAGCTTGAATCTTTGTATCTCAAGTTTTGGAAGCAACTTATGAATTGCTATAACAAGCAGATTTGAAGCCCCTACCCAGACTGCACAGCCACTTTAACACCACGTGTAATGAATTATGTCATCCATATGGCACAGTTTCCGATTATATTCCCAAGCATGAATCTTATAATTGCAAGTTATGTAAGAGTGTACCTATGCGATTACTTGGGGACAGCACGAAAAGACGGGAGAAGGCTAGACAACATGAATGCAGGCAAAGAATTTTGTTTACAGACAAACATATATATACTAGGCTTGTTGTCCTGCGTAGTTGCAGCTGCTGGATAGCGGGATAATGTAAACAACCGCACAGTTGATGAACTGCTGTTCTGCCTTTTGCTACACTTTGCGTCAAGGCTCGGTCCGAGTCACCCTTTTCGCACAATGTACCCCGATTGCTCGACGTGAAAAATAAAAGGAAAGTTCCAGCTTTCCCAACAGTCTCTTTGACACTATGACTGACCTTGTGAATATGATATAACAGTGGCCACCACACTTTAAGGAAATGTTAGACATGGGTTCAGAAGCTCTCCTCCACTTGGTGATGCCTCGATTTCTTGAGGACGCCTTTTGGTGTTCCTGTGATGAGCTTCACAGCGAAAGAGTGTGCCGATGCGGAAGGCAGAATACCCTCCTCCAAACATTGGGCATAGCTTCAGCATACATAACACTAACCAAAGAAAACCCTGCGGTCCAGAAATGGAAGATCACTGTCTAGTGGTAGTTTTTCCCCGTACGTGAACTCATCTAGCACTGCAGAGAAGACAGGAAGAAAATCACTCTACCCATTTAGTAGCCTTACTTCACCTAATATAGAGGAGAAAGTTGCCAATGAAGCAAAATAACTTTACTACACTGGTGCCCACAATAGCTAGTGTTTTACGGTTACCTGACAGTGTTTTTGTCTGTGAGAAGTTGCCAAGCAAGGCTACTCAAGGAGTTCAGCCATTTTTTTAATGTCTCCTCCACAGTGCCAGGTGTGCTCATGGAAGTAAAACTGCTGGAAAGCAAGCTCCAATATCTAGCGTGAAGGTTTTCTGTGGTGAGCATCGTGCTGGATCTATGCCCCACACTCAAAAGTGTCTTGGCCTTTCCTATTAGCGCACTTGAACACTGAAGCGTGTTGTTGCTACAGGAACACAAGGGCACTACCACAAAGTGGAGGGGAGCTTCAAGACCCAAGTATGGTTGCTTTTAACAGTGTGTTCGCACTGCCTTTCGCCATGCATTGCCAAGAAGCATTTAACGGAGCTGAACATAGGTGAAGTCTTCAGTCGGAGTACTTCAAGGAAGCCAAGGCCTATCACTGCTATACAATAGGTACACAAAGGAAGCTGTCAATTCAAGCAAATTGCTAGGGAGAGTTGGAACTACCTTTTTATTTTCAGGGCCAACAAACTGGTCAGGTACGAAAATGTCAACCGGACCAGGTCAAGACGAGAAGTTTGCATCAAGAAGTATGTGCTGGAGATCATAGGAAGTGCAGTTGGTGCTGTTTACAACATCCTACTGCCCTGCAGCAGCAATTATGTAGGACAAACAGGACGACGACACAAGGACTATCTTAGGAAACACGCACAGACCCTCGACACAAGATGGGGAAGCAACGTAGCTATTGATGCTGCTTTGTGCAGTTGTATATCAAGTTTTGAGCAATGAAGAATCCTCATGGCACATGTTCAAAACATACAAAACTCGCAGAATAGCCCCCACATATGCTAGTGTGTATACACTTAATCTTCTAGACAAATTAAGGTATTTCAGATGAACTGCTAGAGCGTTCTGAACTGGGCTGGTTGGTGCATGTATAGGAAGGAACTGAATGGTGCCATAGACAGGATAAAGGGAATGTGTTGCTGTGCCCTTCACCTTCACTTCATTCTGGCAGTAGTGCTGTTCATTCCCTTCAAAATATTCATATATTTTGGTCATCTGACCACGTGACACAGCTGTGTGCTGAAGCTATATTTACCTTGTTATGATACCTTGCAATGTCACACGCAAATCCGTCGAGGCATCTTCACCTATTATAGTAAGCTGAGCAGTGGCTAACAGTGAGCTTAACTGTGGCTACACTTAGTTACCATGGAGCCCATGCATAACAGTGTTAGAGGTCAGTATGCAGGTGTTTTTGCATACTCATAGAGGCAAACTAAACGAAGAATTTTTATTGGTGCATGTTTTATCTGTTGCCTCATATCCCGAAATCTGGTGCTATTAGTGTTTTTTGAACACAACTCATGTGCAACCGAGACAAGTATGAAACAATCCCACTTTCAAGTCGACGTCCTCATGCTGAACCAATTGGTTGCCCCAGGAAGAACAAAACATCATTTATCTTTTGGATGCATCTGCAACAATTATTATACTTGTATAGGCATTGTCATTCAACCAACACTTGCAGTCAATGTCCATTAGGACTGCATATGCATGACTGATATACGATAGAATGGCACAGCTTACCAGAACAAATAGCACAATGCAAGACTGCTTTGCCACTGGTGTTGCAAGCAGGCCCCCATGACTGAGAAACTGAATGCAAGGCGGCACACAGACATCCTTCACTGGTGCAACAGCTGCAAATGAAATACTGATATCAGTTACTTTCTGACCGGTCATCCAAAGCAAAGCACAAACATTTTTATATACAATTACACTATTGCATATAAGCTCGTCACTGAGTTACTGTTATTGCTGTAAGATAGCTCACAGTATTTTATAAAGTGCTAATGGCCTCGTTTAACTTTTTGCAAAAAAAAAACATTATGAAGCACTTTCTATTAGAAAAATGAGCTGACAAAAATTCTGCCCTGCATAACTTACAACACATGCACGCACTTTAGAATTATTGCAGTGATGCGTGTAAGCTGAAAATTAGTCTATGCAACTCGAGACAGTAAGTGTGAACCTCCCTTCAACATCAGTGTTGACATAGTTTGGTTTGTTTTTACACTTGTTAGGAATATATATAACTTTGGAATGTCCGTAATGCACGTTTGGCCACCACTATTCTATGTCAAGGTTAAGTTAAAAATTACTTTTCACATGCATTTGTTTTACAATTACGGCCGCATATGGGCAAAACTTAAGCGGCAATCCTCCCTCCCAGAATACGTGATATGCTGACGTACTGCGTCAGAACGTTAATCGTCAGCCTGGTAGCTGTCAAAAAAAAAACGAATACAGATTGCCAGGTAGAAAATAATCCGTTTCCTTTAATGACTCTTAACGGTTATCACGCGGACAACTTTCAATTGCGATCGTGCACGTTTGCTCGGGCTCTACTACAAACGAAAGGGCACCGTGTGACACCCGTGTTCCCTACCACTGCAGGTGGCACAAGGTTATGGCAGTAAGCATGCTCCACCGTCATTTGATTGTAATGAAGGGGCATGCACATCGAACATGCTCAATGAGGTCTTCATACATGAGCAATCTTCCAATCCCGGGCGTGAACACTGCGATTATGCACGCGCAGCCAAGGCACTGCGTCCGAAGCTTATAATAATGGCTAAAAATTTCACTGTGATGCAATGCGTCACCGAATATTGGTAACATAACGTTGCGCCGCGTCGAGAGAGATACTAACGGGTACAACGCCTTCACTTAATTTTGGAACGCCGAGCACACAGCACAACACAGTACTAACTGGAATGCTAACATCCGTAAACCAGCGGCCACATTAGACGACAAAGGAGCTACTAGAGGCGTCAACGCCACTAATATTGCCTACACGTCTCAGTTGTAGTGAGTATGCATTCAACACAACAAATGAAACACCCCTTTATCACAGACTCGCAATGTCGCTTTGTCAATCCTCATGGCCAAGGAATCTCGTTAAAGAGCGTGCTCACACAACACAATTGAGCCCATCACCCGCCATCGCGGAGCATTTCGCACGCGCGACGTGCACCAACAACGAAAAAAGGACACTTAAATCACTTACTTGTGTAACAATCCAGCGCCGATTCCTTCCTATTTCGTGTGAAATCACAAATGCGACAGGAACACCACCTCCGCCGTCCGCCATTAGCGAGTACTCGTACAGTTGTTTGTGCTGGAGGAATCCAACCCAGCGTGCAGGCGCGATGAAGGGGTGGTAAGCAGCGCCACCGCTCAAACCCTACCTGCTTCTTTTTGTGTGTTTACTATGCTCGCACGCGAATAATGTTCAAACAGCGTTATCTATGGTGATATATGTAACTGGCAGTGAGAGTAGACAGTGTCTTTTCGTTATATTCTTTGCGTGTTCATTTTTCACTAGTAACATGTTCAGTTGCCCTCCTCATGAAATTACGGACGGCTCTCCGTATTTCAAAAACGGAGCTCACGTCCGTCTTTTTTACGTAGAATCCCGCCGTTTTTCATAAACGGAGCTCACGTCCGTCTTTTTTACGTAGAATCCCGCCGTTTTTCATAAAACAGAACGGTCTACGTAAATTTTACGTAGGTTTTTGCTGTAAAATTACGGAAATTTTTTACAGTGTATATAAGAAAAGTACCGCCATCTACTCTTTCCTCCGCCGCCTCCTTTCCTAAAGCGCTAGCTTTTTTTATTAGTTTTTGCTTGCGAAAGCCAAGTCGACGGTGGCGCACCTAGAAAGTCCACGTTGAAGCTTTCAGGCCGGGCGCGCGCCGCCGCCTCCGCCGGCGACTGCGGCTGCGCAGAGGACTTTCAACATGGCTCTGAGGCGGAAAAAAAGAAAATATAAAGAAGTTAAAAGCGCGTGCTATCATCGTCCATTCGGAGATACGGGAGAGAGAGAAGCGGCGTTTATCAAAGGATGGCGGTACTTTTCTTATACAGGGATGTTAGTGATTGCCGCAGCGGCGCGAAGCCGGTTGGTGTGGCCGCCCTGCCGCTGCTGCGTTTTGCCGCCGGCGGCGCGCCGCGCGCGTTTTGCCGCTATTGTGTACGTGCCATAAGTGCTGCTTCTGCGATAGTAGCATTTCATAGAGCACGTGTGATTGGGTCCTTGCGTTAAAGGGCCTTCGCGAGGTAATAGCGCTAAGTTGGCGCTGACATATTTAGCAAACCATATCATATCATAGCATATCTTCTATGTTCATAGCGCATCACAAATCGATGTCCTAATTTTATTACATGGATATTTTACCCACTTTACAGCGAATATTTTAGGTATCTGTGCAGCCATGTTACATTTCCAGTTCCAATTCCAGATTTCCAGGTCACCACTTCACTGAAAACTCATTACCACTGACGTGGCGCTCTTTGGTCATATGTGGCCTTTGCGCCAAAACCACCAAATCATAAACTTCTAGCTTCCTAAATACTGTTTCAAATTCGGTCCATTTTGCACTAAAAAAACCCGCCGGGTTGGCTCAGTCAGCTAAGGCGTTGCGCTGCTGAGCACGAGGTCGCGGGATCCAATCCCGGCGGCAGCGGCCGCATTTCGATGGAGGCGAAATGCAAAAACGTCCATGTGCATGCGTTATAGTGCATGTTAAAGAACCTCAGGTGGTCAAAATTAATCAGGAGCCCTCCACTACAGCGAGCCTCATAATCAGAACTGGTTTTGGGACGTACAACCCCAGAAAGATGAAAGATATTGCATAAAATAAATACTGCTCGGCTACAAAATAATCAGTGTAGCTACCCGCTATTGCGAATAATTCCCGACCGCCTTTCATATGTGTGGAAAAATTTTTTGCCACTGAGCAGAAACACTCTTCACGGAGAAGCGCATAGTTAATAACTGGCAGTTACCTTAAGAAGTGAGTCCTTCTACTTGTTTGCTGCTCCGCAGAGTACCGGATTGGTGTCCCGCCTCGATTTTCACTATATGCTGTCGATTCTGCTGTAGAGGCGTCAGCGGGCTCTCCCTCTTATAGAACGTCGTGTGGGTATCACTGCTATAAGTAAGACGTGTAGGAGGCGTCGTGATCGGCGAAGCGCTCAACATTTTGATTATTGGGCACCAAGTGGTGATTAACTGCACAGAAAAATGTGTTTTGCCATGGTATCACATCAACAGAACTCCGAGTACCCTTACAACTCATTGGCATAAATAAGCTGAACAAGGCGACCGAAGGCGCAAACCTGTACCACGCCCTACTTTAACTGCGGGTTGTGAAACACATGACGGACAGCGTGTGACGTGGATGGTTGGTAACGTAGTGTCCTTTGGTGGACTGCGGCCTAGTTTATTTTCAAATGCATTGTCAGGAGTCAATTCAGCTCCCATGTGCTCGAAAAGGTAATAAATTAACAGCTGCTCATTTGCCCAGAATATACGTTCATGGCTTCTTGGACACATTACAATTTAATGTAGCCGTGCTGTAAATTACGTATACATACCTTTTTTATTTGTGATTCTCGGTTTTCGCGCGGGGATGCAAACCTGAGTGATGTCTGCTATACGCCTCGGTACGGTGTCAGAAAGTCTCTTCACACCATCCCATAGGTCGCGGACGCCAAACAAGAAACATTTCACGCTACTTAAAAACACCTTTCACAATATTACCTTTCACTTCTGCTACTGCTGAATCTGCTTTGCATTAGGCTTTCAAATGGTGTATCAAAACTATGCCAGGAAAGTGTCTGTTGCAGGGAAACTCACCATCAACAGCATTCTCATACAGCGAACGTCGATGAATGCCACACTGTATATGCGCTAATTATGTGTACATATCAGTCGTTACATTGTTGCTGCCACTGCTGCTACATTATCCTGAGAGCAGGTGGCACATGCACTAACGAAAGTTTTTGCACGTTGATTTCTCTGATTGACTGACGCGTCCTCAAGTTCTTACCTACACTGGAAGTAGAACCTGATGCCTACTAAATAGCGTTAGGTTTACTTTCAGCGAATCAGCCTTCGCGGTAGCTTGGCACCGTCTTCTTGATGGCTGACGTGAGCGACTGCGTCCACTGTCAGCAACAGATGAAAGTGCAACAAACGCTAAATACTGTGACGCACACAGGTGCAAAATGAAAGCCATTGTAGGTTCTTACAAGCGTGCATTGCAGCAAGGGTGCCGAAGTTTTCCATAAACTTACCAAGATACAGAGCTACTCATCTATCCTGCGTATTAGCGCGCATTTCAAAGTGAAAGATTCTTTCCCTCTTGTCAGACACGTCTCGGTAGGTAGGTTCCGGCCTTGCCTCATTTGGTGCCTGTGCAATAATACGCACGGTGATGTGCTTCTAAGCAAGGTTCCCCGCACAGTAACTGGGTGCTTTACGACACAGACGCAGGCCTTGAAAGAGCGGATAATTGTCATCTTTACCACTTTGGCCCGGGCGTCATGTCATCACCCGGCAGGCTCACTGGTGTCGTACGAGCTTCACACCATTATTAAGAAAATGAAGGGCGTATTAGACCTCCAACATTTTGTGCCATGCTAGTTAGGCTAAAGGTAGATTACACTTAAGAGAAAAGGGGCAGACACGTACCGGTTACTCAGAAATAAATTACTCAGTACTGAGTATCCGGCAAAGATGCAGTTGAGTGAAGGACCAATTACTCATTAGAGAAAATACTTGAGTTACAAGTTATTGAAAAAAGTAGCTAGTTACTTTAAAGCTACCTACCAGTAACAAATTTACGGAGGACAATAATAAAGTACAGCAGTACCAAAATACACGCGTGCCTTCACAACATTTTGCATATAGAAATTTCAAAAGCGCAGCTTGGTCTCATTTTTCATCGGTAAAGTGAGTGTCACTAAAAAACAGGGACGTAAGAAAGGGGAGCAAGCTTTTCTGGGTGCATTTTGATCACTGCGAAATGCAAAAATGCCCCTGTACCGTGCATTTGGTGCAAGTTAAAGTACTCTAGGTGGTCGAAATTAATTCTGAGTCCTCCACTACGGCCTGCCTCATAATCATATCGTGGTTTAGACATAAAAGCAAAGAATTCAAATGAGCTCTTATGGACGCAGAGAATGAAGGTTTATAAATTATTGCTGCGGGTGCGCAGATGAAAGTAAGAGCTCAAAAATATATCTGTATCAAACGTGCTTCCTCGTTGACGTAGTCGCACAAACTTCAGAGACTAAAGTTAAGATTTTCTTTGAAGCTTTCGAACTGTGGGCCTCACAAGTTATACTGCAAAGTTAGTTAGACCATTTCTTTGTCTTCCCGCTTGCTTTTGGTGGCAAATATTCAGGATTATAATCGAGCTTGGAAGTTACGGCGCAGTCGGCAGCCTTCGTGTTCAAGCAATATTTCTGTATTCCTGTTTAGTACAAACTTAAAGGCAGTCATTGTCACACTTATCTTGCAGCACATTTTCGCGAGCACTTAAGCTAGGTGGCGCAATATGGTGTTGCGGGAATCGGTAATACCAGCGATGGGCAATAGTGCGCTTAACAGTGAGCAGGTGCTTGTGCAGTGCCGTCCACCGCTGTGTAGAGCGGGCGAGCAGCCGGCTTTGCTCTGCAGGGCGACACCTGGTGGCAGTTGCTGGGCCCTAGTTACTGTGCCCAGGAGCATGCGCGGCCTAAAAGACATGCAGGATCGCTTTTGACGAGTGGCGACGTTGAAAAGCGCCTTCGCTTACCCTAATCTGCACTCGGTCTGAGTGCGCTTGTGGCACTGTAAATGCCATAGAATGAAGCGTATGGACTATAACACGCGCCGGTACTTTCGCAACAAATAATGCACGCTCACGGACTCTTCGAAATAACTAGGTGCTTGCCAACATCACCTCTGTTTAAATGCAACACGCGCAAGTTTGTATGTTTATTAGGCCGCGCATGCTTCGGGTCAGGCTATTTAAAGGCTGAAACAAGGCAGCGGTTCATAACCTAGATAAATCAAATCAATCAAAGCGTAATGCTTCGGTAAACATTGTCAGCGTTCAGTTGCATAATAGCTGTACTTGGACGCTGGGGCCCGAATTTCATTTCTGATGTTTTGAGGAAGACACTAAAGTTAGCAATTAAATATATATATAGATGTATGCATCTGCAATATTGGTTACGTTCAACTTCGCGAAAAAATGTGATCTCTGTTACAAATATATACAGGGTGTTTCAGCCAACACTTTCAAACTTTATTTAAGGTTGCCTGTGGCAGATTGCCCAATTCTAGTTAATGAGCTGGTCTACTCGAAGAGGCGGACATTATTTGTACAAAAAAATTTAATGCATAATCGACTAAGTAAAAGAATCACTAATTAAGTTTTTAACTAAAAACCTGATGGCCCATATTGCAATTTACAAATTGTAGCCGTGGAGTTCGCAAGGCGTATCCAGTTGGAATTAATTCTAAGGATGGCACCAGTTTTGAAACATTGTTACGCGCTATGCCGAGCATGGAAGAATGCGCCACAAAGACGGTGAAGACGACGATCTGGGCAGCGCTCGTGTTGTTGTTCTGCCATCTTGCCAGCCGTCTCTCTCTCCGTATATATCGTGTACATATAATTTTCCTATCCCTTTTGCTACTCTCATCCCCATGGCATTTTGGTGGGAGGTGCTGGGTACCCACACGGTACAGCGGAGCTCCGCAGCGGCCGACGCTTGGCTTTATCCACGATGGCGGAAGAAGTGTCTGCGCCCACCGAGGCGGCTTCAGCGACAACGGTCGTCCTGGCTCAGCTAAAGGACCCAGGCACAATCTGCGGGACTGACAACGTCGACATCGAGGACTGGCTACCCCTGTACGAGCGTGCAAGTAAGAATAATCACTGGGATGAGACGATCATGTTGACAAACATATTATTTTACCTCAAGGGAACCGCGAAGGTGTGGTTTCAGAATAATAAAGATGAAATTGGGAGCTGGGATGCATGCAAGGCAAAGATGCGTTCCCTATTCGGCAAGTCCGCAGGTAGAAAGGCAGCAGCAAAGAAGGAGCTGGCATCTCGTGCACAGACAGCGACAGAGTCATACCTGACTTATATACAGGACGTGCTTGCCCTTTGCCGCAAAGCCGACGACGGCATGACGGAGTCTGAGAAAGTAGGCCACGTGAATAGGGCACAGTAGATGATGCCTTCAACCTGCTAATCTGCAAAGACTGCGACACCATCGATGCCATCATGCAAGAGTGCAAGCGCTTTGAGGCCGCCAAAAGTGGACGCATTGCCAATAATTTCGCTCGACTTCCGAACACGGCAGCAACGTGGTCCTGCGAAGACGTACCTGAGCCGTCGGCGCCGCTCACCGTGGAACACGTGAAAAAGATCATCCGACGTGAACTTGACGCTGCGTCTCCTGCTTCTACGTGTGGCCGTACTTGTGATCATAGCTCCCAGATGGTGCCACTAGTCCAAGCTATCGTTCATCAGGAGCTCTCCAATGCTGGCCTGGACTCTGTGTGCCCCGCAGCTCCTTCACAGCCGATCGACCGCCATCCCTCACTTTCGCACGCCCAAGGTCAAAGGCCGCCTTTCCGTAATCGCAACCCAGCCGAGTGGAGGACTGCTGATGACCATCCCATTTTCTTTACCTGCCGTCGTATTGGACACGTGGCCCGTCATTGTAACAGCCGGTGGTATTGGTATCAGGCTCCTTATGGAAACAACCGTCGCCCCGACATGGATCACGGCCCATTTCAGCCCTACCATGAGCATCCCCAAACCACCGCTGAAGACGCTCCCCCCATGTCGTATCGTCCTTCGCCATCCCCACGTGGTCACCAGTCCCGTTCGCCGTTGTCGCGTCGCCAATCATCTCGCTCGACCCAATTTCGCCGCCCTACGTCGCCGATTGAACGACTCCCTCGGGAAACCTAGACGATGCAGCTCCCAGAGATGATGCGGCATCGACGACCCGCCTGCCAAATCCTCTGACCACACTGCAGACCAGATGAAACCTGATAGACGTTAAACTGGATGACGCACATGTTGTCGCTCTAGTGGACACTGGGGCTCCGATATCAGTGATGAATTCGGAGCTTCGTCGCCGCCTTAAGAAGGTTCTAACACCACCCACAGTACCGCTCATTCGTGTCGCCGATGGCGGAACGTTTCCCGTGCTAGGGATGTGCTCCGCCCGAATAAGTGTTGCTGACCGATCCACAAGCGTACTCCTTGCCGTGCTCAAGAAATGCTCCTATGACCTCATTCTCGGTATGGATTTTCTGTCTGCCCATTCTGCCCTTATTGACTGTGGAACCGGCTTGCTTCAGCTAGACCTACCGTGCTACCATGACGCTCCTACTACACGCCAACCGCGCTTGTGCTCTGTGGATTACGTTAGGCTACCTCCTCAAGCCGTTATGTATGTGAACTTGCGGTCTTGTTCGCCCATTCCCGATGGCGATTACATCTTGACCCCGATCGTTGACGTCGTATTCGCCAAAAACATCGCTCTTCCTCACACGCTTATTAGAGTTGCAGATAATCACACGTCGCTACCCATACTGAACTTTAGCTGGAGCACGCAACTCATCCCAAGCGGCATGACTCTAGGCCGCATTGCTTCTATCGATGAGTGTGCCGTTTTTGCATTCGTCACCGACGCTTCTTTATCCTCTGCCCCTTCCTCTTTCTCACACATTCTCGTCGACAGTGATATTGACAAGATGATTGCGTCCGACCTCCTTCCTGCACAGAGAGCCGATATGTGGCGCATATTGAAGTCCTACCACGACATCTTTGACTTCAATGACCGTCCTTTGGGACAGACATCTGTGGTCACTCATAAGATCATTACTGGGGACGCCAGCCCAATCGGACGACGTCCCTATCGCGTGTCCCATGCCGAGCGAGAAGTGATACAGCGTGAAGTCGACAAGATGCTCACCAAGGACGTCATTGAACCTTCCTGCAGTCCATGGTCATCACCGGTCGTCCTGGTGAAGAAAGATGGCAGCTGGCGCTCTGCGTCGATTACCGCCACCTAAACAAGGTAACGCACAAGGACGTCTACCCTTTGCCGCTGATCGACGACGCTCTCGACTATCTACACGGCTCTGGATACTTCTCTTCTATCGACCTGAGGTCAGGCTACTGGCACATCTCCGTCGATCTTCAAGACCGTGAAAGACCGCATTTGTTACGCCCGATGGACTTTACCAGTTTAAGGTAATGTCCTTTGAACTGTGTAATGCCCCAGCCACATTTGAAAGGATGATGGACTCCCTCCTCCGTGGATACAAATGGTCAACTTGCCTGTGTTACCTTGACGATGTCATCGTGTTCTCACCGACATTTGACAGTCACCTTAGCCGATTGTCGGCAGTTCTTGAAGTTTTCAGGAGAGCAGGCCTTCAGCTGAACTCTTCCAAATGCCGTTTTGGCCGCCGCGAAATCACTGTGCTTGGCCACCTTGTGAGTGCTGAAGGCGTGCAACCTGACCCAGAAAAAATTCGTGTTGTCAAAGACTTCCCTATACCACGTTCCACTAAAGACGTCCGGAGCTTTGTCGGCTTGTGCTCCTATTTTCGACGTTTTGTCAGGAACTTCGCCGGCGTTGCCCGTCCACTCACGGAACTCTTGAAGAAAGAAACGCCATTTTCTTGGGGTCCTGAACAGGCCACTGCGTTTCACACGCTCACGACGTTACTTACGTCACCACCCATCTTGGCCCATTTTGACCCGTCAGCCCCTACTGAACTTCGCACCGACGCCAGTGGACATGGCATCGGCGCTGTTCTCGCCCAGCAGCAACAAGGACGCGATCGCGTCATCGCCTATGCCAGTCGCCTTCTTTCCTCTTCGGAGTGCAAATTTTTGATCACTGAGCGCGAGTGCCTCGCACTAGTTTGGGCTGTCGGAAAGTTTTGACCATACTTGTTTGGCCGCACCTTTTCGGTCATCACAGGACACCATGCGCTTTGCTGGTTGTCTTCCCTCAAAGATCTGACTGGACGACTTGGTCGCTGGGCACTGAAACAGCAAGAATACAGCTTTGGCGTCACTTACAAGTCTGGCAGACTGCACCAAGATGCAAACTGCCTATCCCGTTATTCAGTGGATCCTCCAGACTTGTCAGCCCACGATTCGGACGCCTGTGTCTTGGCGATATCCGATTTATCCGACATATGCAGCGAACAGCTCAGCGATGCCAATTTGCGGTCAATTATCCGCGGTTTACGCTCTCATGACCGTGCCCCGTCCCTACAATTATTCGTGCTTCGTGACGGCATCTTATACAGACGCAATACCAGCTCCGATGGCCCAGAGCTTCTACTGGTTGTTCCCGAAACACTCCGTTCCACTGTCCTCGAACAGCTTCATGATGCCCGAACCGCTGGACATCTCGGAGCAACTCGCACGTACGGTCGCGTTCGGCGTCGGTTCTTCTGGCCAGGCCTCCACTGCTCTGTGCGCCGATACGTTGCTTCTTGCGAGTCTTGCCAGCGCCACAAGCATCCATCCCGGTGTCCCGTTCTACCGCGTCGGCCTTGATCTCATCGGGCCATTCCCAACATCTCTGACTGGGAACAAGTGGATTGCCGTCGCTACGGACTACGCGACACGATACGCTATCACGCCGGCACTACCGACAAGCTGTGCCACTGGCGTTGCGGAATTCCTACTTTACGACGTTATTCTTCACCACGGCGCTCCTCGACAGCTGCTGACCGACCGTGGTCACTCCTTTCTGTCCAAAGTTGTCGACGACATTCTTCGTTCGTGTTCCATCCGTCACAAGCTAACCACTGCCTACCATCCGCAAACCAATGGGCTTACCGAGCGCCTCAACTGCACGCTAACCACAATGCTCTCCTGTACGTTTCCTCAGACCACCGTGATTGGGACAGTACCTTGCCTTATGTGACATTCGCCTACAACTCGTCACGCCATGACACCGCTGGCTTTTCCTCCTTTTATCTCTTGTTTGGCCGCCATCCCACATTGCCCTTCGAGACTTTTTTACCATCACCTGTGCACCCTGTTACCGACTACGCTCGCGATGCAGCTTCTCGGGCTGCAACGGCTCACCAGATTGCCAGGGATCGTCTTCATGCCTCCCAGCTGTCCCAGAAGGCCCGCTACGATAGCCATTACAGAGCCGTTAATTACTCTCCGGGCTCTTTGGTCCTCCTCTGGACGCCTTGCCGCCACGTTGGCTTGTCGTCAAAGCTTCTTTCCCGATACTCCGGGCCTTACAAGTCACAGACGTCACGTACGAGATCACTCCATTGTACAGTCGCTCATCTGCCGCGTCCGCCACTGATATCGTGCGCGTCTCCCGCCTTAAGCCTTATGTTTCCGGACAAGATCCTACTGCTCCTTAAGCGCCGAGACGGCGCTCTCGACGGCGGGGGTTCTATGTTACGCGTTATGCCGAGCATGGAAGAATGCGCCACAAAGACGGTGAAGACGACGATCTGGGCAGCGCTCGTGTTGTTGTTCTGCCATCTTGCCAGCCGTCTCTCTCTCTGTATATATCATGTAAATATAATTTTCCTATCCCTTTTGCTACTCTCATCCCCGTGGCAATATTAATTCCCGAACTTTGCGGAGAAATGCATTGGCATGCCAATTAATTTTGTGCTTCAAGGCATAAAGTGACGTTTTGTTAAGTAACCAACTGGAACTTCAATGCATTTGTCCGCAAAGTTCGGGAATTATTATGTAGAAACTGGTGTCATCCTGAGAAATCGTTCCAAGTGGATCCGCCTTGCGAACTCCACGGCTACAATTTGTAAATTGCAACATGGACCATCAGGTAATTACTTAAAACCTAATTGGTGAATTTTTTTGAATTAGTCGACTATGCATGTCAATGTCTTGTGCAAGTAATGTCCGCCTCTTCGAGTAGACCAGCTTATGAACTAGAATTGTGCTATCAACCACAGGCAACCGTTAAGAATTTTTGAAAGTGTTCGCTGAAACACCCAGTATATATATATATATATATATATATAATTATTCTATTGCGTGCGTCTTGTATCTTTAACTTTTTTGTCTCTACCGTGCGCACTTCGTCCAGCCGGTATGTCTTAAGGCTATGAAACATTATTATAAACCCTAATTTTAAACGTCTTATGCAGCGTTCCTGCGATATCGATATACCATGACTAATGGTAATAATAAGAATTGTCGGTAAACCTCTCAGTAACATTAGATAATACGTTATTTGATGAGTGACAACAGATATATTGCACACAAGTACGAAGCAAAGCAGAAGAAGGCAGCAAGAGAGATCAAGTTATGTGTGGCGCGGTGGTGGTTACTAAGCACGAGAAAATATAGGATGTTCACATTTATGTTTTTTCCCACCAATTCCTCTAGACTTTCATATGAATAAGTGCGCGGAGAAATACATACGCTTTTAGAGCGCCGCTCCTAGGCACCCGTTCCGTGGTTGAGCATCGGCATCCCTCAGCGTAACCGCGCGCACGCGTTCATGCCACAGACCGCGCGTTCGTCGTCGTCTTCTTCCACGGCTGGCTCCGATGCCGCTCATCATGCCAGCGTTCCCATACTGCCCTCTGCGAAGGTGCTGACGCCACTCGTCCACTGCCAGTCGGTGCGATGACTTTGTTCTCAAATTTATTGCCTCACTATGTCGCGAAATGAAAACACCCATACAGATGCGATCAAATTTCGTATTAGGGAGTATCGTAATTGTCAGACATTTTTTTGCAGTTTCTACCAATGTTCGTTTTTTAATACCTAGTATAAACCAAAATATTGCTTGAATATTTGCAGCTTAATGCAGTGGATTAAACAGTTCTTATTCCTTAAATCATACATGTAAAGTTGACGTATAAGTTCACCGTTCTTTAGGCTCTGTCATAACACATTCCGGATATGTAATTGTTTTTGTATGTGTTGACAAGCTTTCCATGATAGAGAACTCATGTGAAAGCGCTGGTTGGGACAAAGACAATGCATATTTTTCATGATCCTGCAAGTAACTTACTTAATGAGTACAAGTTACAACCAAAAATATTTAGGTTGGACTACTGGTTATTACTTCAAGAAAGTAATTGCAATTTATTAAGTTACTCGCAAAAGTAATTAATGAGCAGTAAGTTGCGTAGAATATTTAGGTTACGACAAACCTGAAAAAAATTACCGTTTGGAGTTGCAATTATTTTTTGGATAGTGCACTCCATAACTGTTATTAATTACTGGCGCACCAATGTATTTGACAAGTACTCAAAGGCAATACACTATTTTATGTTACGTTTCATTTAACTTTTCAAATTCCCCCTTTGGGTGTTTTATAAAAAAAGCACTTTATCAAAGTGTGCATTTATGTCGTCCTGCTTGCTAGAGCTGAGCAAAGCTGTCGATCCAGTGGAATATAAAGTTCGTGAGTCCAAAAAACAGCTTTTGTTGACGTTACAGTTCATATTCTCCAATGTACGTTGTCGTGTCACTCCGTACACTGCCACTCTGTAAATAACTTATTTTGTAGATTATATAGCAATTTGTTACTAGTTAATAGCAGAAGCAGCCTGCATCTGTTCCGTGATTTGTGTATACGTAGCAGTGATTTTCGCCGTTTTACCACTGTAAATTAGGCTCTATAAATACCAACTACGTGTTTCCTAGTGACCCATATGCACTTTTACATAAATTTCTGTATATCATGTCTTATGTTTTAAAATAAAATATTCTATTTCTTGGAATTCAACGGCAAGTTGGCTTTGTTTCACTTTTCTATGCAGGAGAAAGTTCCTTGCAGCGACCACCTTTGCGGCGCTGTCAATCGTGTCTTGCGCTATCTCTGCGTGGCAGGTGTATGGCACCAACATGACGCCGTTCATCGTGATCGTGCACGAGTCATATGAGTGAGTTGCATGATGCTTGCTCTTCCTTCATTGCCATGCGAGTCTCTTGTTCATCAGCCAACTTACGTTACTCCACATTTACAGCACCGTTATGAACACTCTCAAGTTATACTACATGCTGCCGTTTTATCATGGTGTTTGCTTCTTTTCTGGCTGCATAACCTTCTTGCTTGTGGAGACATACGGAAAAGCAAAAATTTCTTGGGTGAGTAAAACTGCTATTATGAGCCTGCAGCATGCGGTGTCCTTGACGAATTCTTCTGTAAACGCTTCCTTAATTTTATTTCATTGCATGACAAAGTAAATACATTCTCAATTTAGAACATGCAACTTGTCATTACGTGCTTAAACCCCATTTATATCGACGTCTGCGCTGTTCAAACTGAACGCTTGTGACATTAATAAAGCTCGTGGTTTTCACTTTCCACACGGAAACATAGGGGTGGTATCCCATCCAAGCGAACGCACAGTGCGTGAGTTTTGGTTTCGAGTTGCTTTTGTCATTAGCAGAAGGTGGCAGATATTGGCTACCAGTTGCCTTCTTATTTACTTAAAGAAAAACGATAAATTTAGTCCCATACTTGCGTCTGTATTACACCTTGTTCTTAACACTAGGTTCACCAACATGCCGAGTTTTTAAGATGAGGCGAAATAAAATAATTTGTATTGTACGATTTTTTTAGCGTTCTGTCAGGGGTTACGAAACTTTATTGAGTTCTGGGGGCGGGGGCGAAGGAGTATTGCTCGCAAGAATAGGGCAAAAACGACAACAAACACTATATTTTTGCTATATACATTTGGAACTCGAAAAGAAAAGAAAACGCTGTAAATAAATTTGGTATATCATATGATACAAGATAAGCTCTTACTAAATCAGGAAATTAATCAGCCGTAGGCACTGCATGGTTAAAACCAATGTGTTGCCCTAATAAAAAGCCAACATAGCAAGGAAGCCATATTAAGCATAAGAAAATAACTGTTTCATAATTCAAATACATAATAAGGAAAAGGAAAAGGAAAGATTTAGAAAAGACAACTAGATGACTACAAGAGCTTAGCTTAGAACTTTCGCGTGCTTCACCAATTAATTGCAATAAGGAAGCAGCTGTCTAGCTGTTCACTTTCTTGGGTCATGGTTCAAGTTTTAGATTGGCGAAAAAAACACAGACAAAAGGAAAATAACAGTGATATTTTGCAGTATTCTTCAAGCCTGAGTCGTGGACAAACTATCCCAGCAGCATGTTTTAGACAACGAATTATGTTTCGAGGGTATTTATATACCGGGTGTTTCACAATATGTCTCAGAGTTTTCATTAATACTGTAAAACTGAGATAACTGGGTGATTTCTCATTACTTGTTTCTATACACCTGAAATTGGCTCGATATAGTAAATGGACAAGTAATTGAGTCAAATCGACTAATTACTTTTAATAAAAGTTAGTATGGCAAATTATATCTCGAGCTTGTGCTGTACTCACTATTATCCTTGCTGTCTTCGTTATTGGGGACTTCTATAACTTTTTTTACTGGAATTTCTATTTAGTCATTGCAATTTTATTTTACATACGATTTGATGCTGTTGCACCTGACTGTTACATTTTTTAGTATTCAGTAATAGGAGGTCCCCTTGCAGCCTTGTGCTATGGGACCTCCTCCTGTGTGCATATCTGTGTATTTGTACGTATTATATAAATCAGAAATTTATTATTAACCGTTTCATTCATTGATCAACTGATTGAAGCAAGGGAGCCATGTGACTGATTCCAATGGGAGAAGGGGAGCGTCATCCAAGGAGCTCAGATCTTTCTCTAGAAATTCAATAAGTTAACGCTCCTCATTTTTTACAGCGTGATGAAATCCGGCCAATTTCGCACAGAAAAGCGAAACTGATCACGACTAGGCGCGATCAGAGATCTTTGTTCGAGACGCGTTCGGTTCAGTTGCTGCTACGTCACAAAGGGGCAGTATGCAAATTTTTTTGAGAACGGGAGGGAGAGAGCAGCCAGTCGGTAAGCGGTGAACCCTGCCGTAGCCGCAACCGCCGTTTGGATCCAATCCAATCCACCAGACGTGCTATGCGAAGCCGTTCTCGTAGCGAGCGGATGATCGCTCTAACTTCACGTCTCTCGTCACGTTCTGCTCCTAGCAGACGACGTGCTCGTAATCAAAATGATTGACAGGAGCGTGTCGTCATTTTGACGTCACCAAAAGCAATGAGCTCCCCGAAAGCTTGTCATCCGGGGAGTTCACCGCGATTGGCTGCTCTCTCCCTCCCGTTGTCACAAATTTTGCATAACGCCACTTTGTGACGTTACAGCAACTGAACAAAACGCGTCTCGAAGAAAGATCTCTGATCGCGCCCCAGCTGTTCAGTTTCGCTCTACTTTGCGAAATTGGCGTATTTCGTCATGCTGTAAAAATTAGGAGCGTTAACTAATTGCATTTCTGGATAAAGGTTTGAGCTCCATATGGCGGCAGATATGAATCATTAGCATGCTGTACTTCTGAGTTTTTCTTAAGGCGTCAACTTCTCATCCATTTTTGGTAACCATTTCCTTATCAAATATACATTTAAATTAGGAAACATCTAATTTTCGACACGCTTTTCTTGGCTTCATTTTTTGTTTGTTTTTTATGTGGGGCTCCTCGATTCTCATGATTCATCTTACGTGTAGTACTCATGGCATTCCTCTTAACTGCATGTAATTACGAATTACCAGATAGTCTTTAAGGTGACTCAGCTCTGTCAGGTGCTAGAAATTGTCTGGCCCACGCTTAGCCATATTCATCAAATCAAGCAAGCGTTGTCGTCTTTGAAGTTTTAGTTCGATGTTGTTAGCGAGGTCATAAAACATGTTGCTGCTGAATGTGACTGCTATCTACGATGGAGTAATAATAAAATAATATTCAATAAGTCAGTTTTATTACCATGCCCAGGAGCAATTTGGTGGTCTTATTGCTGGTGCATGTGAGAAATGGTATGAAGCAGTCTGAGCTGAGTTCAAGAAAGAAGACGAAGAAGTGGTCTAGGCGAGAAGGGAGGATAAAGAAGTGATATTAAATGGCAGTCGACACCCGTCTCACTGAGATTATGTCTTTTTGTATAGCCGTTCTAGTTAGGAACGCTACATTTTGGCGCAGCCGACAGGTTTTGAAGACCAGACATGTGGGTGACGTTTTTCGTCGACCAGGCGTCATCGGAGTCTGTTGTTTTCACCGATACCAAGTGCACGGTGAGCCAGCGACTGACCTTCCTCGCAAAGTTAGTTCTACTGGGCTGATCAACATGGTGCAGCAAGAAGCTGCAATCAGCTGCCAAGCCCTGGTGCAAACAGGATCGGTGACAGTGAATCTACAGCTCCAGACACTGAGCGAACTCGTTCTTGCACTCATGCGCCGTGGCACCCTCAAAGAGGAAACTCCTGCCGAGAAGGTGACGCTGGTCTTGACTGTTATAGGACCACCGCAAATGCAAACGATGCAACAAAGTTAAATGAAGAGAAATTTGGTCCAACCGCTTAATCAAGAGAAATCAGCACGAGATATTGTAGAGCCGGATGTTTTTGAAGGAGACTCGTAAAGTGTCCACTATTGGCTGTGGTTTTTCGAGTACGCCTGGGACAAGAATATTGGCACTCCGACGACACAAATATTTTTAATATTGGTCTTCATTTGGGCACTATCGCCATAAAATTGTATGCTGTGCAAATCATGGATCATGAGCCAGCAGGTTGGGAACTGTGGAAACGCAACTTTTTAGCTGCTTTCCAAGGCAATGCAGTAGAAAGATGGAAAGCGGCACTACGGTTCAGATATACATGTGGGTCTCTGCTAGAGTACTATCTTGAGACGCGTCGGCTATTGTATTCTTCACAACCGAAGCTGGCTTCTCCTCCAGTTGTAGCTTTGGTAACGCAAGGGTTGTGTATCGACCTCCGTAGTCAAGCCGACCTCAAAGGTCCAAGACAAATTAATGCCCTTCTGAGCTTTCTACAGACCTCAGTGCCAACATTGAGAAGACAACCACCTGGTAGAACAGAACAACTTGATTTTCATAACCTGAGTGAATACCTAGAGTCGTTGCCGTCATCCGAGTGTGAAGACAGCTTCATAATCAAACATCTGCGAAGCATCAATCATGACTGTGGTTATGGTGAAGAACCAGCTACCATGGATCAAAAGCCCGAGAAGAAGTGCTAGAGTGAGACCGTGTTCTTGGTGTCGTCAAGCTTACTGTCATCATCATCATCATCATCATCATCATCATCATCATCAGCCTATATTTTATTTCCAATGCAGGAAAAAGGCCTCTCCCTGCGATCTCCAATTACCCTTGTACTGAGCTAGCGTATTCCAACTTCCGCCCGCAAATTTCCTAACTTCATGCCATCTGGTTTCCTGCCGGCCTCGACTGCGCTTCTCTTCTCTTGGTATCCATTCTGTACCCCTAATGGCCCACCGGTTATCCGTCCTAGGCATTACATGGCCTGCCCAGCTCCATTTCATCCACTTAATGTGAAGTAGAATATCGCCTATCCCTGTTTGTTCTCTGATCCACACCGCTCTCTTGCTGTCTCTTAACGTCAGTCCTAAATTAACGTTAGTCCGTTAGTCCACTGCGCTAGCGTATTCCAACTTCCGCCCGCAAATTTCCTAACTTCATGCCATCTGGTTTCCTGCCGGCCTCGACTGCGCTTCTCTTCTCTTGGTATCCATTCTGTACCCCTAATGGCCCACCGGTTATCCGTCCTAGGCATTACATGGCCTGCCCAGCTCCATTTCATCCACTTAATGTGAAGTAGAATATCGCCTATCCCTGTTAGTTCTCTGATCCACACCGCTCTCTTGCTGTCTCTTAACGTTAGTCCTAAAAATTTTCGTTCCATCGCTCTTTGTGCGGTCCTTAACTTGTTCTCGAGATTCTTTGTTAACCTCCAAGTTTCTGGCCCATATGTTGGCACCGGTAGAATGCAATGATTGTACACTTTTCTTTTCAACGACAGTGGTAAGCTCCCAGTCAGGATTTGGCAATGCCTGCCATATGCACTCCAACCCAATTTTATTCTTCTGTAAATTTATTTCTCGTGGTCAGGGTCCCCTGTGAGTAATTGACCTAAATAAGCGTACTCCTTTACAGACTCTAGAGGCTGACTGGCGATCCTGAATTCTTGTTCCCATGCCAGGCTTTTCAACATCATCTTTGTCTTCTGCATATTAATCTTCAACCCCACACTTACACTTTCTCGGTTAAGGTCCTCAATCATTTGTTTTAATTCGTCCCCATTGTTGATGAATAGGACACTGTCATCTGCAAACCGAAGGTTGCCGAGATATTGGCCATTGATCCTCATTCCTAAGCCTTCCTAATCAAAGAGCTTGAATACTTCTAAGCATGCAGTGAATAGCATTGGAGAGATTGCGCCTCCTTGCCTGACCGCTTTCTTGATAGGTATCTTTCTACTTTTCTTGTGGAGAACCAAGGTAGCTGTGGAATCTTTGTAGATGTTTGCTAAGATATTCACGTATGCCTCATGTACTCCTTCATTACGCAATGCCTCTATGACTGCTGGTATCTCTACTGAATCAAATGCCTTTTCATAATCTATGAAAGCCATATAGAGAGGTTGATCGTACTCCACAGAATTCGCGTTTACCTGATTGATGGCATGGATATGATCCATCGTAGAATATCCCTTCCTGAAGCCAGCCTGTTCTCTTGGTTGGCGGAAGTCAAGTGTTGCCCTGATTCTATGGGAAATTATCTTGGTGAATATTTTATAGAATACTGAAAGCAAGCTAATGCGTCTATAATTCTTCAATTCTTTAACGTCTCCCTTTTATGGATTAGTATAATGTTGGCGTACTTCCAGCTCTCTGGTACACTTGAAGCTGTAAGGTAAGGTGTATAAATGGCTGCAAGCTTTTCAAGCGTGATATCGTCTCCATCTTTGAATAAATCTACTGTTATTCCATCTTCTCCAGCAGATTTTCCCCTGGTCATGTCTTTCAAGGCCCGTATAACTTCATCGCTAGTTATAGAAGGAGCCTCTGTATCCGGTTCATCACCATTTCGAATGAAAGTAGCTTGGCTGTTTTGGGCACTGTACAGGTAAGTATAGAATTATTCCGCTGCTTTTACTATGTCATCGAAATTGCTGATGATATTGCCATGCTTATCTTTCAGTGCATACATTTTGTCTTGTCCTATGACAAGCTTTCTTCTTACTGATTTAACGCTGCATCTATATTTCACGGCTTCCTCAATCTTTCCCACGTTATAATTTCGAATATCTCTTACTTTCTTCTTGTTGATCAGTTTTGACAGTTCAGCGAATTCTATCTGATCTCTTAAAGGGCCCCTAAACCACCTCAGATATTTTTTGAACATTTCAAGTAAACACGCGCATCGAGTTCAGCATGCCGTCACGATCAACTATGCCAAACGCTGCAGCGCTACGCGCCGCGGGAGCGCCACAAAATAAAAAAACAATGCCGTCCTCCTCCCCTCGCTTTTCCGGTAACCCCAGCGGTCGTCATGATGTCAGCAGGGGGAATCTGGTGATGTCAACGGTGGAAACGATCTCCATTGGTCGAACAAGAATTGACGACTTCCGGTTTGTCTGCTAGCAGGTACGCGCGCTCCCTGCTCGTCCTCGCCGTGTTGCTCGCTTGTGCGCGCTTGCGCATCGGTAATTGCAGCCCGCAACGCGAGGGCCAAATCGCTCGTGTTCCAACACAGTCATGCTTAGCGGTCTGATTAACTGTGCGAACAGTGTCGGCCTTTCCAGACGTGCGCGCAACACAGGGTCTATAGCGGCACGCTTCGCACAACACACGCCGGCACCGCAGCAACAGCGGGTAGCCGAGAAGCGCCGAGTCAACGTCCACGTTACCGGCATGCTAACTCGCCGCACGCCGTTTGCCATTTGCGGGCCGCCGGTCGACAGCGGTTTTGCTCGCGAGCGGCGAGATTTCTTGGCCGTACGTAGAGAGGATGAGACCGGGACTCATTTGTGCGGCAGGCTCACCGCCGCTGATCGCTCGACGGCGCCGATATCGTCGCTAGGCCTTTTCCGTTTCCCTTCAAAGCTAAAGCGGACGGCGCTTCGAAATGAATTACCGACGCTCACAAGCCGCATTATTTTCTAATAGTTGTTATCGCTCTTCGCAATAATTGTACACAAAGAAGAAAAATACGCTGATATTAGCGGCGCCGTCGGCTGCGATGCGAGCACAGCCGAGCCGGTCGTCTCCCGTCGGTAGCCGTGCACTCAGCTGTAGCCAATGTTTTCGTTGCCGGTGGCGGAGGCGCGCAGCTTCGCGGTCGTCGATTGGCCTGTTGATCGTACAGCGGGCGGGGCGCCGGCTGAACTGCCGTCTACTTTGGACACCTCTCGCGCGGCAGACTGGAGGCCGTTTTGTCGTCCGTATATGTGCCGCTAGCATCATGGCTAGAGTGGACGTGCCTTAACCGGAAGTAGGCAGTGTTTTGAGAAGCGCGTTGGCGATGACGTTTGTCACGTTACAGTTTGAGCAGCACTCGGCGAGGAGGGGAGACCAGCCGACGAGGAGAGTAGCGAAGGGAAGAGCGAAACGAGGGAGGGCCGTTTTTCGATCATCAAACGCGCGTAACTCCGCTATTACGGCACCATTTCGAAAAATTCTCGCGGCTACGTGTTCGTTGTAGACTCGTGCACAAGTGCAACGTCAGAACTAAATTTCGACCTCTGGGTGGTTTAAGGGCCCTTTAAGTTGGACACTTTCATGTTTTGCCGTTTCTTTATTACGTATTTTGTTCCTTGGAAGAGCTCACCTACTGGTTGCCTTGGTGCCTTACCTCCCACTTCAATTGCTGCTTCTGTGATCAACCTAGTTAGGGTTTCATTCATTACCTCTATGTTGTCTTTATGTTCTTGTTCTAAAGCTGCCTATTTGTTTGCGAGCACCAGCCTGAATTGGTCTGCTTTTACCCTTATTGCGTCTAGGTTGACCTGTTTCTTCATGACTGACTTTATTCCTTCTCCCTTCAAATTGAGAAAAATCCTAGTCTTCACTAACTTATAGTCACTGCACTTTGCCCTACCTAACACTTCCACATCCTGCACTATATGCTGGGATCGGCAGAGAGTATGAAATCTATTTCATTCCTTGTTTTTTTTCATTTGGGCTTTTCCAGGTCCATTTCCTGTTGCTGCGCTTCTTGAAGAAGGTATTCATTATTCGGAGCCTATTCCTTTCCGCGAATTCTACTAACATCTCTCCTCTTGCATTCGTAGAATGGAATCGATGCCGTAGTTGCCAATTGCTTGCTCACCAATCTGCTTTTTTCCCACTTTTGCATTGAAGTCGCGCATGACTAGATTATACGGAGCTTGCACCTTTCTCATTGCTAATTCAACATCTTCATAAAACTGCTCTATTTCTTCATCATCGTGACTAGAGGTTGGAGCGTAGGCTTGTTCTACCTTCATACTGTGCCGAGGAGAGCATATGTTTCCTTGAAGAAGACAAGTGCACTTGTCGAAACGTTGGCTCCTGCCCTCACCTTGTTCTCGTGTTACTCATCGCCTTCATATTGTACGTCCTATTCAGCTTTATTACGACGACTGCTACCCTCTCATTATAGCTGTAGAATTCATCAATGTTGCCATCATCAATGTTGCCATCAGAAAGTTGTAGAGCAACATGAAAACTCCCGATACAGCTTTCTGTTGCTCAAACGTGCTACATAAATGTGTTTTTCCGAGTGTGAAAGAAGCCCGCGAATACACGCAGAACGAATGCACGCCGCACGACTGGCCGCTCGAGGCACTTTGCGTGTATTCGTGGGCTTCTTTCATGCTCGGAAAAACACTTTCTCAACTTTCTCATTGACATTTTGATAATTAGGATAGTACTTCTCGAGTTAGATAGTTAATTACAATTATTAATAAATCTCAGTAACGAAAAAAATACTGGCGGCTACTCCACTGTACTGGAAACAATACGCACTAGGCTTGCTTCGCGTAACGCCGCTCCTCATTTTTAAAATCGTGCTGGGTGATAGCTGGGATACCCTGTATGTATGTGTATATATATATATATATATATATATATATATATACATTCACTTTCCCAGCTCTTGTGATCGTTGAAGTTCCCACCTACGTACCTAATAGTTTTTGATATACTATTTTAATGGAACAATAATTACGGCGCTGCTAATTGTGCAGAAGCGAAATTTTTGTGTGCGTTACAAAAAACGAACAAGTTTTCTTTTTGCTTTCGTCATCGACATAAGGTTTCTCAATGAACCAGTCTGTAATTAACATGGTAACAATTTGACTAATTGAATTGCACTATGATGTACAGAGGCGGTAGCAAGAATAACAAAATCATCCGCGTACTGAACTTTCAATGGAACTCAAATCATTAACGTGTACAATAAATAAAAAAGGGGACGCCACTGGCTGTGGAACTCCGGAATTCAAAGTCACGCTACTGCTAGAGTAATTGTCGGCAGAAACAATTTGAGTACGATCAGAAAGAAGTAAGTAGCATCAAAAATGGACCATGAAATCCTATAAATTCTAATTTTTCCAGCATTAGCTGAGGACATACTGAGTCAAACGCTTTGGTTGCGTCTAGGAAAATGGCACATGCTACCTCATTGTCATCTAAGGCTGTGGAAATAATGTCACAGTAGTATGCTAATAGTTTTATGGTGGTCTTTCCATGCCATCACTACATCGTATATTGCACTTTGCATAGCGTATTGTTGCTATCTAGGAAAGTGTTCATAACTAAGAGTTAGTGTTTTTAAAAAATTAGGGTAATTGTTGGCAAAATGGAAATAGGCCTGTAGTTTTTTATATTTTTAAAGCAGCCACCTTTGTGCAATGGTGTAACTATGGCTACCTTAAGGTTATCAGGCATGATGCCGTGGTCAATGAAACTATTGGCAAGTACAAAACATCTTTTAGCACAAGAAAATTACGTTGGAGGTCATACATATGACGTCGTCGATGCCAGGTGTTTTTTTTTTTAATTTGAAACTAAACAAAATGCGACAACGCCTCCAGGAGTAATGTTAGACTCAAAATGTGTCTGTGGGTTAATGCAGACTAATTTAAGAGCATCTGGTTTAAACGTCTGAATGCGTAGAGACGTTATTCAAAAGTGCACATTGAAATTCTGCACCGTAAATTTTATATCAAGAAAATTCTTATGGAGTATTTCGTGCATTGTTACTCTCGGATTTCATCCGAACAGAAGATTTATTGATGACCAATCTTTCTTGGGACACTGCCTATTCTCTTAAAAAGATTTGTTGTAATAACGGCGCTTCGGCTGACCTCATGATAGCTTTTGATAGCTTTATGCACGTGTACGATATCCCGTAAAGAAAATCTAACAACTAACACAAACAAGACTGCATGGAAATTCATTTGCAAAAAAAAGATGAATTCCTGTGGACTGGAAACCATCTGCATACAGTGTTTTTTTTTTTACTTCGAACTCTTAACAAAAAATTGTACAAAACTTACTCAAATTACGTCACTACAGATGAATTACCGGCCCATGCAGACATAATTTGCAAAATATCCATCTAATGTCCCGGTCAAAAGAAGAAGAGGAAGCGAAGAAAAGAAGAAGATCGAATGAAAATAGTAAACAGTTGATCAGTCTCCGATCCCTTATTGTACATTTGGCGCAGCCCGACAGGATGTGGATAGAAGTACGAGTTGGTACTACTAGAGCGGGACAACCGTACGTCACGTCATCCCAAGCCGGAGATGAAGAACAAGTCGAAGTCCAGGAGACAGTGACGTCACCAAGCCTGCTCTAGTTTATCGCAAGTAAGACTGAAGTCACCGAGGCGGATCTTGTCAGCCGAGGTATGTGGAAGATCAATATCAAAATGTCCGACCATGAAAAGCACTTCAGACATTTATCAAGTAGCAAGCCTTTCGAAATGACAATAGCCAGGACATTACTATGCTTATGAAGCAGACGTTGAAAGTGCAGGCGTCACTAATTAAGCAATATGGGCAATTGCTTGCTATGCTAACAGATACTTTGCGCGCTAAAACTGCTCCCAAAGCTGAATTAGTCAAGCCGGACATGTTCAATGGGACATCCACGTCGACAATCACTTGGCTGAAGTTCTTTGAATACGCTTGTGAAAAGAACTGCTGGGTGACGCCACAGGCAAAATATGAGGGGCAAAATATGAGGTTGTTCCATGTACACAATGCCAAGAAATGGTGCGAGCTCCACATAACAGACCATGAGGACGACGTCTGGGATCACTGGAGAGCAAGTTCTATCTCGGCTTTTGATCAAAACCTGGTCGAGCGATGCGACAAAGCTATATTTTTCAAACACCGCTCAAGTTTACTAATTAAACATTTCTATGAGAAGAGACGGCTGTTACTATTACCAGCTCCTACTTTGCCTCAGTCGTCTATTGTGCTGTTAGTCATCCACGGTATGAAATGCCAAAGGCAAGTACAAATAAGGTCGCCCAAGACAGTTGAAGACCTACTGGGGTGCCTTGAGGACGTTGGCCATGAAGCCCCTGGGCCCATTGCACAGCATAATTGGACCCATTCAGCCAGAGTTCATGCGGATAATATAGCGACAGCGATGACAGCATCTACCAGAAGCGCCGCTTCTGACTATTCCCCTAGCGAAAGAGATGTCAAGGAGACAAAAAACGAATAAACTTGGGTGCACAGCCCCACCCGTGTAACCAAAACGAGGCTGTCTACTTAATACAATCAAACATTTTGCAAACGGCACTGCTTATTAACGGAAAAGAAGTAAGTGCTCTAGCCGTCACAGGAGCTTCGGTGAGTCCGATTAATAAAACCATGGTTAAGGCAGATGACATGCGACAAGGTAAATTGGTAACGGTTAAGAGCTATGATGGATCATCTCGAACACTGCAAACCTGGACAAGATTCAATGTACATTTGGCTGGGGAGTACTTCACAGTAGAAGCGCTGGTTATGCGTAATGTTGAATTCTTTTTTATACTGTCAAGACCCGACATGAAGAAGCTACGAATGAACATTTCTTGGAAAGACGAAGTGACTCTACACTCCCTGGTTTCAAGTGTCCAGACACTGCCACAGATGAGGACTGCCAAATGCGCTAATGATATATGGACAATTTTTTCCGAACTTATATGCCTCAATACATATCCACCTGCAGCTTCTGTACCCGAAGTACCTCTTGAACTTTGTGACACAACTATTCTACGGAAGAGAGCCTACAAGATTTCTCATGAAAAAAAAAACATGGCTGAAACGCGAGCTGCAACTGCATCGTATCGCGTCTGACACGTGTGCTACGGTTGATAAGCTGAGGGGGCGTTGCCCAACTTCTCTGTATATCGTAGCATGATTATGTGAGGGGCGTTGCCCCATTTCGATGTATAAAAGAACGACTCAATCATCCTGGGCCCTCGTGCCCTGGCCACCTGGAACATGGTGTCATGCTGATACAGCAACAAATGCTGAACGATGCAATAATAAGGACCTCAACGTCACCTTTTGCGTCTCCTATAACTATTGTCCCTAAAGAAGATGGTTCCATACGACTTTGTACTGATTGTCGGCAAATCGACACCCAAACAGAGCTCTATCCATTCCCTAGGCCTTTGATTGACATCATTAATGATACTGAGGGATGCCAATGGTTCTCACGAATAGATTTGTGCAAAGGTTACTGGCAGGTACCGCTCCAGGAAAAATCAGGGAAGTACACGGCATTTCTAACGCCATTTGGTATATATGAATACAGCCGTCTGCCCTTCGGTTAGAACTCGGGCGCTTCGTTTCAGCGCATGATTAACGGGGTATTTAAACATTTCATATTAGAGTTCTGCAATGTTTATGTCGATGAAATCATCACTTACTCTCGTACCGAGGAAGAGCACTGTTCCCACGTCTCTCAGGTACTAGAGGCGTTGAGCAGATCACACCTAAAGTTAAACAACAAGAAAGGTGAATTATTTCAGGGAAAGGTGGTGCTTTTTTGGCAGAATCCTGGACGGCTTCACGATGACGACGAAGGAACAGTCCGTCCAAAACATCACGTAAAAGCATAAGCTCTATGATGTTCACTCACTGCGTGTGTTCTTAGGACTGGCAGGGCATTTTAGGGCGTTCATTAAAGTTTTTGCGGCAATATCCAGGTGTCTTACAATGCTCACTCAAAATGAAGTTCCCTTTGTATGGAACGATGACTGCGATCATGCATATGAAGAACTGGTGCGCGCAATACCTTCAGATCCAATCCTGATATCTTCAGATCCAATGCACGTGTGGGCACCCGACGTGTGTTGTAGCCACGGCGATTGGGTGAGCAGGTGTCCATCGTTGAGTGGGAGAAGATCAGGTGCGGTGGCTCAGAATGAAAGTAGCCTTGATTTTCTTCGCCCGCACTAGTACTGAAGTCACGATGACGACAGAAACGTTCGACATGGTCAGGCACACAACAAAAGCATCAAATAGGACAGTGGTCCCGGGTGCGCCAAGCATGACGTTGCTGTGTTTGTCACCGCCATCCCACTTTTTGTGGGTGCTTACCCGCTCATACGAAGTGAGCTAGTCCTCGACGTCGTGCTCGTCGGTGCCATTGAAAATGGCAGGGTCTCGCTGTCTTGGTACGCCGGAGCAGGCGACCACCGGAAGTGGGGTAGCACCTTGCTGTGGCACGTCGTCAGGCATTGCCGATGCAGGGGTTAGAGTCCGCGTGCGGAGTTCCAGGATGAAAAATGGAACCAGCACGCTCCACCTATTGATAGTACGCGTTTAAGGTTAGATGCGCTTGGCGTTTATATGAATGCACAGAAACAGGCAACGGCCAAGCGGAGCGAGCGCGAGCACCGACAACAACCGTCTTCTTCTTCGTCTTCTGCTGGCGTCCATATTTGTCGCTACAACAATAATGTTGGGGGTCAAAGAAAGTGTCACAAACTTGTCCCAGTAAGATTCAGTACACGCGAAACTAACTGCATCACCATGGCCGAGCGGCTTTTCGCTGACGGCGTCCAACGCCAGATGCGGCGAGCGTGCGGAAAACGTACCACAATAAGTTACGATAACGTTGGGGCCATAGAAAGTGTCGCAAACATGTCCCAGTACAATTCAGTACACGCCAAATGAACTGGCCACAATGGCTGAGCTGTTTTTCGCTTACTGTGTCACACCCGAGTAGTGCCATGCCGCAAGCCTAAACTGTTTGAAATGCAGCGCAGACAGTCAAACAAAATTTCTCACCTTTCATAATCTAGTTGTGCAGTAGTACCGTGTCGAAGAGCAGAAGGAAAGTAAGAATAAACAGGGAGCTCAAGAAAACCTGGGTACGTCCAAAAATAAAAAATAAAAAGGCGCAGTTTCACCCGAAAGGCGAAGTATCGATTGCGATACCAAATTGGTGGACAGCTATACGAAGTAAGGACAGTAGCTTTATCGGCCGTATAAACTTGTTAACATAGGCATACTAACTAAATGAGCAAGCATGGTGTCAAGCGCACACAAGCAAACATAAACGTATCTCATTCGAAGACCGCGGAAACTCTCTGTGAAAACGCTGGAGTGATTAGGCGCGACAGCAGCAGCGACCGAATTGACCTTCGTGCCGCCCCTCGCATCAACGCGAACTAAGCCGCGAAAATATAGCGCAGCGCGGGCTCTGTCCCCGCCACAGATGGCTTTCAAGATACAGCAGCCGGGTGGGCGCGTACCACGTAGAACGCCTCCGCCCCCTCCCTACCCTTCCCGCAGAGCCTTGCGGCCCAAGAGGGCGCGCGCAACTGCTCGGGCCGCCCTGAGTAGAACGCCCCCTCCCTCCGGAGCGTTGCGCGTGACTGGAAGATACCGCACTTCCTTCCCGCTTCAATCCCTGCGGGCGCGAGATTGAGCCGCGAACCCGGGCAGGCGCTTTCACTCCTACAGCATACGGCGCGCGGCAACAATTTTATCGCCCTTGGACTTTATACGGAACCTTAGGGCGACGGCGACGAGCAGAAATGCGCCCGGAGTGTCCATATAAGTGCTATCGCAATAAAAAAAGTTAGACGGGTTGCCGAACAGGTGAACGCTCACATACTCAGCCGGCCTCGCTGGCTTCGGTGGCGTGTCTGGTGCATGACGCATGCATCTGGCACGTCTGGCGTGTCATTGCCCTGTCGCTAGGTAACGCAAAAAAAATAAGTCGCCAAGTATAAGTTCATTTATACGCAAAACTTCTTAGTTGAGGCATTAAATAATAAAAAGACATAAAACTCAGTTCCTTGCGGACAGAGAAGTCACTCTCAGGGCGGGAGACCTCGTTTCGGACTCGGTTAGGCTGGGTTTCAGAGGGACGCCACAGTGGTCTTTCATATCCCCGACCCTGTTTAACCTAACCATGATCGGCCTGTCGAGGAGACTCTCCGAAGTAGAGGGTATTAATCATACAATATATGCAGACGACGCCACCATTTGGTGTACCGGAGGCAGTGACGGACGGGTGGAGGCTGCGTTGCAGGAAGCCATCGAGATCACGGAGGAATATCTTAAGCCGACCGGCCTTCGGTGTCCCCTCGGAAATCATAAGTGCTCATTTACAGGCCCAGGCGAAGGCGGCCCAAACCGAAGGGTTGGAAGCCTGTAGAGGACGTCGACATCACTCTACGGACAAGTGAGGACGGTGTCATCCCCAGGGTGGACTCCCTCCGGGTCCTAGGTATGACGATCGAATCGAACGGCTCCAATAACCTGATGGTATCTAAACTAGCCAAGAAAACGTACAATGCCATCAAACTCGTACGGAGAGTTGCCAACCGGCAGCAGGGTCTTGGAGAGGACAATCTTGGGAGACTGGTGCACGCCTTTGTGATGTGTCATTTTACCTACGTGGCGGCCATGCCCAATTGGCAAAGGTCGGAGAGGGACAAGCTCAACACGTTGATCAGGAAGACTATAAAGAGTGCCCTCGGCCTCCCCATGTACACAAGCTCAGAGAAACTGATGTGTCTCGGCATGCACAACACGCTGGAAGAGATCGCGGAAGCGCAGGAGAGGGTGCAGTACGCCAGGCTCTCCACCACCTAAGCGGGTAGGAGCATCCCGCGGGAGCTGGGGGTTCCTCCAGCGGAAATCCAGTCCCGCTTTTGTGGTCTCCCTCGGGAACAGCGGGAACGCATTGTCGTCACTCCAATTCCACGCAACGTTCATCCCGAACACAACGCGGGCCGGAGACGAGCTAGGGCCAAGGCTCTCCTGGACAACGCTCGGGAACAAGCTCAGGATTGCTGTTTTGTTGATGCTGCCCGGTACCCCGACGGGACGGCGTTCGTAGTGGTGGGCATCAATCACGATGGGAAAATCACGAATTATGCTGCTGTTCGAACGGAGTCGGCCGAGGTGGCGAGCAGGTGGCCATAGCCCTGACCCTGCTGGACGACAGAAGGACCACGATCTACAGCGACTCGCAGATGGCTGTCCGAGCTTTCGCCACGGGCACCATTTCAGAGCAGGTCCTGGGCATTCTGCGGGACAAGGACATCAAGTCGCACACGATCATCTGGTTCCCCGCACACATGGGGCAGATCGAGGGCGCCCCGCCCAACCTCAACGAGTCTGCCCACAGAGCTGCGCGAGGAGTCGTTGACCGCGTAGCTACCGGGTGGCGCGGCGGAGAGGTTATGGACAATCGGGACCCTCCCTTCTCATATTACGAACTTGCCGAGCATTTTTACATGGGACGGAGACGATATCCTCCGCCACATAAGAAACTAGGCAGACCACAGGCGTTGACACTCAGATTACTCCAGGTCGGGGCATACCCTAACCCCGCACTGTTACACAGAATCTATCCTGAGATACAATCGACCAGTGTTTGCGAGTTATGCTCAGACCTAGCTGACTTGGAACCACGGTGTAAGAACATTCAGGTGTTGACACTGCGCGCGCGCGAGCATCCAGATTGTGTTCGGCAGCGCGTGGGCGCACCGAGTAGCTCTGCTGCGAGCCGATAGATGACGCCGAGGTCAGCGGTCACAGCTTAGCGGCGCCGTCGGCTTGACATTGCTCTGCTTCCGCTAAATTTAGTTCATAGTGGAGTGAGTAAAACTCAAATTTCGAAGGAAATTCGTTATTTCAGATTAAACGATAAGTATACAGGCTTAATGCTTCGCTAACATGAAGGTTCCTAGTGCAGGGCGTGAATGACGTGAACACGGATCGATCGGGCAGCACTCAAAGCCCACTCAAGTTACGCTCGCGCGCACACATTGTTTCGTCCGGCCTAGCCGTTCATCCAAGCTTAAAAAAATAAAAGCGTTAGCCCACGTGCTACCCCTTGATCAGAAGAAAATAGTGACTGCACCGAAAAATATTGTATTTCATGCTTATCGCTGCTTCCATTCACACTCAGAAAACCGTTGAAGCATCGTTGCGCGAATTCAGTGTGACCACGATATAAATTAAGAAATGAAACGGCGCAAGCTTGCGATATGCAACGCACTAGAGTAAAGTGGCTGTTCATGGCTAGAACTTACGATGAGAATGCACATAGCTATGTAAAAACTCTTTCAAATGGGAATTTATTAGGCGGGACGAAGGCAGGCGTCTTATCTTGGATTACAGCATCACTAATCCTGTTTACTGATGAAAACCTGAGCAAATGCCTTTTTTATTTCAATTCCACTTAACATAGACCGTGTATAATATAAATTCGGTTTCGTCCATTGAGGACTGAGTGGCTCTTGCAAGATCTAAAAAAAAGAGGTGACTTTCTTTTTTCTTAAATTGCATATGACAATATGCCAATGTAAGCGTGTTTGACAATGCATGCTACAGCCTGTCCACAAATACTTACACCCCCCACACAAGAATCTCATACACATTTTGTTTTTTGTTTTTTACTTTCGCAAAGATACAATACGAAAAAAATTGTGCATCAAGCAGCTCGATAATTTTAATAGGGGATAACCATCCCAGAAACTAACGTTCTCATACACTCCCACAATCGAAAAATGTTGAATAAAAACATGAAAGCGTGTAATATACACCGCACGCGCATTGTAAAAAAAAATCAGCACCCAGGATGGAACACATTTTTAAAATCAGGCACACATCGGCACTGAAAGCAGCCGTATTATACAGGGTGCACAAAGATTTGAAAGTATGCAAATGTCACGTAGCTGGACAGAAACATAGTAATGTCGTTGCCATCCCTTGGAGATTCTCAGATTATTTTGCAGCGTGAGCTACACTGGCCGAGGTTGAGCAGTTTCGCTGGGCTTCTGGAGAGCCGTGCTGCGCATGCGCAAGGAGCAGTGGCGTCACACGGCGCACAGCTGGCGCGCCGGGCGTTTGCCCGGCGTTTACACTAGGCATTTGATCGTTTGCGCTGGGCGTTTGCCAGTGTGGTATAGCCATGGAGGAGAGCGAAATTGCTGCTCAGCGGCGCAGAAGAGCGGAGAAGCTTAACTCATCGGATCTCAAAGTAGTGGCCTGGCAATTAGCGGTTGAGCGTAGGAAGACCGAACAGAAGAAGGCTAAACGTACTGCGGAGACACCGGAGCAAAGGGAGGAACATCTAGCAAAGCGGCGTCGCCAGGAGGCTGAGCGACGTGCCCGACCATCTCAGCAGCAGCAACAACAAGACGCCGTCGATGACGTCAAGGATTGCCGATTGACTGACTATACGGTGAAACTTAGCGAAAGCGCCAGTGCGACTCGGACCTTTTAGACGGACCTCATAAACAATCCGTTTAGATATGTGTGTGACATGTGTGAAAGACTATGGCACATGAAAGACTTGGCGCCAGTAAGTAGTGCCATGCGTGAAACGTTGAGTTTAGCGGCGCCGCCTGAGTGGGGTGAAACGGTGGCGCGGGTTTGTACAACGTGCAAGAACTTTCTCGTTAAGTAGAAGATTCCACTCTTTAGCGTTACCAGTGGGTTTTGTTACGCGCCCATGCCACCAGGTCTATCCGGTTCTGAACGATGTGGCCGAATGCTACGTATATCCTGGCATAGCCGAGCTAAGCCACTGCTAATTTTTTCTACATTCAGCCTAATTACATGAATTGTTGTTTTACTTTTGTTGTATTAGCCTAACATTGTCTCGTCCTCTGTATTGTAGATGTCATTAGAATTGTACATATTATTACATTTTCTATTTTCTTCACTATTTATGTACCCCACTCCCCTCTGTAAAGCTCTGTGCGCTTGAGGATACAATATAATAAATAAATAATTAAATAAACTTCCCAAATATTATAAGTAGACTAAAAGCGTCAATGAGAAAATTGTTGAGCAACATGAAAGACTCCCAATACAGCTTTCTATTTCTCCATACGCCATACGTAGAAGTGTTTTTCCCAGCGTGAAGGAAGCCCACGAATACACGCAAAGTGCCGCGAGCGGCCAGTCGCGCGGCAATTTTGCGTGTATTCGCGGGTTTCTTTCACGCTCGGAAAACACTTTTATGTATCACGTATTGAGCAACAGAAAGCTTTATCGGGAGTTTTCCATGGTGCTGTACAATTCTCTCGTTCACACTTTTTGTCCAATTATAGCATTAGAAAAGTTAAATAATCAATTATGAAAATAATTCTGTAATTAGGCGGAATGCAAAAAAAAAAATAATCTCAGTATCTCCAAGCGACGGCAGGCCACATTATCTTGGTTCTGTCCAGCTACGTTGCATTTGCATATTTTTAAATCTTGGTGCATGATACTTAAGCCACCCAGTATTATCTTGTACATGCAGCAAAATTTGCACAAACTGCTGTGGAACACAGGAGGTTCTCTCTTTCGCAGCAGCTTTCGAGGTTTATTTGACCGTGTGATGTTCTTTGGACAGTTCGGAAATAAGGTGGGAACCCTTTTATCGAGCTCCGCGTAATATGCCGTCGATATCGTATCCTCAGAAAAATGGTTGGCGCAGACATGGTCGGTCGGCATTAAAGTTCAGTCTGCCCTCAAATCTGCACGGCGCCACTGCTCTAGACGACTGCTGTCGGACGGCGCTTTGAATAAAAGCACACGTTCCGCACAGGTCCGGTATCTAGAATTGCAGTTCGGAACGAAGCACTTTCTAGCCATTGGAAACGCCCCTCAGAAGAAGGCCGCTGCCACCTTTGTTGGGGGCCCCCAAGCGACAATACCCAAGCACAAGCTCATGAAAAGCACGCGAACAAAAAGCGTGCCTTCAAAACAGCGCGGCCGCACAAGCAAGCAGGTAGACGAAGCAGCGGCAGCACGCGCCTTGCCGCCGAGGCTGGGACCGCATTCCGCAGCGCCCTCTGCGACGGCGCCGACCGAGCTGTAACCGAGCCGAACATAATCTGGACGCGAGCGGGCGGCACTTTCGCGCGCGCTGTGGGGAGAGTGTCAGCACCTCTCTTGCTTATTCTTACACCGGGCTCGGAACATATGCTCCGGCGGTGCCCCGCGTTACGCGACGGTGACGACGTCACGTCGTCCAAAGGGGAGGCTGCCCTAAGCAGCTCCGATCTTGAAGCACAGCTATGGGCTGTCCATCGGGCCCGCGACGCAGCAGAGAGGCTCGGCCTTTCTGTACCGACGTGGGAGCGGCCCGCTACGTGCTGACGCGCATTCCGATGGACCGTACTAAAGTTTTATTATACCATACCATAAAACTCAGTTGGCTAACTTAATTTCTCATTCTTTTTTTTTCAATGCTCGCGGAAGCTAACGGATGGCATTAAAATTAGCGTGACGTATTTCCTCTTGCCAGTTTTCGCCGAGTATCCCCTCTTGTCGAATTTCTTTCTGTATGCCATAGTGCCCGCTGCTTCGTACCCACCCACCTATCACTTTGAACCCACCGCAGGTTACTCACAAGATAGGGCCATAGCAGCCGCCCTTAGACACGCCATACGCAGCCGTGGGCGGAGTAGAATGTCCCCCCTGCTCGCGCCCACGGCATTCCGCCACCATCCTGCTCAACTCACTCTAACACTCTCTCATTCGCACCTCCAGCATACGGCGCGGCGGCGAACTTGTCGCGCTTGGAATTTATGTGGAACATTACGGTGAAGCCACCGACGACGATGGCAGAAATTCGCCTGTAGCGTCCATGTAATTGCTATCGAAATAAAATATGGCGTGACGATCATGGTATGACGATGACGGCATGACTAGAGTTCGATGAAATTTGAATGACGACGCTGGAACGACTTGATTAGTTAGAATGAACGTCATACAGTCTTCATCTGTTAGCACGACGACGAGTGTATGACGCCGATGCCATGACAACGGTATGAAGACAGTAAGATGACGACGACAGCACCACGAAGCCTGTATGACGACGATGGCATGACACGAGCCGAATGATAAAGCTGGAATGTCGATGATGCAACGACCACAACAGCATCAGGGTCCCGAGCTCACACTGTGTGGTCCAAGCTATTACACAACGGGGGCCACTGTGTCGGTGTAGAAGGCGTGAAGACGACGGCGTGACGAAGACGGCATGACGGCATGGCGAGAGGCAAATCACGAAGAGAATGACGGCGATGGAACGGTCATGACAGCATCACGACCACGAGCACGTAAACCAGGGGCCCATGCTGGTAGACAACTTGAGCCACTGGGTCGACGTAAGTAGATAGATAGATAGATAGATAGATAGATAGATAGATAGATAGATAGGTGGTCATGCCCACTTTGCCATTAATCTACATAGAATAACCAAGAACAAAATGGTGCTGGGTCAAGGTTTTACGAACACTCGCTTCACTGCATCCTATGATTCGCCGTGAGCAACAGTTCGCACGATATTGTTGAACCTGCCTTCTCGGCAAACTAATTCGTCTAAGGCGTGTGACGTTTCATGAGTTTTCGCTTATTCATCTACGCTGTTTCAGCGTGCCGTACTAGAAACCCACTTCAAGATTTGAGATTCTGTTACTTGGCAGTAGCGAATAAAAAGAGAGAGAGGGAGCCCCAATGACGGATTCAGAGGCTGGATGGCGTTTTCTCTCGCTTTTCTCGTGTTGCGGCCACAAACAAGTTGCCCTTTTACCGCCACTACAAGACCTACTTCCCGCATACGCAAATAGCTTTTGCGGTCGCTGAACACTCACATAACGGTAGATAGGGTGTCTTAACGGGCAAAGAAAGCAATCGAGGCGGGTTCTGCTAAGATGAGCCCGAAACTCTAGCACAAGACCTGAATACACGCAGCCATGGTACGGAATATTACGTGCTTCGTGAGGCAATAAAGTTATGAAATTTTGTGTTTTGGAACGCCAGTTTTCAGAATAGTGAACTTTTACGTGTTTTTGTTTTTGCAACCCACGGAGAAACCTTCAAACCGTGGATACGGCTATTGCGTTCATTTGCATCTCCTGAGACGCAGAAAGCAGCAGCTAATTCCCAAGTTAAAACGGCAGTACTGTGGATATTAAACAGCAACTTTCGAAACTACGTTAAAGCAGTGTCTTTCTAGAGCAGAAGGCAATAATCGTGCTTACTGAGGGTCCTTTGTCCACATTCTTGTAGAGCATGTGTTAAGTGTACAGAGCTCTACGGTGACCGAACGGAACAGATAAAATGATCACACGCATTATGCATTCGGCCGCACTGATGGTAACTAGTTAAATATAGTACATCATGCTGCCTGGATGCTTATAACGATGAAAGGTAAATAGAGTTAAAGGGAAAATGAGACTTCCACCCTAATGTAGCAATTGCTACAAAGGAAACCCATACGGGTTCCTCAAAGAAAAGCCTCGCAGTTGAAGAATTCTTCCTGGTCCAGGACTTGAACCCGGGACCACCGCCTTTCCGGGACAGCCGCTCTGCCATCTGAGCTAACCAGGCGGCTAGCAGATGGAAGGGCGAAGTCGAATTTGCCAACAACTCGAAGCAAAGGCAAGAGTTTGACGTAATAGTTCAGCGGAAACCCACTAGGTGGAGAGACGTAACTAAAGGGAAAATGAGACATCCACCCAAATGTAGCAATTGCTACGGAGAAAACCCATACGGGTTCCTCAACGAAAAGCCTCTCAGTTGAAGAAAAATTCGTCCTGGTCCGGGACTCGAACCCGGGACCACCGCCTTTCCGGGGCAGCCGCTCTACCATCTGAGCTGACCAGGCGGCTATCAGATGGCAGGATGAAGTCGAATTTGTCAACAACTCGAAGCAAAGGCAAGTGTTTGACGTAATAGTTCAACGGAAACCCGCTAGGTGGAGAGAAGTAATTAAAGAGAAAATGAGACATCCACCCAAATGTAGCAATTGCTACAAAGGAAACCCATACAGGTTCCTCAAATAAAAGCCTCGCAGTTGAAGAAAAATTCGTCCTGGTCCGGGACTCGAACCCGGGACCACCGCCTTTCCCGGGCAGCCGCTCTACCATCTGAGGTAACCAGGCGGCTAGCAGATGGCAGGGCGAAGACGAATTTGTCAACAATTCGAAGCACAGAACCCGTACGGGTTCCGTATGAGGAATCCGTATGGGTTTCCTTTGTAGCAATTGCTACATTTGGGTGGATGTCTCATTTTCCCTTTAATTACTTTTCTTCGCGACAAAGTCTCTTCGCCTCGTTTTGACGAGAACGATCACATATGCCATCCCGGCGACGAGGGCGAGCTGCGGCTTGTAATGCTCTCTGCACAGCAGTCTGCTGAGCCTGATGATGCCGGGCCGCGCAGGCCTGTGACGTTTGCAGGCACCTTAACTAGATGGAGCCACCATACTGGTGGAGGTTCGGATCATCTGCGCCTGCGTTTAAAGCGCATTTTTCCGGTGCCCGATAGCAAGCACTTGCGTGTCTCAGTCATAGAGTATCTGGTTCCCACGCAGTGAGCGCGGGTTCCATCCCGGCAGGAACCGGGTACTTTTTTCGCATTTCCAGCGATAGCGGTTACGATCGCCAGACGCCGTCTGCGGAGGTGGCGGTGGACAGCATCGTGAACTGAAACGGCTATTGGAATGAGCCTATAACAGCTCACACTGTAAAATGTTTTACGAATAATTGTTAACACGGGCTACGGAGACCACTTGGCTCCATTAATTGAAAACCATAGTATCGGTAAATGTTGTGATCTCTATTGCATTAGGCTAGTTAAGATTCCTATAAGAATGAAATATCTAGGACTATACAGAAGCGGGTCAGTCTACTTTAGAATCTACCGGTATGTAACAGCAGGAGTGCCACATTCTGGCATGTTTCGACATGTAGAACATCTGATGGATGCCAAAGCCCATAGGACACTTTACCGTGCTTTTTGAATCACCTGCATACACTTGGTGCAAATCTGCCATCAGATATCATTGCCGGAATTGCGCAAGTTCTCTTTTATTTTGAGTCTCTAAGTATTTTTCTTTTATTCTCCTTTATCTATGCTAACGGAATGCGCTATGCGTTGGAACAATAAAATGCGCAAAGTGTCAAGGGACACGGACTTGCCCAGTCTGCGATTGCGTTAGTCCTTGTCCCTTGACCCATCGCCCTTGTTGGCAATGCACATTTTATTCGTCACAAGCATTATGAACCAACTCACCCAAAAACAAGTTGACCATACATGATCATAAATTGTAGCTTGTTTGCGTGTTTGTTAAATTATCTTGTTTTTCCGTGTCTTCTTTGTCATTACTACTCCACTAGACATATGCACTTTTTCTTGTATTATGCTTACACATCTAGGTGTGAAGATATAAATTGCTTTCTTTTTGGTGTGTTGTTGGTGTTTATTTGTGACGCAGAATGTTACGAAGTTACTTCTTTTTTTGTTTTGCAATAATTTCATATTGTTACTTAGATAACTTGCTGTATATGTAATCGGTGGACTCGCCAAGCTGCTTGTGCAATTTTTCATCGAACACACTCATGTACAAAATGGGCAAATAAGAAAACTCCAAACTTGAGAACTGCCAAACGATCTCAGGAATTTGACAACCTATGCATTCATAACTAGCCTCTCAGATGAGCTTAGACGCAGCGAAAGCTTATTTGTAGGTCGAGCAACGATAGCGGGAGCGTAGCTTAAACGTAAGACAGAGGCGCCGCCATGTTTGACTACGCTATTTCTTTGCGTACGTAAACACCGAGTGCGTTAAGTGCGCCGAATAATGTACTGCATTGCGTCTACGTTGCTTGCAACTGATATTTTAAACCTGTCTATTGCATGCGTACGCAGGTGATCCAGACGCTGCTCTGGTTGGCTGCTCTGTTCTCTTCTCTCTACTGCGTATTCATGAAGATTGCATGGTACCAAAGTAGCGAGCCGGCCGCCGAGGCGACGCGGCTATTCCACGCCTTCACTGACCGTATCCTCTGGTCCATCTTCGTAGCCTGGTTCACCTTCGCCTGTGCCACTAGACGGGGAGGTAAGGAAGGAATACCCTTGAACGTTAACACCTCAGTTGTGAAGACTAGAACTTCATTGCACGTTCAATTTTGCGGAATGGAAGAGACGCAATACGCTGCGTTTGTTTATTGCTACAATTAGCAACTATAGCGCTAGAGCAAAGGGAAACTTCGAAAATTCTAGGCTCTGCAGTGTGCCAAATCCTACTATTACATCATTATTACATATGATGGCAAGAAATTATGACAGGTTATTTCACATAACTAATTCAAAAATGCTTTTTTTAACATTTGCGCAGGAGTTCTTTGCAGTTTCCTCTCCTGGGAAGGGTTTGTGCCGCTCAGCCGCCTGTCATTCGGCGTTTACCTCATCCACTATCCATTCTACCTCCTTGTCCATCACGTGAGCCGGGAACGTATCTTCTATTCTCACTTCATTCTAGTGAGTTCTCATTTCGTCAACCAAAGACGGCACCGCCATTACGACGGCTACAAAGATGATTATTGTCAGCGCATCCACTCTGCGAACCCAATAGAGGGTGATCATTTTCTGGCGATAGCAATTTTATGGACACTCCAGGCGCACTTCTGCCATCGCCGTCGCCGTGAGGTTCCGTATAATGTCCAAAGGCAAGGAAATAGTTGCCGTGTGCCGTATGCTGCATGTGCGAGTGACAGCGTGCGAGGGTGAGGCGGCGATCGCGGCTCAATCTCGTGCATGCAACGTAAGGAAGCGGGAAGGAAGCGCGCCGTCTTCCGGAGTGCGCAAAGCTCCGGGGGGAGGGTAGGAAGAGGGGGGGGGGGGGCGTTCTGCTACGGACGGCCGCGAAAACGCAGGGCATGGAGGACTCTCTATTCGTACTATGTGGATACGTCTTGCAGTGGATACGTCACCGCCGCCGTCGAAGGTAGGTTCTGTTAAAGTCCAAAGGCGATAAAATAGTCGCCGCGCGCCGTATGCGGATGTGCGAGTGAAAGCGTGTGCACTGTGCGGACTGTGTGAATACGTCTTGCAGTGGATACGTCACCGTCGCCGTGAGGTTCCGTATAAACTCCATAGACGATAAAATCGTCCCCGCGCGCCGTATGCTGCACGTGCGACTGAAAGCTTGCGAGGGTGGGTCAGTGATCGTGGCTGAATCTCGCGCACGCAACGGAGGGACGCGGGCAGGGAGCGCTCTGTCTTCCGTCGCGCGCAGCGCTCTAGGGGGAGGGTAGTGAGGGGGGGAGGGGGTGTTCTACTCCGAGCGCCCGCGAAAACACAGCGCACGGCGGACTGCGTCCCCGACGCAGATTGATTTGAAGATCAGCGGCCCGGGCGGGCATGCGCGGCCGTGGGGGCCGCAAGGCTCCGTAAGAATCCGAGGGGGCGTATTCTAAGATCGGCCCGGGCAGCCGCGCGCGCCAGCCCGGGCAGCTGTACCTTGAAAGCCATCTGCGTCGGGGACATAGTCCACCATGCGCTGTTTTTCGGCTTAGTTCGCGTTGATGCTAGACGCAGCATGAAGGTCAATTCACTCGCGGCCGCGATTCCTCACTCCAGCGTTTCGGCAACGAGTTTCCGCGGTCATCGAGTGTGATGTCTTCAAGTTTGTTTCGGCACGTGCGACATCATGCTTGTTCATTGAGTTAGTGTGCCAATGTTTACAAGTTTATACGGCCGATAAAACAACTATACTTACTTCGTATAGCTGTCCACTAATTTGTAATCAAAATCGATGCGTAGCCTTTCGGGCGAAACTGCGACTTGAGTAAATTGTATGGATTTTTTTTGCAGCTAAGCTGTCTATGGCTATGGTCCTACGAATTTTTTTGCAGTGGTGGTGGTGAAATGTTTATTTCACCCAAGAAGAGCGGACCAGTCCGAGGTCCGGTTGCGCTGGCTTAGAGGAGGTGGGCGGGGATCCTTTGGGATACCACGGCCTCCACCGCGCGCGGGAGGAGCCGGCGTTGGTCAGTTGGCTCGGAGGCACGTAGGAGGAACTCCCACGACCCTGGGCTGTCTGCGTTGTATGTGTTGTAATGCGTACAAGTCCCCAAAAATGCTCAACACCGTGACCATTTTTCGTGTCCGTCAACAGATATGCGTGTGCAAAAACTCAGCTCCCAAATTTGATCCAAATCGCTTCATTTTAATCAAAACCTTATTCGTCTCATTACTTGGATATGCATTTTGAATAAATTAGTTATCAATAGGCACCATTTTCAAGGTCAGTAGACTCTCGGGTAGAAATAAGCGTTTCTCATAGATTTCCGGCCGTGCGGCCCGCGTCGGTCATGTCTACGTTCACACCGCCCTCTCTTTTCGTCGTTCCAAGCTCGTGCGGGCCTAGTTTCCTTCCGCTCTCCCGGGGCCGCGGCACCGCCGGCATGAAGGAAGGACAACAAGCTGCCGTTATTCATTTTTAATTACACTTCTCTTCACCCGTCGTAATGGGCAGGCCACGTAGTGCGCACTCCCGAGGAGCAGCGCGCCTACAGATAGCGACGGTGAGAACAAATGCGAGAATGCAATCGGAAGCGGCGGGCGGCAAACACCAATGAAGATCGTTCCCGAGAGGCCAGGCGCAAGCGGCTCGCCATACAAGACGACTCAAGTCGTGTGCTCTCCGTCAAGTGCCACACGTATCGCTGGTCATCCACCATCACAGAGTGGAATAGCTCAAGGTTTTTTTTATTATATATAGCCTATTGCAGATAACAGAATTCTAGTGCTTCATCTGGATTATTCAGAGAGGTGGACATTACTTGCATGAGTATTCGAACACAAAAAATATACTGTTGTTCTTCCACTTTTTTAACAAAACGCGCTTTTATGCATTGAAATAACACAGGTATTTCATTCTATACAAAGGGAAATCATATCTCGAAACTGGTGTCATCCATGAAACTCATTTCAAATGGATACGTTTTACAAGATCACCGGATGCGATTCGTAAATTGCATTATGTGCGGCAAAGTAATTAAGAAGGTAATTAGTACAGTTTGTACTATATTGTTGAACGTGTGTTTTTCATTTCTCGCGCTAGTAATGTCCGCCCCTTCGATAATCCAGCTCAAAGACAAGAATTATGCTATCTGCCATAGGCAATTTTTAAAATTTCCATAAAGCTTGAAAATGCTCACCCTGTACACCAGAGCAGTGCATTTGGGTTAGAGATTGTTCAGAAACGGTCAGATGCAAGCAGAACGATTTGGTGTTGTATTCGGTCTACGTCAATAGGCAGGAATTACTAAAATGAAAATGAGAATCTATGACCAACTTTTTTGTACTATTCACGTTTTTTTCACTGTGTGTGTGTGAATCTTGCTATTAGGAAATTCAAGCAATTTGATCGCTCCTAATGCTTGTCCTTTTAGTCTAATTCTGGAGAGAGGCATCAGTTTCATGTGGGCGTCCCCCATCCGTGGGAGTGATAATATTGACATCCTACTTAATACTTGCCGAAAGGGGTTGCCGCGCACCCAGCCAGAGGAAAAAAAATACTAGGTAGTAGTGCCAGTGGATTTTGTCCTACGGTGTGACAGTGTTTGCTTTAAAATGATTGCTCGTTAAGAAAGTCTAATCTGCTGATATAGCTTCATTAATGCCGGGTTTAATTTAGTCATATAATGTGTACTCTGAAATAATTTCTTTCAAAATTTCATTAGGCCTAATCTGTTATATAGATAACTTTTAATTAAACTTCTGTATGTAATACCGCTTGACGAGGGAGATGCCAGGGATTGAGTCCAGCTGACGCGGCGGAACTGCGCTTCCTGCGACAGAGATTTTCAGAAATCCGCTTATCTCTACGGGCAATATATGTAGTATACGTTGCAAAATAGGCCGAACACGGAAGTTTTACAAAACACTTCTGTACGAAACGCAACATCTTTACTGCTCGAATGGATGAGCAACAAGCACAAACTTCGCTGTTTAGCCTATAAGTTCAAACCTTATGCATTTACGTATAATTTATATCTGACCGGTTTGCACGAAATTATACATAGAGTATAAAAATTGGTCGTAAAACGTAAAATACTTGATAGTATTATGGACATTAATTTCATCAGAACACAAAAAAGTGCTCCACGGCGGCCGCGTTTCGATGGGGGTGAAATGCGAAAACACCCGTGTACTTAGATTTAGGTGCACGTTAAAGAACCCCAGGTGGTCCAAATTTCCGGAGTCCCACACTACGGCGTGCCTCATAATCAGAACTGGTGTTGGCACGTAAAACCCCATAATTTAATTTTTTAAGTGCTTATAGCGTCTTAGAAATAGAAGAATCTCAGAGAATCCACCTGTATATAAATATATATATATATATATATATATATATGTCATGTGGATAAGAATTGATTTTACATATGCTAGAAGCATACCGATTTATAAGCTTGAGTAAAACTTATCAATAATTGTATTTCCGGGGCCCTTATTCTGATACCTAGTGCATCCGTGATCGCCACGTCCTGTCATCAGTAACTTGCCGTGCCATGGCTCCTCCGTCCTTATGGTCGTCATCGTTGTCGATCTGTCATTGTGCTCTTAACTACGCTATATTTGAGGACACCAAGGTGCCCGGCCTCTGTGCTGACCATCGCTGCTTAACACTGTGGAATAGTACTATCTAGAGATATAGATAATATTTGACAGAGACTGTCGAATATAACAGTCTGTGGTTATTACCATCTCTGTTTGCAATCCATCTGTCGAATTAAATTTTAGTTGCGAGAAAGCGCTCACAGCGCCTTCGCGCCTGCCTGTCTGCCACAGTATACCCATAAACCGTGGCTTCATCGAACGAGAAACTGGCGTCAATGCGGCGAACTTTATCATGTGCTGATCGCCCGACGCAGGGCGTCAAAATCTAACGTCTGCCACTGGTTTGTCTCAGCTAGAAAAAAGTTCTTCTGCTGAACTTTCGGCAAAAAACAGGGGTCAATTAGCGCTCAGATCTGCCTGCTTGCAATGGCGGACAGGCTCATACGATACGCACATAGCATCAATTGATGATTACCGCGCACATACACACTACTTATGCCTCCAAGTGTTATTTTCGTAAATATATGCTCTCACCTTGGATCTATGGAGCTATATTTGCTTCTAGCGTCAGTAAAAAGTTGCAGTCTCGCCCGAAAGGCGAAGCATTGATTACGATAGCAAATCAGTGGACAGCAGTACGAAGTAAGGATAGTAGTTTTATCGGCCGTGTAAACTTGTAAACATTCGCTTACTAACTAAATTCACAAACGTAGTGCCACGCGCACATAAGCAAACGTGAACACATCTGACTGAATGTCCGCGGAAACTCGCTGTCAAAACGCTGGAGTGAAGAAGCGCGCGACAGCAGCGAGCGAATTGACCTTCGTGCTGCCTCTCGCATCAACGCGGACTAAGCCACGAAAACATAGCGCACGCCGGACTCTGTCCCCGTCGCAGATGAGTATCAAGATAGGGCGGTCCGCGTGGTCACGCCTAACGCAGCAGCCGCCGGAGTAAAAATGCGCCGCCCCCTTCATCGCCTCATTTCGGCGCCTGACGCCCGACGGAAGATGGCACGTTTACTCCCCGCTTTTCACCCTTGCTCGCGCCAGATTGAGTCGCCATCGCCCGCTCACCCTCGCACGCGTTCACTCGCACATACAGTATACGGAGCGCGGGGACGATGTTACCGGCCTTGGACTTTATACGGAACATCACGGTGACGGTGACCGCAGCCGCACCGGCAGAAATGCGCCTGGAGTGTCCATATAATTGAACAATAAACACGATAAAACAAGCTGATGGCTGGCAGGAATTTCAGCGGCAGTGAAACAGGCGTACTGCTTGCACGCACGCGTAAGTACATGCGGGCATGTTATCTACGCAAATTTAACTACTAAGCCAAAGGCCAGTCATAAATTCCTCATTTGTGCCCCCAAATAAAGCATTTACAGGTTGCGAGCTGCCTTACCCCTTCGACCGCCGACGTCAACGAAGCGATCGCACTCAGTTTTGAAAACAAAGAAGCCTTTAGGAGCGATCGCAGGTTCAGTCTTTATTGGAGAGCCAAGTTTTGTATATGATTTGCATAGGACCATAGATGAAAGATATCTTAACGAACCTAGAACCAAAGATAAAACATTGCGGAGGTAATTGAACGGGCCCTACGCCGTTAAAAATGGCCTTCAGAAAGCTCCTATCCTAAAGTATATTTTAGTATAGTGGTGACATATCCACCTCTCACATGAAAAGTTTAGGCTTGATTGCCAATTTCCACATTTTTACTTTTTTTTACATTCTAGAGTAAACGTTATGGATAGCCCATTTAACCGCATTCTTTCACACTATACATGCATGTTGAAGGTTAGCGGTAGCTCTTGCTTAGTTGCAGAGGTGACAGCGCTTGTTTTTGCAATTGACGGCTACCAAGAAGTCTTATGGGCGTAATAAAGAGACAACCTTAGCTGTACATATTACATAATAACGTTTTATGACGCTATTACTAAAGAACGATAATACCGCGATCAGCTAATTTCCCAGTACATACGCTCGCAGCAGCGCGGCAGAGGAAGCTTCTTTTCCTATTCAGTTAACGCAAGTCAACGAACATGGAATGGAGGGCGTCGTGCCACCGTGTCACCATAAGCCGAGAGAAGTTCCTCGTGAATGTTCGCTCCATGTAGCCCAAGCCTAACTGATAAATAATAGTAAAGTCCAGAGGTTCTTCTCGTACCACTCCTCTACATGGGCGTCCGAGACGCACCGCCAGAGCCGGTCTACGCAAGTAGAGTAACGGCAGCGGCGACGGGTTCACTGGGTTGAAGTAGACACAGAGATGACGAAAAAAAACACACTTTCTATTTACAATTATTTACAAGAATTCACAAATACAAATACAAAACACATACAAGTCGGAACTGGTACACATAGGGCGACCCTATATCGACATAGTCGATGGTGCGTAGCACCGTAGTTTGTCCAGAACGCTTGGACGGGGCAGCGGGGCCACGTTTTCTACCCTTCGGTGCCCCGCCCCAAGCATTTACCACCCAATCGCCACCGAGTGGCTGTGAGTGGTCCGCCGACGCACCAATCACGAATCCTGTGCTAGGATCGTCTTGTTCGCCGGCGCTTCCAGTATTGCGCTTCTTCCAAGCACCCCTTTTTTCTACCACCTTTGACGGTGTCTTTCTCCCTCTCCCTCAAAACAACATACAAATAACAACAACGTTCCAAGAAAGGGGTGGGGGGTGACAGATGCATAGCATGCGTGCTCCCTGGCAAAGCCACATCGCCCAGCACAATGCGTTTAATAAAATCCTAATAAGCAGGCAGTACCTGCAAGCCGAGGTGATTGACCCCTTCTCCGCTCGCACTTCTTAGAAAAACCCGATAGCGTAGTAGCTGCGGGCATACGTCAATAAAACCTGTCGACCGACACTTTGGGCTCACGTACCCCTATTCAGTAAATGCTTGCTCAGAGAAGCTTTTCACGATGGTCAATTGGCAACAGTCTCCGAAACTGGTTGTCAAAGGCGGTTACCATGCAAAATGTGCACGTGGTGAATAATGCGTACTGCATTCACGCTCTCTGTGCCCATTACCCGCCCGGCACGCACACATCAGGAGCCAGCGACAGTCACGGACATCTAAGCTTTTGCTGTCAGGGCGACTGCACGCGATGTACGTTAGGAAGCACCGATATTCCCTCTTCTTTAGGTCGCTTTGTGTACTCTTGGGTGCTAATGGCTTCGTCACGCACCCTCTACATTTGCTCAGTGCCAGCCGGCTCTACTCGCCTCACCACGTGTCAGGTTTAATTGGCATGTCATGAGCTGCGCCTCTGCCTAATCTCGGCACCGACGCCGCGACGGGCGCCTACCACTGGCACTTAATCCTCCCATTTTATTTCGCTGGTCAAGCGACGATCGCTGACAAAATGCGCTAGCTGTCTCTTCCCTTTCTTCGCAGCCGTCTCACTTGGCGAGGCCAGGTTGAACAAAAACACCCATCTTAAGGCCTCCGAGCAGCAATTAAATTAGCTAGCGCTTCTAGCAGCAGGCTTACACCCCCCACCCAAGACAAGGCAACAACTTGTCTACAGTGTTGCCGCAGCCGAAACAAGAAAAAGCCGGCTGCATGTAACATTGCCAATGACGCAGCAGCCGAACAAACAAAAACCTACAGGACTGCCGCAAACATTCTAGTATCACGACTAGCCCCTTCCTACCGAATAATCATGTCGCGCGTGCTACACCTGCGGTGTAAAGAAACCAAAGCTACATTTTGCACTAGTTAACGCACACACACACACAAAAAAGAACAGTTAAATTGTAACCCTGATGGAACACTTCATGCGCGCGACTTGTCATGCAGTACATGAAAATCCAAAAAAGTCGAAGCCAACAAAATAGTGTATCACAAGAACACAGAAAGCACCCGCTACAAGCACCAATAATTGTAACTTGTCCCTTGTGCGGTATTATAAGAATAAAACAAAATCCCAGTTACAACAAAAAAACTAAACACAAATTAAGCCTTTTGCTAATGCAACAGCACTCGCCAAATTATAAATAGCATGCAGCATACCCTAAGGCTAATCCGGCGAGACAAACCTACAACGTACCGCGAGACACATGAAAAGATGTTTCGTTCGACAATGCGCCTGTTTGCGCACTGCGAACCTCCGCTACACCGCGGCAACAAAATAACATCGAGTTCTTAAAAACATACTGCAAATGAACACGTGTAAGCGCTTACGTTAGCACAACTAGGCACAGAACCCAGGCAAACATTCAAGTTATGAATCAACTAATTCCAAACGAGCCCAGCATATCATGCACAACAAAAATACAGAGGGAAGTAAGCAACGCTAAAGTTTGACACAACAAGAAAAAAAAAAGAATGCGCACATTGCGAGCACAATCAATGTCCCAGTGTCCGTGTTCTGCACTTCACACCCATTGAAGTTGCCCCCGTCTCACCACTCGCGCCTGCGCGCGGTCGAGCCGTGACGTGCCTAAAGCTGGCACTCTAATTAGGGCTAGGCCCCCTTAACTTGGCCTTGTGAGATCTGGGAAGATTGTTGTCCCGTTACCGGCTTGCTTAGCATATTACGGGTGGCAACAAATTCTACACATGTTTAATTGTCCCCGGGGTCAAATACATGTACGGACCAAGTCGCGATGAACATGCGGACGCGGAGCGAGCGACATAGTAACCTTAACCCCCACTGCCAGCTAGCTCCCGACGCGCACTGCCGCCTTCGAATAGCCAACGAAACTCCGTCGTCCCTCGACAGCTGCCTAGCCCTGCTGATGCAATTGCGGCCGCCCGTGCCGCCGAAAAGCGCAGCTGGTGCTCGCGGTGCCACGTTGACCACGGTGTGCGGCGCGCTCATCGCCAACGTGACCGCGTTGCTCGCGTCAGTGCTTGTCGGTATCGCCGCACCTTTACTCCACTGACACATCATGTACAGCACGCCATCGCACGGCTCTCCCCCGTCTGAGTCCGAAAGGCGACCGTTGTCAGCCTCCTGATGTATTGCGTAATCTACGCCGACAGCTCGGAGAGACAGCGCTAAACAACCTACCCCAGGTGCGAGCCCCCCATCGTCACATCCCTGTCACGCGACTCATGCTCAAAGTCGAGGTCACTCCCGATAACAACAGGTGATCTAGGTGGTGACCCGGTTGTCGCTGGATCAGCGGCACAATAACTATCACGGGCCTAGTCTGCGCCTTCAACCACCAGTTGGGCTTGCGGATCGTGGTCATCTTTCAGAGACGCGCTCTCCTGCTGAGAGCTCTCCTCAGCCCTACAACCAGAATGTGTTACCTCCAAGCCCTCAACTTCCTGCGTTGAGTCAAACGCATCTGGTGGCTCGACCTCCGACGCTACCACCATCGCACCCTCGCGCCCTGCCTCGTACGCGCCGACGAACGCCGCGCGTTCTGCCTCAATCAGCTGGCCATCCTGCAAACCTCTCAATTGATTTAGCTTGGCTAATTGTAACATGTGCTCCAGCTGCTCGCGGCACTCCTGAGCCATCTGCAGTCTGTGCTGCATATCTCCCTCCGAGAGGTCGCCTGTCCCCACGCTGCTTTCGCTCATCCAGTGTGGCCACACGTATCTCTGCAACGTCCTTGACCAGCCTACCGACATTTCCCTTGGCTCGAACACGAAAACAGGAGCGAGAGAAAATGAGACGAAAGCAACTCACCCCATTCACCCGTCTGTCTCCGTTGTCGGCAGGTTCTCCACGTGTGGTGAAAGGTGGTTCCGCGGTCCGCGGGTGGTGAGTCGTAGAGGTCTGCCTTAAACCAGCCGCGCCTCGTTGTCTTCAGAGAAGGCACTGAAATCTGCGGCCTCCAGCCGCTACAGCTTCCTGCTGCAAAGTCCGTGTAGACGGTGTCGATCAGAGATCGAGCTTCTGCTGTCGTTGTAACTTCCTGCTTCGCCCGAGGCGATGTCTTGCTTGTCTTCTATGTCACCTAACCTTGTCCCGCGAACCTATCCTGCCGACTGCGCCAGTAAAGTCCAGAGGTTCTTCTCGTACCACTCGTCTACTTGGGCGTCCGAGACGCACTGCCAGAGCCGGTCTACGCAAGTAGAGGATGTACTGCCGCTAACGATAGCGGCGACGGGTTCGCTGGGTTGAAGTAGACACAGAGATGACGAGAAAAAAAACACACTTTCTGTTGACAATTATTTACAAGAATTCACAAATACAAATACAAAACACATACAAGTCGGAACTGGTACACATAGGGCGACCCTATATCGACATAGTCGATGGTGCGTAGCACCGTAGTTTGTCCAGAACGCTTGGACGGGGCAGCGGGGCCACGTTTTCTACCCTTCGGTGCCCCGCCCCAAGCAGTTATCAGGGTATTTATTGTAGTTTCTAAATATCAATCTGTGTAGAGAAGTCTCAGATTACACGCTCATGAAACGCATGTATTTTTCGTTGTGAAGGACGAGCGGAGAAACAGTGGGGCAGCGGTCAATTTCGCACTTGTGTTTTTGTTTTCTAAAGAATTCCGTATCTTTTCAGAATCAAGTAATTGGCATTGAAATTGGGGCGGTGACATTTATTTGAACTGCATTAATTTATCATTGCTCCTTGGTCTCATTTCAGATTTCCCAATGCTTCTCAGTCATCGCGTGGAGCTACATCCTAAGCTACTTTTTATTCATTGCCTGCGACGCGCCCACAGGAAATCTCGACAAACTAGTGTTCATGCGCCAACAACAAAGCAATGTAGCGTGTACAAGCACAGAAGTGCCCCGCACGAGGCAGAATGATGCAAGCGGCGAGCAAAGCAAAACACTGTCTGATCGCAATTCCAGGGAAAGCTCTGTGAACAGCAGTGTAATTGTGGCCCCAGTCCCATATGGGGCGGCTCTGTACTCCGACGAACAAGATTCTGAGGAATGCTGGCGTTTGTGATGCCGGTAACGTTTGTTTTTTATATATTAAATGGCACGGACTAAAAACCGTGACGCATTGGTGGGTCTATCTGATTCTGGCTACTACATCGGCCTGACGTGGGCCGATGTAGTAGCCGCCACGCCGTCGTTTTATTAAAATCAGCCTACGCTTACTGGTCTCGGAAGTGCCAGGTTGAAGCAGCCGCTCAAACCACGTGACTTGCGTGGTCGATTCCTCGAGCGAGGCTCCCGCCCTACTCTTTCGCAGTACCCGCCCCCCGGCAGCAACACTCCATTTGCTAGTAGATACAGCGTTTGACCGCTGGCGCCACGCTGCGCCGCTCGCGCGTACCGCGTTTCTAGGTGGTTCCGTTCACCGAGGGCGCTCGAACGCAATCATATGGTTCGTACGAATGAAACCCTTGGAAGCGTGGCGTGGCGGGAAGCGTGACACACGGGTGAGTAGTTACGGTGCTCGCTTCGTGATGTTGTGTACGCGGGTTCGAAACCCGCTCTGGCTACATTTTTTTTCTTAATATCACCCTTTTCCCTTTTTTTCTGTTTGCCAGCGCGGTCGCTTGAACCCCGGCGCCACGGTGGTAGCCGTGGTGCCGGACGCCGACGCGAAGCGGCGGTCGTTGGGGTGTTGCGGAGCGCAGCGTAGCAACACCCCAAATAAAAAAATACTCCTCCAGTCACGTGGACTGCTCCCTCCCTGATAGTGAGATTATATTTGGATCATCAAAACAGTGATGCGTTTATAATACTACCGATATCGTAGCGATGGCCTAGCGGTAGAGCATACGCCTCGTATGCGGGAGTTACCGAGTTCAAATCCCGGTGCCGCCGGGAACCCAACGGTTTTTCTCATGGTAGAGATCTCTTGCTCGGGGCGGTGCCGCCGCCTACGAGCAGAAAAGAGAAGTACTGCAATTTGACACGAACGCGCACCGACAGTGAACGCTTCGGTGGTCTCAGCACAACGACGCCTCGATGCCAGCATTCGAAGGGACGCTGGCATCAAGAAGCACTACCAACGCGTTCTCGCAGAAGCACTACTAGGTGGCGTTCACCGTACTCAGCACAGCGGAGCGTGGCCTCCGCAATTAGCTCTGAAAATGTTTCTGAAGTTGATCGCGGAGGCTGCAATTACGACGCGCTGTACGCGCTGATTTGACTCGGTGACGATTCAGTTACGTGCTTTGTCTTGCGCGTTGTATTAGTGTGTCAGTTACGTGCTTCGTCTTTCGCCTTGTGCTAGCGTGTGCAGCGTAGTGCAGCTTCCATATGCACGACGGTTGCTCATGGACATCGACGTTGGTAGTCGTGATGGAGGAGACGTGCCACCAGGCGTCAGCGTGGGTGCATCAACGCCTAAGGGCGCTTTAGCCATCTCATGGGTAGAGATGTCCCCTGGCCTGGTGCTCGGCTGTCGTGGGGGTCCACATCTCGAAAGAGGGCCCAATAGAGATTTCAGCTGTTGTTCTCTGGGCGCCTCTTGTCCAACCACAGACGGCCTTGTAGTCGAGCATCCGCCGCGGCTGTGGGAGGCAAGTGCTGCCGCCGGGTACCTACCGGTAAAATAGGTACAAGCGCGCTCCCGGCCTGGTGCTCGGCCATTATGGGACCTGAACGCTTGGAAAGGGGTGTTTGACCTCAACCCGAAGGTGCCCCCACCTCAATAGGTGCTTGGGGCGCCACATGGGAAATGACCGCCATGGGAGCGGCCCAGACACCACTTGTTTTCCGTGCTCACGTTGGTTTTGACGGGAATTCAGGGCGCAGGCTCCTTTCCCAAGCGTATCACCCCTGAAGGAAGCCGAACGCCAGGCCGGGGTACGCTTGTACCCTTTTGAACCAGTGGGTGCCCGGCGGCGGTGGGAATCGAACCCACAGCCTCCCGCAGCCGAGGCGGGAGGCTGTGGGTTACTAGCCTGCCGCGGCAGGCTAGTCACCACCAGCCCAGCGTTTTCTCCGTCAACGCCTCCTCCGTTCCAACGGCGGCGGCTCGAAACATGGTACGCGCGAGCGGCGCAGCGTGGCGCCAGCGGTCGAGCGCTGTATCTACTAGCAATTGGAAATACGCCCCCCGGCAACAGTCGCACCGCCTTAGTAGCTGCCCCCTTGTGGCACGTACACACTAGGGGCAAAACGCGCGCGGCGCGCCGCCGGCGGCAAGACATGCGCCGCGAAAGCAGTCGCGAAACAGGTCTTTCTTGCCACGGGAAGGTTCGCTCCTGGACCGATTTATTGCGGCTTGCCGCGTGCCGCAAATGAAAGAGACTAATGAGAGCGGCCCGCTTCCGTGAGGTGCGGGCGGGATACTGGTGTTATGCGGACCCGCCCGACCGCTCGTTTCGTACTCGCGTCCGGTTTTAGCCGGAAACTCGTTTCGCACTATCGCCTGCACGCGTCAGCTCCCGGACGGAGCTGACGGATTGTTCGAGAAGGGGTGAGGAGCCTATGCTGTCACGTGACTGCCCAGTTGGGGTGGCCGCCCTGCCGCAGCTGCGTTTTGCTGCCGGCGGCCCACCGTGCGCGTTTTGCCGCTAGTGTGTACTAAGGTCCCTAGATTTTCTGTTCTTTTTTAAGTAGAGACATCTACCTCCGTCGGCCGGCGTGTTCTTCCTAACCTACTGAAGCGGCGTATCTGCGTAGATAGCATCCGACCGTAAACGACCGCTGCTGCATCACACAAATACAGTGCCTAGAATATTGTCTAGTGTGCCGAGCACCCTCCCTTTTCCATGGGGGAGCGTGGCACCGTCTGCAATGAATGCCCATGGTGGCCGGCAGAGGTCGCAGCCGTGTAGGTGGGTGCCGACTGCGCGTGTCGTGTGCTTGGCTAGAGCAGTTTCGCAGTGGTTGCGTCGATTTCCTTGTTGGCGTTTTCAGTGTCATCACGGTGTTGCGTGTTTGTTCTTGCGTCATAAAAGCTTCGAGTGAGGTTGTGGTCGTTCTGCTCCCGTGTATGTGAGTAGGCGAACTACGTGAAGGCGGTCAAATAATGTTGAAACCACAGCGACATTGAAGCTTTGCGTAGTTGTGCAGGAGTAATTTCTGCTCGAGCAAAGGGCTTGTATTCGTGTTTACTGCACCATCTGATGACACACGGCTCGCAGAAGGGGAACGAAGGATAAAAAGAAACGACAAAACGCTGACGCCAACTGCTGTTGTGTGTAAAAAGTATTTAAAAGGCCGTTTCATCGAACGCACGTTCACTATCATCGTGAACGGCGTTTTCGACGATCTTCGCCGCAATAAATCGCGTGTGAAATCTATGCGATACGTACATTATTCCATAAGTATCCTTCACACTTTGTATCTCAAAGCAGAAAATTAAAAGGGACAATATATATATATATATATATATATATATATATATATATATATATCCGAAAGAATTTCCTTCAAAGTGGCACAGGCGTACCCAGTCCGTAGCCTCCTTAATTGTTGTGCTCAGCCGTTGAGAGCTCCGAATCGGCGAACTTCGATCGAAGGATCTGATGTCCACCGCAAAGCTTCTGTATCAGAAGAGTGCGCCCAACGCCGTAGTTTCAAAGCCACAAGCGCTGGTGGATTGCAAAATGATGGTGCACAACGGCCGCAAACCACTAGCGAAAGTCGCCATCTGTACTGCAATACCAGCGCTCATGGGGTCTTTAAGATAAATAAACGAAATGAAATCTCGATCTCTATTCCGGTCGCGTTGATGAATGTGCTATCTGGGCCAGTGTAATCATTAGCTTATGTCTATTGATAAGGTGAAATGAATAACTTAAAATAATTTACTTGCCACCTTTATTTAAGGAAAATGGTAGTGTTATGACTGCTGTGATGATGACAAAAGACAAAACAGGTCGCACAACTTGTGATGAGGTACGTATGATCCTTGATCAAGAAAGTTGCCTCAATTATCAGCTCCAGTTTGTTTATGGTCGACGCAGGTTAATTAAAGCCTGCTTCAAAGAAGCAGTACTATACCGACATTGTTCTCGCTGAAGAATGTTTGTTAGATCTTATGAAAACACGTACAATGTATGGGGCAGATTGTACGTGTTTTCTGGATGTACCAAATAGTTCTCATATACTAATCAAGCAACCATGCTTCTCGGCTCACCCTCGCAAGCTTTCACTTGCACCTATAGACATAATACGGCGTGCGGCCGCAATATCATATCGCACTTGGATTTTATATAGGGAACATATCACCATGACGGTGGAAATTCGCCTGGAGTATCCATACAATTGCTATTGCAAAAAAGCGAAAGTGGAGTAAAGTATAGCGAAAACGAACAATCAATAGTATAATTCCATATAAGAAAATTCTGGCAAGTGAAGCAAACGTTAATATTTTGCCCTGAAAGAGCAGCTCTTGTTGCATGACGTAAGTCGTATCACGGCATGCGATACAATGGTGAGTTTCTAAAACGTATGATGAACATGCGAAGCACATATACGAGCATCATCGAAAAGAAGTCATATATAGGGTGTTTTTATACACAATCCAGATTTTACATAAAGAGGCTATATAAGAGCAGCAAAAATGGCGTTGTCTTGCAGATGAGTTCCGAGGCGAGGCGGAAATACATTGCCATAATAAGGTGAGGTTCAGAAGAAAAATTAACAAAAATTAATAATTACCTTTTTTATACAGTTGTTGAAGTGGAGAATATGAAGGCACTCACATTTTAACGCACCTTATTTTTTTTACCTTGAAAGCCGCATTTAATTCGAGATATTTATCATCGAACTTTGCCTGGCAAGCATGTGCGGCTGTGTGTCGGGTTAGGATTTGCCGTGGTATGCTGTCATTCGAACTTCACCGCACACTTTTGAATATCTCGAATTAGGTGCGATTCTCCAGGTCGTTAAAAGATGCGTGTGGATGAAAATGTAACTGCCTCCTAATTTGCCATTTAGACAACGGTCCCCAAGACACGAATAAAATATGTAATCATTAAATTTTTGCTAATTAGTCTTCCGAGGCTCATGTCCGCCTCGCTTATGAACTCGTCTGCGAAAACACCAGGTTCGCTTCGTTTACTACTTTTTAAAAATAAAAATCTGTATTGTCTAAAAAAAACATCCTATATATATATAGTCAGTTTCACAGGTCCATATAAATTAGGCATTCTTATTGTCTAGTAGTAAGAAGTCGCCGTATAAGTATACTTTAAACATCCTACGTTGCAATGAGCTGGACTGTATTAGAAAACGAATGTAGCGCTTCCTTTTCCTGAATTGAACCACCGGAGGTTCGACACTCGACACAGAGCTAGCTAGTACGTAAGCTCAAACGCAGCCAGCAAACAGTAAATAAGCCTTCTTATAGTCAAAAGAAACCCTAAATTAGAAATCACCTACCCACATGAGAAATTTACTTCTCCCACGACCTTATAAATAAAAGAAGCGCAGCATCCCCTATGTGAAAACACGGTGGTCTACGAAGAGCGGGTGGTGCCGCGGCACCCACCCGCACTGCAGTGCTCCTAGCGGCAGCCGCCGACATTCATTGCAAACGGTGCCACCCGAAAGGCCGCGGTCGGCACACTAGCCAGTATATTTTAGGCACTATAACACAAGTGAAATATACGCTTCAGGCATGGGGCCAGACACCTGAAATTTCTACCTTGAACTGCTCAATCCATCCAGTGCCTTTATTAGCGAGAGAAAAAACGCTATCGTCGAAGCTATCCCCGGCCGCAGGATTTGGCAGCACGCCGTTCTCTTGGTCGATACGAGACCGTTATGGTGGCGTATAGGTGTAGGGAAATTGTGCGCGGCACGTGCACTGGCTTTGTTCGTGGCACTTACTCTGGTTGCATCCTTTCCCGCACATTGAAATAAAATGTGCGTTCGTAGCATCGTAAAGCTCAATTACGCGCGAGGAGACGGCGGGTGCTGCAGGAGGTAATCTCGGACGATCACTTTCCGCGTTACTGTCGCCTTCGCTCGAAGTAGTGCTCGACCAGCAATTCAGCTCATCCGGTTTTTACTCAACCGAGCAATAAGCGCGCACTGAAAGAGATGTCACCGAAAGCGATCGCCGGAGAATACGGGCCCTGGTCGCGACTTGGTGCTGACTGCATTACACGCGTGGACACTCGGCTGTGAGACTACGAGGCGGTGGAGACGAGACGAGCAAAGTACCTCTTCTTTGAGAGCACTAATTTATTGAGCTTAAATGACAAAGTACAGGTTAACGTGACAGAAATAGGGGCAAGTTGGTTGTACTATGTTGATATTTTGGTGCACTGTTTTGAGACACAGAACACGGGGAGGAAAAATTGCTGCGGTAGACGAAAAGTGGGAACTAGAAACTGTGTTACTTCAGACAGAATATAGTGGTGTAAACATGCACGTAAGAGATCAAAGCGCATAAAGAAAAGTTAAGTCCATATTCTCACAAAAGAATGCGCAGCACGACTTTATGCGCAGATCGTCAGGTAGTGATCGACAGTGATACTATAGAGTATGAGATTTTGAGGACTGGCTTTCCAGGCTTTCATGGATGTTCTTTAGCTCTTTGCTTGCTTGTTCCATTAAAAAAAGCTTCACTGTATAGATATACCAGTGTTCATTCTGAAATAAGCGTTCGTAATTCGCGCTGTTCGTGTAGTGAGCGAGTGAGTGAAACAACTTTATTGAGACCAGCGAATTGAGGCCTGGGCCTAGGCCGCGCCAGGGGCTGTAGAGAGACCGTTTCTCCTGGCCGCCTCTCGAGCTCGCTGGATGGCCCATGGTTGATCTTGCAGATCTGAGGTGATCAGCGCGGCTTTCCACCGCGCCCCAAGCTGTTCTGGGGAGACTGCATATTCATCCAGAACATGTGCGCAATCCCATAGAATGTGTTCTAGGGTGGCGTGTTCTGTCCTACATAATTTGCACAAGTCATCTGGGTATAGTTCGGGGTAGATGCGATCTAGGTGCACCGGGTTGGGGAAGGTTCTAGTTTGAAGTCGCCTCCAGTCAACCGCCTGAGATCTGTCTAATATGGAGCTAGGAGGTGGGAATATGCACCTCGACTTTTGGTAGAAGCGGGTGATGTCGCAGAATCTGAACATTTTGTCCCTCTCCTTCCAGGTCTCCCCTCCCGTTCCTTCGGGGGAAGCTTCTTCGCGAGCGCGGTAAATGAGACCTCGCGTCACGCGGTGGGCTTCCTCGTTGAGGTTGGGAGCGGGGGACTAACAGGAGGTGTGGGCTGGGAACCAAATGATGTATCTGTCTTCGAATTCCTCTGATGATATGAACTGTGCTTTCCCGTGGAGTATGTTAGCGGCCTCGGGCGATATTCTTCCTCGCGCATAGTTTCTGATGGCTGACTGCGAGTCGCTGATGACGTATCTACATTTGGGGGAAATTAAGGCCTGAGCGATAGCTACTTCTTCTGCAATTTCACTGTTATTAGAGCGTATCGAGCATGCGCTTATGCACTCGTGGTCGGAGTTTATTACTACTGCGACGTAGGATTCGTGACTCGGTAACTCCGCTGCGTCCACGAACAACGCTTCCTTGTCTCTACCGTATGCCTTGAGTAGAGCTTTAGCTCTGCTTTCCCTCCTTCCCTGATCAAGTTCGGAGTGCATGTTTTTGGGAAGAATGGGATCCTGGATCTTTTCCCTGATTACCTTGGGAACCGACATTTTACATCCTTGTTGATGGTGATAGGTTATCCCTAATTTGCTGAGGATACTCCTGCCCATGCGCGAGCCGGCTAGTCTCTCCAACTGAGCCTCTATCAGCTACTCTAACGTGTTTTGTACACCCAGTTGAAGTAGTCACTCGGTGCTGGTTCTTTCTGGAAGGCCTAGAGCTTGCTTGCACGCCTTTCGTATGAGTGCGTTGGTCTTAGCTTTTTCGGCTGAATACCAATTGAGGTATGCCGCCACGTATATAATGTGACTTATGGCGAAGGAATATATAAGTCTGGCGACGTTAGCTTCTTTCATTCCCTGGTGTTTGTTTGTGACTGCCTTGATTAGCCTTATTGCATTGGTGACTTTAGTTACTAGCTTCTTGACGGTTTCTCGGTTAGTACCCTTGGATTCAATGATGAGTCCCAGGATTCTGATTTGTCTCACTATGGGGATAGTCCTGCCGTTTTTGGTGCGAATTTGGATTTCTTCGTAGGCTCGGTTCCGGTTGTAGCCCCTGGGTGGTCTGCCTTTGAGCGTGGGTCGATAGAGGAGGAGTTCGGATTTATCCGGTGAGCACTCGAGGCCAGTACCTTCGAGATATTCCTCGATCGTGTCGACGGCCTACTGTAGTCTCTGCTCTATCTCTCCGTCGCTACCTTCAGACACCCAGATGGTGATATTATCTGCATATAAGGAGTGATGTATTCCGTGGACAGAGTTGAGCCGTTGCGGGAGTCCTATCATTGTTAGACTGAACAGCATGGGCGATATGACTGAATCCTGCGGGGTGCCAGCGCTACCCATGTGTCTCTCCTCAGTTCTGAGTTCTATTTATTTATTTATTTATTCAATACTGCAGGCCCAAATGGGGCCCAAGCAGGAGGCGCAGAATACATAAATATTTGCATATACACGTATGTATATATATACACACACACATGAAAAAGAAATACAAAAGCAATGCAACAAATGCAATGATCAGAAAAAGAAATGAAAGCGATGACCAAATAAGATAAATAGAATGTACACTGAAGGAATACAACTTAACAAACATTAGATTAGTATCACACGGAGTTTAAGGCATCAGGAACAATAGTAATAAGCATATATATGAGCACTTGCAACCATTATCGCGAGAGGGGAAAAACAAAATCGACAAATACCAGAAGTTGATGAACGAGCGACCACTGCGAAATGCAGAAAATAATAGAATAAGGAAGATGTGGAATATATCAAACAAAATTCACGTGTAAAAGAAAAAGAAAACAGTAACAAGGCTTGCTAACATAGCAATACTGTTAACATTAAAGACACATGCGTTCAATAGAATCGGTGCTTATCAATTGTGATAAGGGTAGGCTATTCCAATCTGTTACAGTGCGCGGGAAGAAGGAAAACTTAAAGAGGTTAGTTCGGGTGTTATAAGGTGTTAGAGAATCAACGTGACGATGCCGTGTTCGACGCGCTGTAAGTAGTTGAACATAAGCCTGTGGGTGGAGGGACAAACAGTTGTTTTTAAGCAAAAAAAAGAAATTTCAGTCTTTGTATTTTCCTACGTTGCTGTAGCGTTTGGATATTATGTTGATTCATTACGCTAGAAGGAGAGTCCCTTGGTCTATATTTAGAGAAAATAAACCTGACAGCTTTACGTTGGATCATCTCTAAAGCGTTAATGTTAATTTTCTTATAGGGATCCCACACAATGCATGCATATTCAAGTTTTGGTCGGATGAGTGAAGTATAAGCCAGCAATTTAGTACCCGAGGGAGCGTGGTTTAGTTTGTGCCTGAGGAGACAAAGTTTTCTGAAAGCCGAGTTACATACGTTAGAAATGTGGCGATTCCAGCTGAGGTCATTGGTTATTGTTATTCCAAGATACTTATATTGGCTGACTTTGGTCAGCGGTTCAGAGCCGAGGTTATAGACAAACGACATTTTATTCTTTTTTTGTTATGGACATGTAAACAGTTTTTTCTCTGTTGAATTCCATGCCCCAACGACTGCACCAGGAAAGAATGTTTTGAAGGTCAGAGTTATCTTCGTGGCGAGTAACCTCGATAAACAACACACAATCGTCAGCGAATGGCCTAACTTGAACAGGATGAGAAATTTCGTTAGTGATGTCGTTTATGTATATTAGAAATAGTAAAGGTCCTAGCACACTACCTTAAGGTACTCCAGAGGTTACTGAAAGTTCGTTAGAAGAGTAGTTATCTATTGAAACAAACTGCTTGCGATTAGACAAATAAGCCGCCACCCAGTTAATAATATAGGCTGGAAGCTCTATCGACCGTAGTTTTTCTATAAGTTTAATGTCAGGAACAAGGTCAAACGCTTTCTTAAAGTCTAAAAATATTACGTCAATTTGGCTCGACTTGTCAAGAGCACTTGCAAAGCAGTGAATAATTGTGGTTAATTGTGTCACAGTAGAGAAAAACTTCCGGAAACCATGCTGATGAGGAGACAATACGCTGTTGTCGCTTAGGAATTTGGTTATTTCATTAGCTATAATATGTTCGATTAACTTGCAACATGATGAAGTTAATGATATTGGACGATAACTGGTTACTAGGGTTTTGTCGCCTTTTTTTGGTATGGGAACGACACGTGCAGTTAGCCCGGTCTGTAGGAAGATTAGCCGAAGATAACGAGGAACGAAAGATAACAACAAGAAAAGGGGCTAACGCTTCAGCATACCTGCGCAGAAAAGCGTTCGGTATGTTGTCTGGTCCTGGAGATGATTACGCTTTGAGGTTCAGCAACATCGACACTACACCCGGGTGCGAAACAATATCAGAGGTCGAGTTACATTGCATGCGGTTAAGGTTTATACCACCATCGAAATTTGAAAAAACACTCTGAAAATAATTATTGAAGTGCTCTGCGATACGCTGTTTTTCGACAACGACATGGCCCTCGTGAACAATTTGGCCAATTGACTTGGTTTTTGAGCTTAGAAAAGCCCAAAATTTTTGTGGTGCCGTTCGAATAAAATTTGCCAATGTATGGTGAAAATACCAGCGCTTAGCTTGCCTTACTTCTTGGTTTAGTTTATTTTGAATTTCGTGAATTGAAGCACGTGAGGCGCATCGTCGTCTTAAGCGCTTAACATTTCTTTTAAGGTGCAATATCTTTCTCGTTATCCAGGGAGTAATCTTGGAAGTTTTTTGGTTTTATTGGGAATAAAGTTGCTAAGGCAGTGAGTGATAATTTCTTTAAATTTATCCCAAAGCACAGTTGCATTGTTACCGTGAAAGTTATCAAAGGATTGTTCAAGATAATCCAAGACACTTTCGTCTCTGGCACGAGAAAAGTCTTTAACAGTGGTTGTTTTACATTTTGTGATATTAATCACTTCCAAAGAACAAGAAAAATATACCAGACTATGATCAGAAATTCCAGGTTCAACCGAAACAAAAAAGTTTTCTAATGAACGACTTACAAAAACGAGTTCAAGTATTGTTGCTGATGTACCATAGGTACGCGTTGGCTGTTTTACAACCTGTTGTAGATTGGGAGACAGAATAATATCATGCAAGTAACTTAAGTGCAATTATTTCCGATGCAGAAAAACCCGTTCTCCCAATCAATATCTGGTAGGTTAAAGTCGCCTACAAGTAGTACTTTATCGCTTGTGAATGAAACCATGTGTTCAAAAAGATCACGAAAGAATTCTGGGGGCGAGTCAGGTGCTCGATAAACTGCAAATAGCAAAAATGATTTATCCCAGCAAGTAAGCTTTATTGTAACATATTCCAATTTATCCGCCTGACTTAACACCGTAGCGGATATAGTTTCTTTTACCAAAACTGCCACCCGCCCCCTCTAGTACACCTGTCACGGCGATACGCTCGATAAGATGGGGTAAACACAACAGAATCTTCAATATTGTCATGCAACCATGTTTCTGTTATAACAACTACATGGGGATTGTAACCCATGATAGTTGCCTCAAGGCTTTCCGATTTATTAACGACACTGCGGGCATTGATGTTTAAAATTCGCAGTTCTTTAGCACCAGGGGAAGTGTCAGCGGAGGCAAGTCAAGCATTTTTCGAAGTACTTTCATGGACGTCAATTTTTATCCTCGAGTTCTTACTGTCATCCCATTTGAATAGTTCATTGTTAACACTCATCTTATCATCAATTCAGCGAACTTTCTTGCCTTGTTCCCTTTCACTTTTAGCACTATCCCAGAAGAGTTTTCGTTAGTGTGCTGCGCGAGTAATCGTTTTGAATCGATATTCGACTACCCTTTAGTTTGTACGCACTTTTTAAGACAAGCTGTTTTTCGGTAAAATCTCTAAAGTAAATGATGACTGGTCTCTTGTTACCTTTGTTGCCAAGACGATGAATTCTGCCGACGGATTTGCAAGGAACAGCAAGCTTTGCAGAAAACACCTCGTCAAGAACTTTATTTTTAAGAATAGGTTGTTTCGCCGACATCCTCCGGAATGCCAAAGACTACTACATTGGATCGCCTGCTCCTACCCTCCAGATCAGTCAACTTCGCCTCCAGTGATCTTACTGTACGCTCAAGGTCATCTACACGCGAGGCTCGTTTTTCTAATTCACTGAATCTGGCTCCCCAATCAGCTATAACGTTTTCCACCTTATTCTGTTGCTCCCGGAGCGCAGTCATGTCCGCTGCCAGCTTATTCTGACCAGACAGCAACTCTTTCAGCATGGATTCGATAGAGGCCAATACCAGGAATTAGGGACATTTCGTACAGTTTCCTTTTTTCGCCACCACGTGGCGTATCGACCTTAAGTAATTCGAAATTCCCGCTATGGCGTATGCTATGACACACAACTAAAGAAAGCGCAATAAAAAGAAACACACCCTGAAGCGGTCGCTTCACCTCGGTGCTTGGAAACGAGCGCGCTTGTGTATCAGCGTTATCTCGAAGACGGCCAGCTACTTGCTCTACTGACAATGAATCGACGGTTTTGCTATACACCTGGCCAGAAAGCTCGTCCGCATTCTGGAGAGATGTCTGGCCGAGATAACGGCTCCCGCGAAGCTTCCGTTGAATATAATTTTTTTTCCTTGAGCAGGCTTTTTATTTGTGCACCACTGTGACCACGGTCTTGCGTATACGTCAGGGTTCTGTTTTTGGATTTCCTATAGAACTAGCGTGATCCATTGTTTAAGAGGAAGCTTTAGCTCGGGCCTATCTTCGATGCCTGTTACTCAAATACATGTAAAATGCAGGAACGCTTTTATGAGAAAACCGATGAACTGATTTGAATGAAATGTGTCGCATTTAAGAGGGAAAATTTAATTGCAGAGACTGCAGCAAATAGAATTTTCGTTTAGATAGTGTAATGTTTCAAAGAATTGCAGGATGTTCCTAAATTTGGAAAAAAAATAAAGTATGAAGTTTACAAATCTGCAACCCAGCCCAGCCATTAACAACGAATATGGCATTTCTATAAACTGCACCCGTTGGAGCATCAAAAGCGAACAACTTTTTTTTTGCTATACCTTAAAACTTACGTGAATTTGTTATAATGTTTGGAAGGGTTTTGCAAATGCAACATTCACAACGTAGTGGTATATTTCAGGATGGTGTATGATATATGATTGCTATGCGCTTTGGATGTATTATTAGGTGCAGTTCACAGAATTCCGATATCATTTTTAGCTGCTGAGGTACATAGCTCTATACGTCAAGTTTTCTTTTTCGAAAATTGGCAATTCTTTAAAATTTTACGCAAAAAAAGTAGACAGCCTATAATAAAATATCCCTTTCTGCAGTCACTACAGTTTAACTTTTTTTTCTAAGTTCAACATAACTCATCAGATTTGGTGCATTGGTTGCTCTGAGAAACTATTGCCGATTTCCCATGTATTTCGATAGGAGTCCTCAAGCTCAATGTTCCCCCCTATGTTCGAGATGGAATAATATACTTGTTGGCAAGATACGTTTGTAAACGTGTGATCGTGGCCTAATGAGCGAGAACACCGGCGTACTCAGCTCAACGGCAGAGGATATGTTTGCAAAGGGTCTTGGGAAAGAATAGAAGAAAAGAAAGGGAGAAGGCTGGTATGTTATTCAAAATTTGTCTGGTTGGCTGAAAGTTACTAAATGCTTTGGTCGTCATACCACCATACGTTCCATTAGCATAATTTCTATTTCGTTCCGTTAGTATTGTGCTATTACTGTCAATCAATCGAGATTAGAACACCGGCGTCATGGCATCGTATTCCGTAGCAATTATTTATCGCTATCACTTCAGAATCATCTCATCGTCGTCATGACGTCGTCCTTATATGCCTTCGTCCTTCTATCGACATCATTCCTACCTCGTAATTCCATCGTCATCACTGCATGCACCGTCGGCCTGCGGTCCCTGTTCTACCATCGTGAGGTAACATTGGCGAGCGATGGTCATAACAAAGCGGGTCAGTCAGGGAGACAGTGTATGGCCACATATAGCCGAATCACTTGAAACATCAGGAGAAACACTACGGAATCTAAATAAAGGTGTCTTAGCTAACACGGTGCTTCTTGTTCGCTAGATTGTGTGAATGTTAATCGCATTAACTTCGATAGTCATCTTAACATGGGTTCTGCAGGAATTCTATCGCCTTCGCGACACTAACAAACTCTTGTCCACATTGTTCCCAGCCTATTAACACCTCGAATTCCTAGAGGTGATCGTGCTCAGGCATGTGACCGACGACCCGAAGTTTGATGGAGGTAGCGGTATGATTTCGACAGCGGCGCCGTCTATCGACAAGGGGAAACAAATTTGGATGGGTGGGAATAGCGGCGAAAGGCACACTTAAAGATTTGCTAGGCATCACAGATTCGAATCAACCTGACAAAGAGTTAGAAATATATATGCATTGCAGTCGCGCTAAAGAAATAGAAAACTATTGGATTGGTGCAAGACTCGCTGCAAAAACATTCATTAGACTGTCTCAGGTATCTGAGCTATCCTTAACGGGAATCAATGAGATGAGTTTCGATAGAGCTCGTTACATTTTTCAAGAGCGGACGACGTGCCTAGAGGCAGAGTCGACTGCAATATTTTGTTGCTGCACAAAAATATCTAGATTTTCGGCATGATCATTTTAACGGACAAACAAAAATTAAATACGTTTTCAAGAAGTACTTAGAGTACCTCAATAAAATTGTAGCAAATAAATTCAGAAAAGTTTATTTGCAACTTTTTTGTGTCTTAAAGCACAGGGCAACTTACTACTGGTTTCCATTAATTTTCTTCATTTAATTTTCAAGCGAGTGGAATATTCTGCAGTAAGTTATTTCAAAATTAGCCCAACTAATTAAACTGAGACTTTCAAGTGTATATTGTTCTTAGACAAATGCTTTAAGTCTACGCGGATTGCAAAATTTCTCAACATTGGGGAGGGGAATGTGAAAAACAAAATAGAAATGCAGAGCACTTATTGCCTCAGCAAATTTTTATTTTGATTGCTATTTCCACTCGTTAAGTGGCTCGACCCTCGTGTTCGCAGTCTTGTATATGTTTTTGTAGCGCTATGGGTGCGTTGTCTGCGAATTTACGTAAATAAGCAAGCGGACCATACTTTAATATGGCGGAGAAAAAGAAAACAAGGAAAGCCTACGTTGTAGATGCACTGTACTGAAACACAATTAGACAGTGTCTAAATTTGCATATATTTTAAACAAGGATACCTAAATTGTCGATTGAAAAATTGACATCATTATAATGAAGCCGAATAAAGCAATAAAAATGACATGTTCCGTATGAAAATATGATGAGCGTTAGCCTTGTGGGTCAACAATTTCCGTTTAATGAAAAAAAAGCTTCTAGTTGCTATGTATTGTCGTATTCCTGAAAGCCAGTAAACAGCGTTTATAAATTTACATTCGCGCCAACATTACTGGCTCGAGTTCCTTCACTGTAGGTACATCAGATACATCCGAATGATTATATGTGATTCAAAAGTGAGATTAAATGGTGGGCCACGGCGTGTACGGTAGTGTTCACCTATGCCTTCGCTATAGTATGTAGCCGCACACTTTAAAGCACGAGCATGGTGGTCAACCGATGTGCTTTTCTACAACTTCATCCCTAAATGTAAGCCGGGGTTCTGCCACTCCCGGTGGTTGTTGCCAGCCTGATCCCTCCCTATTTTCCTAACTGTCGATTGTATGGTTTGTTTTCATACCAGATATTCACATAATAATCTGTGGGTGTTCGGCTAGTAATCAAATGTTTATTTCTCTCACAGTTAAATTATCAAATAACCAGCAAGAAGGGATGCAGGGCAAAAACCTGCTTTGATGCATACAGCTTGAAGACCGCCCGGCAGCCGTTGATCACATGACAGTATCTTCACAATAATCGAGAGCTAGCTTCGTATAGGCAAAAGGGCTAATGAGTCGAACAGAACCGGGCCGGCCAAAGTATGGTACTTTCTCGCTCGGGCCAGGCCCGGACCTGCAAAGGCGGCCCGTGCAGTGCTCTACTTCAGATAGTCTGATCAGCAGATTCCCATACTGTCACGTAGTAGTAACGCCGAAGTAAACAGTCGTAAAACTGTGTATGACGGAACTAATTCTTCATTGGGCGAACATGTGCCCACAAAAGCAAGCTACACTCGAAGCACAACGAAAGCGGCGAACACAGTCGGCGATCGTCGGAATCAGATCAGTGGCGAAACGCGTCGGCTTTCATACATCAGTCATCGAAGGCCCCAGAATAATCCCTGGTACCCGCATGTCTTCCAGAAAGTTCTAGATGATTCGCGTCGCTGATACAATCAGATTACATGACCGTCGGTGACAAGAGACAACGGACAGAAGCATCGATAACGTTCGAGAAACTTCCGATACATGCAGGCGCGTCCTGTTCCTAGCAATAACGTTCAACATTTGTCAGCCGGTTAAAAGCGGTCAGCGGTGAAAGATAAACATGTATACGTGTCAATATGATTATGAAAGATTGAGTAAAACAGCTTAAGACGTAACCTGCTTCCCTGTTCAAGCAAAAGGATCCAGTCAAGTTATTTTTTCCTCTTACACTTAGAAAGCGGTTGTATATCCCCAGGTCGAACAGTGTCGCGACAGATTGGACTTTTTCTAGAGCATTAATACGCAAAAAAAATTCTTGTACTTCATGTGCCAAAACCACGATGTGATTATGAGGCACGCCGTGGTAGGGAACTCCGGATTAATTTAGTCCACCTGGGGTTCTTTACAATGCTGCATTGATATGCACATCAGAGACCGCATTCAACACAGGGCATGCCTACACCACAATTGGTAAAACTTGTTTTTACGCTGCTCTTTTGCGTTAATACTTATGTGTATTAAACTTTGTTGCAAGAAGTGAAGGGCATGCCCTGTATTTCTAACTACGGTATTAACATGTTATGACCAAGAGCCATCCTCTGACAGCCTAAGACCTAAAAATTTCACTGGTGAATTATCTTTTTATTTCCGCTGACCACTTAACAAATACTTATATCTGATTTTGTTACAGTTTTCTAGAGAAGCTAATGTCTACATAATTATTTATGTTTAGGGACATGCTATTAGTGACACACCATTTTTATACGCGCTTCAAGTCGGCCACCAATAAAAACAATGACTCATTAGATGCCCTTGCACACAGTACACAATCATCCACAAATATTGCATCCCGTTTCGACAATATCACACATATTGCTAATAAAAAACCTTGCACTCGGCCGCGCAACGCTTGAAACAGCGAAGCGGTGTGATCGTAGCCCAGCATTTTCCGGAAGTGCGCGCGAACTCTTCATCTTATTGCTCATGTATACAGTGTACTAGAAGAGTTGTAGTGCGCTCACAACGCGGCAGAGCTTGACGCACTGCGAACCGCGCCGCCTGTCGGCGGCGCGGTTCGCAGCGCCACCTGAAACTTTCCTACGCGTCGCGGTAAAACAGCTATGGCGTGTTGCTGTTTTCACCGTATAAATGTAAAATGCAAGAAGTGCAGCACACGAAAGTTCTTTTGGTGCACCTTCGCAGTGTGCAGTGAAATAAATTACTATTGTTGCGGCTGATCTACAGAGGGTTGGCGATGTTTTGAGCCGGAGACACGGATGAACTAGCCTTGCTATGCATGCTGTTCTGTTAAAGGCTTGATACGGCCGCTGCAGTCACGGTAGCAAGAGACACTCGAGTTTTTTTCTGCAGCCGATCGATAAAATGGTCAGTGTGGTTTCCCCACAACTACCGTGCATCCGCGTTCCCAGCACCACCGCGCCAAATTTAACCACCACTTCGTTTGTTTGTTTTTTTGTTGTTTTTTTTCGCAGGTAAGGCGTGCAGCGCCTTAGACATTTTCACGTTGCTCCATCTATTCACGAAATTGAATATTTAGGTATCAAGCCCGTTTCACATGGTGCGAATTTGCAGTGCGTTTTTCGCAGCTGCGATTTCCGCAGATGAGAAATTCGCTATCCCATTTCACATGGATCTACGGCAGCTGCGTTTTTCGCATACTCGTTAAGCATTCTGACTGGCGATAACGTATGAGCGAGCCGCCTCCTATTGGTCGTCTGTTTCCACCGCTACAGTCGCTACCAACGCATCTGCGTTTTTCGTAGAGAAGTTCTGCACGCCGAACATCGAAAAAACGCACGCACGAAGGGTCCGGCGGCCTATTTTCCGCAGCTGCGAATTCGCACGTGCAAATTCTCAGACAAAATGCACCATGTGAAACGCGCTTCACTGCTGCACAATTTAAGCTGGTTAGCTGGTTATTTATGAGTTGCATCTTTCGTAACGTTAATGCGACATGAAATCGAAAGGATGAAAATACCAGGTTACATTTATGCAATAACAATGTTTATTTACAACGAAATAAAGAATGATCCCGGAAGCGCCAGGAGCAGCCGGTGAAAACTCCGAATAGCTACTGTCTAGTGCGCTTCGGATTTTCTTCGCGGGTGCTTCGTCCCTTTCACACCTTTTCCTTTTGTTCCTGGGCTTCGGTGTCATCTTCGTCAGGTACTGTGGTAAATTCGGAAGAATCGTGGAAACAGCGTTTTCTGATAGCAGTGGCAATTGTCACGAGGAATGCACACCTCTTTGCACTCTATAAAGTGCACAAGACCCTAATTATGAATCGCGGTTCGGAGTGTAACGCACAGACCCGCAAGATTCCTCCAGTGTCTTATCTGCACGGTTGAGGTTCCTCTCCCGTTCCTTTCGCCGTTCTTCATCACGTGGAACGCTGAGCAAAGACGCCTTTGGTGCATCTTTCACACGACTATAGCCAGTTCTGCACTTGGGTGCAATGCAGTATTTTCGTCGGCGGCTAGCCATTCTCACTCACTCAGAGTGCACATTGAGTAAAGTGTCAAGCACAGAGGATACTGCACAGAGGGACTTGCAGTCGACAGCCGACAACGTCGATATTAAGTGGTTAGTTTTCAGAAAGGAAAGGTTGGCGCTATATTCTGCAGCCCTTGAGGGAGAACAGTCAACGTCGCGACCCAACAGAACGTACTTCATACAAAGCGAGGCAAGTTTTCAGGAGAAACTGGCGGCAGCGCCTCTGGCGGGCGCCGGAGCAGTCGACGCTGAGTGCGCCGCGGCGACGCGGCGCAGGGATACGGCAGTGAGCACACTGCCCCTATTCTAGTACACTGTACTCATGTAGATCATAATTTCTTTTCGCGCGTCTCGGACTTACGGCCGACACTGCGCGTTGCACAGCACAGCTTGCAACACCGACACCGCGTTCCAGGAGACTCGCTCCGTGAATTCGTCGCTCTCTCTCTCTCTCTCTCTCGCACGAGCGTACAAACGAGCGTACAAACGCGCCAGCTGTGGACGAATACGACGACGCTCGAACGCAATCATATTGTTCGCATAAATGCATGTTATGCCAGCGTGGCTGCATAGCCTAGTTTGAAACTGGTACAAACCCCGGAGCCTGAATGGCTCCCAAGAGTTGAAGCATTGTAAACATGCCCGAATATTAACGGGATAGCGCAAAGCCAGTTCCGGGAGTCTGTTCCCTCGAATGTATGTTTTTGTGTAATTGTGCTGTTTAATGTGGCAATAAAGAAAAAAAAGGCTGTATAGCCTAGTGGTTACGACGCTCGCTTTGGGACCGGAGATACGCTGGCTCGAAACCCACCTCGGCAAGAAAGTTTATTTATTTTGTTTCTTGGTAGTTTCTTGATACGCACCACAAATTACTGCTGGCTTTAACAGCTTCGCTGTTAAAAAAAGAAGAAATTCGGCAGAGACATTTCAAACTGCTTACGTGTGGGTATGCGAAAACGATATATTCCCTTTGGTGCAGTGTTGTACGGAACGGCGTTCCAGGAACTAGTTCATTTTGGGAGGAACGGAGGAATGCCACCATTCCTTGAAGTAAGGTCGGTGGAACTGTAACGGTAACTCGTTATTTTTAGGAAGGAACGGCAGAGGGAACGGCGTTCCTTCTGTAAACGTTCCACGGCACTAAACAAGCGCACCGACGCACGCACGTATGCAGCACGTCATGCAGGGCGCAAAGAACTACCGCTTGTCTGTCACATGACTATGGTGCATTTTCTTTCGCGAGTTCTGCATTATATTTTTTTATGACTAGGCTTCAAGATTGCACGTGACGCTCCCTTCTGTAGTTTCTTTCCGCCATGGCGGCCTGTCGGACACTAACATTGAAATGTAACTCTTGCCGAGTTCAAAAAACGGTCTTTACGAAATTGAGAATATCTATTCTGGACATTTCTTTTTCCACTCATATATTGAATCAGCATTCATTAAAAGCCTAAGTATTGTTCCTTTCTATGCGGTTTCTTGTGCAAACATTTATTGCTATTGGCGCATGTGAGTAACTTTCTATTTGCAGATCTGAAGCGCAGTATCCTGACTGCGCATTTGAAGACCGAAGTGGAAAGCGGCGTATGTGTTGCAATTGTAATAGCACCAAAGTTGCAGTTAAACATGTCTGGAGTATGTCCGGTGCTGCTTGAAAAAAATTCGCCTAGGAGCGTTTCTTTGGATTCTTTTTATCTCCAGAATGTGCCGCTGTCAATGTTCAAATGTTTATAATATACTTAGTTCGATGTGAGATTTAAATTGCTCACTTTATTTCGCCGCAGGATTATCCGACACCGTATTTTAATTTAAAAAAATCAAATGTAACGTTAACGTAACGACACGTTCCAATTTTAGAAATGTAACTGGAACGTTGTATTCGCATTAAAGTAACTTCTAACGGGAACCCGTTCCAAGATGAACAAGGAACGAGCTTTCGTTCCTGTTTTAGAGGAACGTGTACAACACTGCTTTGGTGAAATGTATTTTCCGCACGTTCCGCCTCCGTACAAGTTCTCCCCGGCGTTCTAACGGCGCCCCGGTGAGGCCATATGAAAACGCGCTAAACATCTGAACGCACTCGCTTGCCCACGAGTTCATAACTCGAAGTAGCGCTCCGCGGCGTTCAATTGGACATGGAGAGAGAGAGAGAATAAACTTTTATTATCGAGGTTAAGTGGAGTTTTCTTTCCCAGCGGAATGGGCTAGCGTGGCGTCTGCTTCGCCGCGACGCTATCAGCCCATTCCGCCAACCGTATCTGGTCTTCCGGGTTGTAAGTTTTCGTCTTCATCTCCCACTCTTCGTGTGAAGGAGCTCGCCGAAAGAGTTCTCTCGGGGGAGGGTTCTTTTGGCATCCCCACAAGAATTGATCTTGGTCCGCCAGGGGGCAGTTACAATGTTTGCAGTTTGGTGGATATTCATTACCGGTCATTGCAGCTAATCTTTTTGGACTAAGTACATACCTAGTCTGTACTCTCCTGAGGTTAGTGGCCTGTATTCTTGTCAATGTCTCGTGCGGGTATGGATATATTCGCCTCGATTCGCGGTAATAAATTGTCATTTCGTTAAAGGTGCGGGTACCCACTCCAACTTTAACTCATTGAGTTCTTTGTTGATGATTCTGAACGCTCGAGGGGAAATGAAACCCGAGGTGTAGTTACGAATCGCTGTTTTCGAGTCGGATATAATAATCTTGGTGCCCGGGATGGAAGTGCCCATGGCGATGGCGGCCTCTTCCGCCTCTACAATGGAGGATGTGTTTACCGTCGCACAGCTGATGGTGTGTCTGTCGCCAGTAGTGATGGCTATGGTGTGTCGACCATCACTGGTGCGAGCAGCATCCACCTATATGGCGGGTTGGTTTTTGTAGCATTGCCAGAGTGCCGCCGCCCTAGCTTTGCGTCTACCATTGTTTTCAGTACTCATGTTTTTGGGCAGCGGGGGGATAATGATCTTGGTCCGGATAGTGTTAGGTATCCGGTGTCGTTGCGGGATGTCTAAGGCAGGGCGATACCCCAAGCTGTCCAGTATCTGCTGTCCCGCGTGTGTGCCTGATTATCGAACTGTTTGAGCCCATTTGTGGGCCTCTATGATTTCCTCAACGTTGTTATGCATCCCTAGACTCAAGAGTGCCTTCGTACTAGTCCATTTTGGTAGCCCAAGAGCCTGTTTGAATAAAGTTAGGATAAGACCGTTAATCCGTTCCAAGTCCCTCTTCCTGAGATGTAAGTAAGGGCAGACATACGCCACTCGGCTCAGAAAAAAAGCTTGGATTATACTGCAGGCATCTTTCTCCTTAACTCCGTGCCGTCGGTTGGAGACCCTCCTGAGAAGGTTCTGTAGTTGCCCAGCTGTAGTTTGGAGACGTGTTATGGCTTCTTGGTTGTGCGTGTTTTGCTGAATCCACAATCCTTACACTCTGATTTTAGGAACGGGCGGGACCGGTTGTCCAGCTACCTGCACCTGAATGTGTGCAGCCATATTGGCAGCCGGGTTTGCAGGAGTTTTGTTCCGGACTATACGCAGTTCTGATTTTTTCGGTGAACAGCTGAGGCCATTGTTGCGAGCGTGTTTCTGCACTGCGTCAGCTGCTGCCTGCAGGGATTCTGAAATTTCTCCATCCGAGCCAGTGCACGTCCAGATCGTTACGTCATCGGTGTAGATGGCGTGCCTGATATGAGGAATCTCGTTGAGCTGCCGGGATAAGCCTCTCATGGTGGTATTAAAGAGGAAGGGAGAAAGTACGGCTCCCTGTGGTGTACCTCTAGTGCCGAGCTCTATGGTTTTGCTTTCAATATCTCCTATGTTTAGGGTGGCAGTACGCCCCTTGAGGAATGTGGTAATATAGGTGTATGTTCTCTTACCTACGTTCATGTTGGATACGTTTTCTAGAATGGCTCGATGTGAGACATTGTCAAACGCTTTGTGTATGTCTAATGCTAACACTGTTCGAGTTGTGGCGTATAGGCGCTGGGTTAAGGATATCATTTTGCACCTGCCACAGTATGTCTTTGGTGCACAGTTTAGGTCGAAAGCCTATCATTGTCTCCGGGAAGAGGTGGTTGGTTTCGGCATAGTTAACCAGCCTATTGAGAACCACATGCTCCATAGCCTTACCAAGACAAGAGGTACGGGATATGGGCCGGAAGCTCTCTAGACTGAGTGACTTGCCTGGTTTAGGAATGAAGACCACCTTAGCATCCTTCCGCTCTTGCGGGAGTGTACCGTTTTGCCAGTGCTGATTAAAGAGATTGGTGATCATTGTTATGGTAGGGTTATCTAGATTCCTTAGCATTTTGTTGGTGATGTTATCTTTACCGGCTGATGATGTCGTGCGTAGACAGTTTAAAGCAGCGCGTACTTCGGCCTCAATGATGTCTTCGTCTAATGTTCTGTTTTCATCTCCTTTGTACTCTATATATGCACCCGGCTCCCGTTCTGTATTAAGATATTGCATGGTCAAGAGGTTGACGAGATCACAGTCTGTTCCCGGAAAACTGTGTACGATTTTCTGAATCCTTTTATGAGCAGCACTTTTAGAGTGCTGTGGATCTAGCATGTGTTTAAGCAGGGTCCAGGGGTTCTTTTTGCTCAACTGGCCATTCATGCTGTCACATAATTGGTTCCATTGCATAGTGCTGAGCTCGCTAGAGTAGTCCTGAATCTCTTTCTCTAGGGGGGCGAGTTCGCGGCGCAGCGTGCGGTTGATCTTATTCTTTAGCCATCTCTGCTGAAGGTCTTTATGCTTTTCCCATAGACGTACGAGTTTCGAGTCCGGCACGGGGCCTTCCTCATCTATCGGTGCCATGGTTGTGGCATTGTCCACATCCTGGATAAGCTCATTCGTCCATGCAGTGAGGTCTGCTATATCGGTGAGCTGTTTGCGGTTTCTTACGTATCGGAATACATCCCATTTGGTGTGTGGAGTTAGCTTCATTTTCCTTTTGTGCCCTTTGGAAGAGATAGTGATAAGAACGAGATAGTGATCGCTCCCAACACTAGTTTCGGTGTTATCCCAAAGAGCCCCATTGGCATTTCTGACGAAGCATAAGTCGGGTGTGGTATTTCGGCATACACTGTTGCCGATACGCGTGGGCCTATCTGGGTCGGTGATGAGTGTAAGTTCTAAGTCACTTGTCACTGAATATAGAGCATTGCCTTTCCTAGTGCAGTTTTTGTATCCCCAGACTGTGTGTGGAGCGTTAAAATCTCCTACAACAACGAGTTGTTCCTTCTCTGCGCCTTTACAGGCTTTTTTCAGGAGGGCAATAACTCTGTTGCTTTTATCTTTCGGCGAGCTGTACAAGTTAAGAATGAATACACATCTGTGTTCCCTTTTTCTAGGCAGCAGCTGTACAAAAGTGTAAAGAATGTTGTCTTCCTCCAGATCAATTTGCATTGCCGTAAGGTTGCGTTGTATCGCAACTGCCGTAGAAGGTCTGTTGTCGGCTTCAGTTATTTCATTGAACGTGGTATACCCAGTAATTTTGACTTGCGTGCCTGTTTCCTGTAAGGCTACAACATCTACCTTGGGATCAAAGGTAGCGAGTTGGAACTGCAGTGCTGCACGCTTTTTCTTAAAGGATCTGCAGTTACATTGTATAATCTTAATGGTTTCAGCCATCTTTCTTCGTGTATGGTTCTGCCCTTACCGGCAGTACAGATGTCATTTTGAAGCCCTTAGTGTTGAGCACTTTGGTGGCTGTGGGGGCAAATTGTTCGTGTTCCGGGGCTTGTGTAAGACCCTGGGTACATTCGGCCCCTATCCTTGTAAGCTCGTGGGCCATCATCTGCTGAAATTCTGCGGTGGATTTTATGTGATTGGAGACTCTCTCAGCTAGCTGAGCAATTGCTCTTTCTTACTTATCTACTCTGTCCGTAGGGTTTGAGGCTTCGGACTCCTTGGGTGTGTCCCGCACTGACGCTTTGCGTTTTTTTGTCGGTTCTGCCTCCATCGATTCAAGCTCATCTCTACGAACACAGGCCACTATTTCGCGTGCAGCCGGCGTCATAGGGGTGCCTCCCATTGGCTGCCTACTTTCTAGGGCCCTGATTTTGGCATTGGCTGCCTCTAGCTGTTGTCTTAGTGCTTTAATCTCTTCAGCGAGCTCCCTCACCTGGTTCGAGTCCTGTGCAGGTCGTGTGGACGTGGGCTTGGGCTCGGGATTGGCTGACCAGGCGACCTTCCTCGATACCGACTGGTCATTGCGTTGTTCGGAGTTGGAGCGGTTGCGAGGCTGGCTGCTGCTCTGGCTGCGCTGCCTGCTGCCACTCCTGCTATTTGAAGCTTCGCGCTGATCAGAGCGCACGGAAGGACGGCTGTGCCGCACGGCGTCTCGGTAGCTCGTTCCGCTCTCTGTGCCGGCGCCAGATGCGCTCTGTGCGCTGCTGGCCGGTGGCCCTGCTGTCGGCGACGTGGTCGCGCTTCCTTTTTTTCCCTCTTCAGCTGGTTTTTTGCGCTGCACAGGTGCATAGAAGCGATAGCGGCAGCTGGGAGCACCGCTAGGGTGACCGCCGCGGCAGATGATGCAACGCGCCTTGCACGCTGCCTCAGCTCCCCGTGGCGGCGTCTCATGTTCTTCGTCGCCGCAACGGCGGCATCGTTGTCGTCTTGGGTCCGGACAGACATCGGAGCCATGGCCAATCCGGCGACAGTTAAAGCAGGCTTCAATCCGTTCGCGGAATGGATGCACAATAAACGCTGAGGCCCAAAAGCGGACGTGCTTGGGTAATGCTTGCCCGGCAAAGGTCACCACAATATGGCGAGAGGATCCTATCCTTCTTGCTCCAACGATTTCCAATCTTGAATTTCTCGTGCATATTTCCTTGAATATGTCGGCGTCAGTCTCGTCTGAGTAAGCGTAATAGATAACGCCTTTTACTGAATTTTCTGGGGCTGGTGCGTATGTTAAAACGGCACATTCCTGTTGCTCAATTTTAAGGCATTTGGTGTTATAATAAGCTTCAGCTCTTACACTGGATGGGGTGCTGATCAGCGCAGTGTTGCAATTAGGATGTACTCTGACTTGATCTTCTTTCAGCGATTCATCCAGGTTAGCTTGGGTGGTGGCACACACTGTACGCCGAATCTTGGCTGGGCCGTAAGATAGCAGGTTGATCGCGCACTGTGGGCGAATGATGATCTTGTAATCTTCGGCCGAGAGCTTCGGTAGGGGTCTTCTCTTCGGTAACGACGGCGGGCGAGCGCGATATCTCGGTGCGCTGCTTGGCGTTCCACTTGGCATCCCTTTGTTCTCTTCGGCAACTGGCTGCGTCTCGGTGTCAGTCTTGCGTCGGGCATATCGCCGCTGCTTGTCGAGAGCGGTCCAAGTGCCGTCGTTCAGTTCTTCGTCGGTGATGGTTTCCCCATCCACGACGACTTCCATGCTGCGGAATCTTCGGATCGCCGGGGTCATGCAGTCGTTTAGGCGTGGAGTGCCGACCACGCCGGCGCCGTTATACTTCTCGATGAGGAGACCGCACGGCGGAGAGCCCACAGGAGTCAGGTTCTTTTCTTCAAGCTGGTCTTCTAACAGCTCCATAGCCGCTTCTTCGTCCATAACGCCGGAACGCCCAGTCGCGTTTGCCCCAGCCGCCGGCGAGGCTCCGTCGGTTAGGGATAGCGAGGCCGCCGTGCCGCAGATCCAAGAAAAAGCTTCCGAAACGAGAGTACACTGCTCCGGCTTACCCTACATGATGTCCATGGGGTGCCGGAACACTGCTCGTATCCGTCAGAAGAGTTGAGCGTCGTATATCCGATAGATCGGGTATTTTGGGTGAAAATCCAATTGAACATAATTACAAGGGGTCAGGCAGGAGACACGGTCGCTCCAATACTATTAACTGCATGCTTAGAAGATGTATTCAAGCTCTTAGACTGGGAAGGCTTAGGAGTGAGAATCAACGGCGAATATCTCAGCAACCTTCGGTTTGCAGATAACATTTTCCTATTCAGCAACAATGGCGACAAATTACAGTAAATGATTGAGGACTTTAACCGACAAATTGTAAGAATGGAGTTGAAGATTATTATGCAGAAGACAAAGATAATGTCCAATAGCCTGGCAAGGGAAAAAGAATTCAGGATCGCCAGTCAGCCTCTAGAGTCTGTAAAAGAGTGCGTTCTTCTTTTTAATCTTCTCTTGTTTTCTAATCTTTTCTGCCCTTACTCCATCCCCCTGTGCAGAGTAGCCAACCGGGCACTTAACCTGGTTAACCTCTCTGTCTTTCACCTCTTATTTTCCTTCCTTCCTTTATCTAGGTCAATTACTCACAAGGGACCCTGATCATGAGAAAGAAATCTATAGAAGAATAAAATTGGGCTGGAGTGCATACGGTAGGCATTCCCAAATCCTGACTGGGAGATTACCACTGTCGTTGAAAACGAAAGTCACAGGCCTGCGCGGCACACGCAGCGCAGTCACAGCGTGAGATGGTGGAGCGGCTTAAGAGTGGCAATTTCGGCACCACGCACAACAAGGTCTTCGCAGCAAAGTATCTCTGCCTCGTTTTGACGAGAGCGATCTCAACTGTCCGCCTGGCGTCGACGGCGAGCTGCGGTTTGTAATGCTCTCTGCACTGCAGTCTGCGAAGCCCGATGATACTTGCTTGTAGCCGCGCACGTAGCTCTATGATTCGCTTCTTCAGCAGCGGTTCGTATCTTGCGAGGAGACGCCATAACGTGTACCGAAGGAGTACCGACAATATGTTGCGCACATCTCACATCGGAATCGCGTTTATTGCGCGCCTCATCTGAATCGCATCTCGTGGGCTTTTGCAGGCGCCTCAACTAGATGGCGCCACCATACTAGCGGAGGCTCGGGTCGTCTGCGCCTGCGCGCCAGCCTAGGGCGCTTTTATAGGGCCTTTTTGTGATGCTGATGAAGCGCTTGCGTGGCTCAGTGGTAAAGTATCCGACTCCCACGCAGCGGGCCTGGGCTTGATCCCGTGGAGACCGGGTACTTTTGTTTAGCATTTCCGGCGATAGCGGTTACGCGGCGGCGGTGGCGGCGGACAACAACGCGAACCGAAACGGCTATTAGAATGAGCCCATAACAGCTTACGCTGTAAAAGTATATAATCATTGCATTCTACCGGTGCTAACATATTGGGCAGAAACTTGGAGGTTTAACAAAGAAGCTCGAGAACAAGTTAAGGACCGCACAAAGAGCGATGGAACGAAAAAAATGTCGCAGTTTCACCCGAAAGGCGAAGCATCAATGGCGATAGCAACTTAGTAGAGAGCTATACGGAGTAAGGATATCAGTTGTATCAGCTGTATAAACTTGGACATGCAGGAGCACCCGCAACGTGCAGAACTGTTGTCGACGCCGTCGCCGTTTTGCCCGCGTTCGCACCGAACACGCGCGGCGTTGGTGACTGTTGCCAGGGCCTCTGGGGGCGGTGGCGGCTCGGAAGTTTTCGACGAGATCAGAACGGGAAACTCGTCGAGCAGCGTCGGAAGTCTACCACCTTCTCGCCTCGCAACGTTTTTACATAAATACACATTTGGTGCCACAGCTAAACATTGCCTCCCCTCCATCCCTCCCTCCCGTCCCCCCCACGGCCTTTCGCGCGACGGAAGAAGTCGCGTTTTCTCTATATATATGGTGATTGTAAAAAGGAAAGAAATGCTTAATTCTGCAGCCCTTCAGGGAGCACGGCGCAGAACGCGCGTTTGTTCTGCGCCGTGCGTGCGCTCCCCGTGAAAGCGCGCGTCCCTGGCGCCCTTTCAGTCGCACATACAGCGTCCGGCGCGTGGCGTCGATTTCCTCGCCCTTGACGTCATACGGTTAGTGAGACGCCATAACGCCATTTCTGGCGTTATGGCGTCGCCATTTCTGGAGACGCCATTTCTGCCGTCGCCGTCGCCTCACGGCGACGGCGACGGCAGAAATCTTCTTTGAGTGTCCATATAATTGCTATCGCAATAAAATGTTAGGCCTAACGTCAAGAGACAGAAAGAGAGCGGTGTGGATCAGAGAACAAACGGAGATAGCCGATATTCTTGTTGACATTAAGCGGAAAAAGTGGAGCTGGGCAGGCCATGTAATGCGTAAGGTGGATAAGCGGGTGGACCATTAGGGTTACAAAATGGATACCAAAAGCAGGGAAGCGCAGTCGAGGACTGCAGAAAACTAGGTGGAGTGATGAAGTTAGAAAAGTCGCAGGCACAAGTTGGAATCAGCTAACGCAAGACAGGGGTAATTGGAGATCGCAGGAGGAGGTCTTCGTCCTGCAGTGCACATAAATATAGGCTGATGGTGATGACGACATTTTATTTCATTTAGTCATTTTATACGCTTATGACGTGGCGCCACCCCCTACCCATTGGCTGTGCCGTCATGTGCCGAACGACGCACGCACTAGTTCACACGTTTAGTCAGCCAGATGGCTTCGATGTGACGTGCGCAATGACGCACGCACTAGGCGCACCTTTAGTTAATCACAACCGTGGAGCCGCTGTGGCGTCGGGGGAGCACACTCGTCTCGCGCCCCTGAGGGTGGTGGTGGAGAAAACATTCATTGCCAAATGATTGAAGAAAGGGGGAAAATCACCCTTACATCGCATGACGCAGCCCTTAGGGGGCCGCCTTTATAAAGCAAAGGAGAGCCCTTCAAGGACTATCCACTTCATGGCTGCGGCGATAATCAGGCACTCGTTTATAGCAGGGGAGCTGGCCAGGAGAGCCTCCCAGTATGCCGTGGTTTCGGATGGAGCGTGCGGAAACGTAGGGCATGTGAGGAGGACATGAAAGTTACCTGGTTTCCCGCAGAGCTTAAAGGAAGAGAAGAACTGATCCGGGTATCGGGCATGAAGGAGAGTAGGGTAGGGAGCAGTACGGGTCTGAAGTAGGCGCCAGTGGGAGGCTTGGGTTAGGATTAGGGAGAGAGCCGGCGGTGCGTAAACACGCCGGGTATCTCGGTAATGGGTAAGGAGTCTCTGAAGGTAAGCAGACGCTCTAGGGCTAGCGGAGGGGGTCCGACTCCGGCCCGGAAAGTAAAACCTCGGGCGAGGGAGTGGACCTCCTCGTTACCAGGGAAGCCTGCGTGTGCGGGGGTCCAGATAAGGGTTACGGGGCAGGTGCGGTTCCAGAAGCGTAGAAGCCGGGCCTTGGTACCGGATAACAGGCCTTTGCCGAAATTTGATAGGGCGGACTTTGAGTCGGAAATAATTATAGTGGAAGAGCTGGAGATGAGAGCGAGCGCAATTGCTGCCTCCTCTGCAGTTTCGGATGAGTCTGTGATAATGAGCCTGATGCGAGTAATTGGGCCTGATTTTTAGCGATGGCGAGGACCATGCAGGATCCCGACGAATACGTTGCCACGTCCACGTAGGCTACGTCAGAACTGTCGCTGTACTGCTTGTATGGGCTCGGGCGCGGGCTGTCCTGCGTTTCCCGTCATGCTCGGGGTGCATATTCTTCGGGATGGGAGGAATGACAATGGGAATATAGGTCTGGAGGCAGGGTGGCCCCGCCTCAGTAGAATGGGTGATCAGGGCAATGCCTAGCTGACAGAGTAGAGTGCGGCCTGTCGCTGTACCCGACAAGCGAGTAAGCTGTGCTGTTAGGGTTGCTTCTGCCAGCTCCTCAAACGTATTGTGGGTACCGAGGTTCAGGAGCCGGGCAGTGGAGGTGCTGGGGGATAGGCAGAGGGCGACCTTCGTGCAGTTCCTGAGGAGCGCGTTGATGTGATCCCGCTCCTTCTGCTTTAGGGGAAGGTATGGAAATGCGTACGCCGTGCGGCACGTGATGTAGGCTTGGGTCAGGCGGAGAGTGTTCCGCTCTCGTAAACCCGCGTGTAGATGTGCCACGCGCCGAATGAGGCGGGTGGCTTGTTGGGTTTGTCTCCGGAGAGCTTGGGTGGTGTCGCCGTGCGCGCCGTGGAAGTGAAGGACGAGGCCCAGGATGCCAATCTTAGAAACTAAGGGAATGGGATGGTTCTCTAGCATGAGTGAGATGGGACGGCTGACGGGGCCGTGCCGGGGGCGGTAGAGGAAAAGTTCTAATTTGGAAGGGGAGCAGGCTAGGCCGTGCACGTGGACGTACGAGTCGATGATTTTGAAGGCCGACTGCAGGTTGTGCTCCATGTCGGCATCACTGCCTCGGTTGGCCCAGACAGTGATGTCATCGGCATATAAGCTGAAATGTATGTCGGAGACGTGGGAGAGTTGGTTGGGGAGTTGAAGAATGGCTATGTTGAAGAGGATAGGAGACAGCACAGCACCCTGAGGGGTCCCCCGCGCTCCCAGTGAGACACGGGAAAGCCGGTGGTCCCCCAGGGTGAGTGTGGCTGCGCCTTGGGAAAGGAAGTCGCGGATGCAGCTGTACATCCGTTGGCCTACGCCTAGGCCATGGAGGTCTTCTAGGACGGCTGCGTGGGTAACATTGTCGCAAGCTTTTGTTAGGTTGACAGCGTGGATAGCCTCGGTGTCACCCGTGGGGGAGTCGAGGATGTGGTGTTTGAGTTGTAAAAAGACGTCCTGAGTAGACATGCCCGGGCGGAAACCAAACATGCACGAAAGAGGTTAGTGTTCTCCAGCTACCGGCTCAGCGGGGTCTGGAGAACGTGCTCCTTAAGCTTGCCCACAGAGGACGTAAGGGATATGGGACGGAGATTAGCGGGTAGAAGTGGTTTGCCTGATTTGGGAATGAAAACTACCTTAGCGTCCTTTACTTGGGGTTGGGAGGGCGCCGCGCAGCCAGCACTCATTGAAGTAGTCGGTTAGGGCTGTGATGGAGGGGGAATCGAGTTTGCGTGGTGCCTTGTTGTGCAGTCCGTCGGGAACGGGAGCTGAGGACGTATTGAGGCGCTAAAGTTCTGCCCTGACTTTTACCTCTGTGATGGGTTTGTCGAGGAGGTCGTTGGGGGAGCCTGTATAGTCGGGGTGGTCGTCGGGGGGATATGCGGGGAAGTGTAGACCACGAAGCGTCTGGAGGAGTTCCTGCGGGGAGGCTTCGGATGCGTGTATGAGCTTCGTCATGATCTGTTTCTGGTGTGTCTTGGACTGAGTCGAATAAATGAGATGGCGGAATAGGTTCTATGTCTGGGGCAGGCTCATGTTGTGCTCCAGCCTGTTAAAGAGGCATTCCCAATTTTGGCGAGAGAGAGTCGCAGCATGCGTCTCAATCTCCTCGTTGAGCTGGGTCAGCCGGCGTCTGAGTGTTGTATTCTAGCGCTGGCACTGCTACCTCCGCTCGAGTCCCGCCTTGGCTTTCCAGAGGTGCAGGATATGGGAATCCATCGTGTCCGCAGGGCAGTCCTCTGGGAGGGGGCGAGTCACGGCGCGGACGTCACACTAGAGCTGGTCGGACCAAGTAGCTATGTCTGAAATGGTGTGTAGAGTGCAGGCTGCTCGGAAAGTGCGGAACGAGTCCCACTTCGTGATGGCAGCACCACGAGCGGGTCTGCGTGCTGGGCCTTCTTGTAGGAGAATCTCCAAAATTTAGTGATCACTACCCAGATTCACCCGGTGTTACACCACCAGCGTGAGGTAGGCGGTGGGTATATGTGAGGTCGGGAGTAGTGTCTGCTCAGACACTGTTTGCGGTGCGAGTAGGGGTGGTAGGATTTGTGAGAAGGGAGAAGCCGGCGTGCTGAGCTGCGGGCCATAACCTGCGCCCGTTGGGGGTGTCCCTTGGGTAGCCCCAGGCCGCGTGCGGGGCGTTGAAATCCCCTAGAATTAGGAGGGGGTTCTTGTGTGCGACGCGCTTGGCGAGCGTGAAGAGTCGGTCGAAGTAGTTGCCGCAGGCACTTCGGGTGGTTGTATATTGACCATTTTCGCGGCGATCCCGTGGGCGCTGCCATGCTTGATCACGCGGTGACGTGTCCATTGCTTGCCTCAACTGCCTCCGTTGCCTCCTTGTTTACAATGGAAGTGTATGACGTCGGCGCGACTTAGAAAACCGCTGTTTTCGGAGATATCGTGGACGGAGATATCGTGGACCAGGTGGACGACACGAAGCTTTGATAACAGCTTCAGAGAACATGCAAAAGCGCTTTCACAACTGATAAAGCTATGTCCAAACGGCGCAAGCAGCGTATATGGTGCTTGTTGTATAGGCGGGGCTAAATATGTATTCCAAGCTATCCAAACATTCCGCTCATTAATTCAGTCAGGATTAGTGTGTTTTGCTGTTTGTTCTTTATTCGGCAAATATTTTGAAGCAATGGCTTGTCAGTTTCTGACTCAGTGAAGTTCCGTGTGGCCACTATATGATTATTTTCTGCCTAATCGCTCGCGGGTGTGCTCAGTTCCGATAGATTTGTTTTTGCTGCGCAAAACCTTGAAACGTAGCTGTTTTGTACATTGTAATGCCTTGAAGCAAATATATATGGCAACTAGTAACTTGCTTTCTCTAATGGACCGTCACGAAACATTCAGCTTCGACTATTCGTGCGCCATCGGTGTAGTCCGTCATTTTGCGTATACAGTGCGCATATATTCAAGTGTGCGCCCATTCACTTATTCTTGATACGTCGGCGATAGAGTGGGCGTAAGTTTTCCTGCCATTTGGGTCAGATGTGTATAGATAACGTGCGCGAAACTTACTATGAAAGGAAGCGGCGCTATTCCATTGTCATTGTTTAACCAGTGGTACTCACTCTTGCCGACGTTCTGGGGATGAAGCCCTTTCTTTGAAGGTTAGCGATACAATTCTGGCGGATGAGAAAAGTTCTGTATCCTCGAGGCAAGCCGTACATATTGAAGTGCCGGTAACACGTTCGGACACTTGCAGCAGCGGTTCGCGAACTTGGCCACACAGACTCATTCCATTCGTTAACATGCCAGTCACTATGTTTGCAGCCAGCTACTGCACCCGTCTTCAATGATTGGAGCACAGTGTGTTAGCGAAAACTCAGTTGCATTTCCGACAGCTGATCGCACAGAAGAAAGGTAGAAGCGGTAATGGTTTCGTATTCATGCGCGATCGCTGAGGAGACGTATGGCACGCCGCCGTGAGCGCCATCTCGCTTCTCTCAACCAAACTGCTCTGCGAAAAGGGTCAATATGTTAAGGATGAAGAGGGTATCGCGAGTGCTCTACAGCACGAGTTCGATGAAGAGATTATATATTTCGGGGACGTCTAGCGGGTGGGAGATGGTAGTGAGCGCACGGCGTACGAGGAAAGCGACCCGAGGGGACGTGGGAGAAATGGGGATGATGGGCAGGTAGCTTCGCAGGGTGAGAGGATTAGAGGGCTCTTGCAGCGCGAGCACGTCGGAGCCGTCTGCCCGAGCTAGGAACTGGTGAACCAGCCCCCGCTTGGAGCCAAAGCATCGACAGTTCCAATGCCAGATGGTGAGGCTAGTGCGAAATCTAGCCATTACTCAGGGTGTAGTTTGCACCGGAGGAGTGGAGAAGGTGTGGAGCTTGACCTTCTTTTTAAGCCGCGCGGCAGCACAGGCTGGCGCTGAGCCGTGCTCCCTCAAGGGCTGCAGAAGATAGCGCCAACATTTTCCTTTCCACACGGACCACTTACTACGGAAGCACAGGCTGTCGCGTGGAGGGCCTCTTGCTCCTTAAATCGCTCGTCAATTTGCGAGCAAATTCGTCTAGACGGCTAGTAAGGTTGGAGAATTGTTGGGTGAAGGCTTGGATGGCCGTCTGCACTACGGCCTGAAATTTGGCCTCCATGAATTGTTCGAATTGGGGGGGGGGCGGGGTTGCCGCGGCCGATGTTGGTGTGGCCGAGGAGGTAGTGGGAGTTGCAGCCCTCTTCTTGGCCGGCTGTTCGTGAGTAGGAGGAGAAGGTGGTAGGGGAGGGAGTTTATGAGCGGCCGAGATCATTGTCGCCGTGGTAGGGGTGTGGACCTGCAGGAAGGCATGCAGCTGCGACTGAAGGCGTTGGTTGGTTGTGTGGAGGGAGGCGAGCTGTGCGCGGACATGCAACATTTCCTTATAGAGGGGGTTGGCGGAGTCCTGGGAGACTACGTCTGCCCAGCTCACCTCACTGGTGTGGCAGCCGGGTTCCTGTGCAGGTGGTTTTGGGGGGACTGGAAGTGGGGGTTCCCCGAGTCCGGTCCAGGCGTGGGATCAGGCCATGGGCTTGGTATGGTTGGAGGGCTGTTTCAGTGCGGCGGGCTGCAGCACCGGGAGGGACTCCAGGGTGAGCTGCAGGGCCTGAGGCTTGCGGGTCATGGAGCTGCTGCGATGTTGGGGTGGAGCTTGATTGGTGAAAGCCTGGTTGGCGGTTGCCTCGGCGGCCCGCCCTGCATCCCACTACCTCTTCTTGACGAGGTATGGGGTACGGTAGCGGGCCTTGCAGGTTCTGTCCGCCATCAGGTGTGCTTTGCTGCAGATCGTGCAGAGCGGCGTGCTGGCGTGGTCCTCGTGGGGGTCTACTTGGTCCCAGCCGGGGCAGCGGCGTTGCTTGGGAGCGGGGCATACACCCGCGTGGAAGCCGAGTGCGCCGCAGTGATGGCAGTGCTCGATATTCTTTTTTGAAGATGTAGCACCTATATAGTACGCACTAGTAGTAGATGTGCTTGGGCACCCGGTCTTGTTCGAAAAGGAGTATGATGGACTCCGTGGAGCCCATGCGTCCAAAGTCGAGGATGGGAGGGTTCTGCTCGCGATTGAGACGATCCTGAATGTCTTCGTAAGAGTGGGCGAGAGGGACCCCGTGGACCACACCACGGGCGCAGTCTTCCGGGGCCGCTTGGTAGGAGTAGTCATAGGCGGTGTCTTTGATGAGTACGGACTTGATGGCGAGGTAGTGGTGTCGGCGTTGCGGGTCGGGAGTGTTGATGAGGACGACGTGTTGGAGGGTGTTGATGATTACGGTGTCTGGCTTGGCCTCTTGCTGTCCGAGGCGGGCTGCTTGCAGAATCCCATCGCGAAGCGCAACGCCGTTCACGGTCCGAAGGTTGAGGCCGCCACGGGGAGGGAGGATGATTTTATGATCGTTGATGGGTAGCTTTGGGTGGCGTAGGGCAGAGAGTTGGGGCGGCCGGGGCCGGTGCCTCGCCAGAGCTTGAGGCGTAGATGGCTCCATACATTTATCGGCAGCGGCGGAATTCGCAGTAGTGGTGGGGCGGAAGTTGCGAGTCGAGCTAGGATGAGTTGGCTAGGATGAGTTTATCCGGTCGTAGGGGACAAAGTCGGGTCTCCTCCGTGTCCCGCAGGCCCGGTTTCAATTCCCGCCCAGATCAAAATTTACCTATTTTTCTTTTCAAAGGGATGGCCTTAATTTGTTTACATGAACCTGCCTGCTAAATTTGTCATCAATTCGAGCATTTTTTACGCGTTTTCACTCTTTGCCGTCGGCCATTTTTTCTAGCGTCATTCGTTCACGCAGCCGACTACAACTACGGGTTTTCACGTAATGGGGCATATAATGCTTTCGCATTAAAAAAATGGAAAGGAATCGGCCCCAACACGGAGCCTTGCGGCAAACTAGACGTAGCAGCAACATCATCTGAGCAACTCCCATTCAAAACAGCTCTTCGACTTATACCTGTGTCACACGGGTACATTTGGAAGGCCTTCCAGTCGACGGCCTTCTAAACGCCACAACTCTATCGACTGAAAGGAGTTGTCGCGCTGCTACACGGCACTTTTGAAAGGCAGTTGAGTGGTTCAGGCGTTTCTCGCAAAATTGTGTGGCGCTGCAGATCTTTATTTCCGTTTTCATGTCACCAAAAGTTAAAGAACATTAAAACAACTTAAAAACACTATAATTTCTTTTATGTTGTCAAATGGCGGCGATATGACGGCATCCGGCAACACATGGAGTAGAGGGAGAGTGTACTAGACAACATGGAGGAAGGAATGAACACAAGCACATCGCTGTTGCCCAGAGTATGTGCAGTTCGCACATATCAAGTGGCAAAAATACCTTATTGAATAATTAATAACACTCATGTATAGTATTTTTAGAGCATTTTGGTTTGATTTGTTCTTTCTAACCGTGAGTACGAGCACTGTGAACGACATGGCATGTTCGCGCTGTTTTCGCTCCCGTTGCTCAAAGGCCATCGAGATTTTGATAGAGTTGTAGGGTGCTCCGTTGACTCGATAGACTATTGACTCGGCTGCCTTCGAAACCGCACTTGTAGCAGCTCGAACTTGACTTTTGAGTCAACTGACTATCGGTTGGAAGGCCTTCCAAACGCCCGTGTGACACGGGTATTACTTACTTAACAACACGGAGTTACAGCCTGTATACTCATAAAAGTATTCACGTGTTCATAGTACCGCTAATCTTACCTGGTAAACCTATTACCGCTAATCTTACCTGGCATATCGACATTAGTAACATTGCGGATCGAACGTTGGGTTATTGGCTCCTGTACACTTATAATGCTACCATCCTCTCTCATGTTACTACTATCGAAAACACTAATAGGAAAAAAATTTGAGTATACATCCAATGTGTGAAATTCCATTGTATTTATTACCTCATTAGAACTGAAAATTACTCCGCGTTTTATATGTTTAACTTAATTATGATCGAATAGATACTCTAACCCCAAATAAAACTAAACTTGAATTTGTAACCCGTAAACTGATACAGTAAAACCCGGATATATCTAATCTGAAGGGGATCACAAAAAGTTCGTTATATAGGTAATTCGGTATATAAAATAATAGGCCCTCAGGTAAACGGTGGTTTACCGGTTAGTGCATCCGAGAGCCGCTAACTTACTGCACGCAACATGGGGAAAAAAAGCAAGCACACGTTATTTACCCGCAAAAAAATTGCTGGTTCACTTTCGACTTCATTGAAAAGTCCAAGCTGATTCTTTTCTTTACACTTTTAGCGGCCATCACTTGCGGAAAATAAACTCGTGAATAGGCATTCAGCCCACACGACGACGCCTCGAAAATCTAATAGAAGGAATGTTGACGTCCGAGGTAGCATGAGGGCTATCTGAACAGCCTGAGGGGGCTCAACTGACTGCACTATCTCTTCTCCATCTCCAGGTGCCAGAATACCTCAAAGTGTACAAAGAAGTGCACTATGAGGTCTTCTGCGTGGCGCCGCGTTCGATATATCGAATGTGCTGGTGAATGAGCGTTCTCTATACACGTGCACCAGCCCGATACATTTGCATGGAATTTTCAAGGGGTTTTTGCAGCTGTTCGATATACAGAATAATTCGTTATAAGTTGGCTTGATATATCCGCGTACGACTGTACCTCCGTCACCATATATATGGCATCGTATTGATCAGCTGTACAAAATAGGTATCAGATTTAGTCACATTATCTTCCTTCAGCTCTTTCTGGCCTCGCACAGCCCTTGAATGGTATCGCCTCCCCAAGGAAATAATAAAGAGTACAAATAAACGCAAGTTTCATGCAACATCAACTACCGTACGTTGTGTAATCTGAATTTGTTAATTACTTACTATGTTCCTTTAAAGTTCTTTGTAAGGTGAGGTAATATGGTATAATTGTAAAGCTGCCTTCGTCGTGCGCACTGAACATTTTTCCATGTACCACCAGCTAAAATTATATGATTAGAAACTTACTTTTTAATCATTGCATTATTTGTTTAGCCTGCTCAACCCCCTTCCTTCCGTAATGGCTTCGAGTGCTGACGGCGCAAATAAATAAATTATTAAACTGTAAAAAATATTTCTTGGATAAGGGGTGGTCACCTCCGGCAATGTTTCATCATGATCATCAGACTATATTTATGTCCATGGCAGGACGAAGGCCTCGCCCAGCGATCTCCAATGACCCCTATCCGGCGATGTATAAAATATGTGCATTATTTAAAGCTACATAGTTTAACACTACATAGTTAAGCTCAGTTATTCTTCTGAAATAACTAGTCAGTTGTTCCTATTAGCCGCTTCTTTTGTCTGTGCATGAAAGTCTGTCGTCTTATTTGCTCAAATGACAACCTAATTAACGAGCTTTTGAAACTTATATCGCTTTGGTAAATAAGTTGCTATGTGTTTTTGGACTCACGCGCTAAAATAGAAAAAAACGTGCATTGCTTTATAAAATCAGTGTATGAAATTGCTGCGAAAAGACAAAGCCGTGTAATACATTTGAGTTTTTCATTACATGCGTATTGCCAGGAAGTTTATGCAACCAAATGATTCTGTATTATTACATTCTCAAATTCCTACGGCATATTCCCTATGTGGAGAACCCAGTTTAACTTTTAAATGATTCACAATACGACTTCGTGATGTTTCGACCATATATTTGATAGAGAGAAATGTGCATGACCAATAGGAACATATGTTGGAGGCAAAAATTCTTATCAAATTTTGCAAAATAATCTGTGTTTACCAACTGAACAGCATATATCTACACTGGAACAGATAGGAAATTGAAATGAATCACATGTATAAAAGTTAGCAGTGCGAGTATTATGAAGTACAGTTTCAGTTTTATTTCTTTCAATTTATGACATATGATAGTTGATGTGATGACTTCAATTTCCTGTTTTATGTTAAGGGTACTGACATTGCACAAACTATATTTTTTGCCATAATACGGAATACAGGCCCAGAGTGTGGCTCATAAACACATCGGGATAATGAGGTGTAATTTCTGGATAGATTTCTCGCTACGGGTAATATAGGATCCCCTTTCTCGCAAATATGTCTTGGTTGAGAGCGCGTGTGGTGAAAGTGGACTGATTGCCCGCGCTTGCCATGCAGCTACCGCAGTGACTGTGACAGACTTTCGCTGTTTAAAGGTTTAAGCCTTTCGATGCCAAGCGCCTGAAATATACACAAACAACGCGCTTGTCCGGAACCAGAAAGGTCGCAAGCATCATGCGAAGGGAGGGATTACCCTTCTACGGGTTAGTCACGTCCTTGAGCAAAAAAGAAAAACCGGGGAGTGACAAGTCATTTTTAACGACGGGCTGTCGCTCTTATCGTTATCACAAATGACGACTTGCGCCAACGTACTGCGCTTTGTCGGGAAGCTGTTATGGTTCATTCTTTATGAAGGGTATTTATTTTTTTTTCCGCAACGTAAATTACGTCATCGGGGCAGATTTTAAAACATAAAGGTCTTGTGTCAGGCGGCGGTACCTAGGTGACATGAACGCCCGAGAAAAATGGACTTGTACAGTCACTTTCTTTTAGAAGCGCTGATAACGTTGTAATTTAAACCACAATAGAACTTCGCACATGGTATTTTTCGTAACAGCTTACCAGAAGGCTAATCAGTCCTCATATTAATAAACTTTTAACTTTTTACCAGAGACACTCTCAGATTACTTCAATATATATACAATAATGGGCTCCGTAATTTCCACCTTGGCTTTACGTAGGTACGTTGGCGCACTTCATGTAGTAATCCCAGTCAGCCTACTCACATATAGCGCATTACTAATCACATCTACCATGGTCTCGGCTATATCCCAAGAAGCAATTGCCTACCTACTTTGATTACTTAAGACTCGGTAGGCTTAAGACAGGCCAAAATTCAAATAGGAATGCGTAGTATGGAATTAGTATGGAATCTACAGTGATCTAGAATGTATGCATTACACTCGAGTCTGTCCCGAATTGGACAGTAACATTCATTTACTCCTACTATTCATCTATCATCAGTGTTAATAAACAAAAATGCATGCTGTGCCGAGCTTTCCCCCCATCTCACCCCAAATTCAGCTGGGCGCAGGCTACCACCCTGCGTCTGCTACAAATACGTACCCTTCACTCGCCCGCCTCCACCTTGTATTCTCTGAAGTCTACAGTACACCCAACTACCGGGGCTGTGGCACTCACCCGGCTCGTCGAGGTTGCGTGAGGCTCTGCGGAGCTCCGCCCTCGACGACCAAACCTGGGTGACCCAGCACGCCCGTGAGGCGGCGGTGAGGCAAGCCCTCGACGTCCCCCCATGGGAGGCTTAGGCCCGGCCATCATAAAGTGCTGGTTCTACAATAAATGTTTATTCCTCCTTCTGAGATTCTATCGCTAGGTTTGCGTCGTGAAGTCGCGTGAGCTTGCACAAGTTCTACAATTATACGCTGCATTATACCACCAATACGAGCGTAGCGCTTGTCATCACGAATAAGCTAAAAAGCAACCTCGCCTTCAGAACGTATAGTCAGCGTCAAATGCTTTCGTACCCCGGAAGGTGAAAAAATATTTATATTTCTACGCTTTAGGCACGCATCGTGGTATTCGGATTTACAGCGTATACTGGTCTAGAGTAAACAAAACAAAAGTTTTGCATAGTTTTACTGGCTGCGGGCGTAGCTGCGTTGAAAATGAACGTATTCGCAGAACCTCGGCCGCGTAAACTTTTGATGGCGACTGTGTGACGGAACACCTGCATTTTTTTTATTTTGCACACAATTTTTTTTAATGAATGGCCTTCCAGCCAACGTCATGCAGTGCTTACTCCTGGTTAATTTTCAAGACAGTCACCTCAGACATGACTTATTAGGTAGAAAAACTGAACTATTTTGTAGTACGTCATTATTATCACCAATGAGGTGTAATAAATACGTAAACAAATAAAGGATAACAACATTGCCTATGAAATTTTACTCAAATCTCAGGACTACTTCAAAGCTTCGCCTGTTCGTCTTGTGTACGTCCCTATGCTTTCTAGGAAACTGAAAGGGAGAAATTCAAGGGTGAAATTGACATCTCTTGTGGCACCATGGCAGAAAAGGGAAGGTGTGGCTTAGTGGGCCCATATGAAACGATCAGCTGCGATTGTGCTACTCACGCACAAGGAACGACACTTTTGTATTTTATTTACAGGCAGTAAAGTGATAAATGGTGTCAGTGGACGCTTGCGTGATCATGACAATACCACCGTACTGATATGGGTCATAAGGGATTCTAATAAGGGAAGATTTCTGCAAACCCTCACGGTCCTTTCTCATGTTTCTTCAATTGTCAAACACGTTACATTTAGGGTAGGAAAATATTCTCACAGAATTGCTGAATAATTGTACCAGTAATTATATCAAGGTGCTGCAATATGATTGAGCAGTAGAGTTAGCTAAGAAAAGAACAGCAGAACGCCATAGCAACTTTGGTGACTGTACCCGAAAACAATCTCTTCTTGCAACACTTTGTGGGCATAACTCAAAAAGGGTGTGGTCTGTGATTGGAATAGTTCTCTATTTTTACATAACAAACTATATTAACACGTCCCGGTGTCTTTTTGCATAATTTCCAATACTCCTCTGCGTACGTCGTGGTAAAAGGATATGAGGACCTTTAGCATTTCTGGAATTTCGTGAAGGTATATGGGAAAGGTTCAAATGATAAGACACGTGCGCTGCATATTGAGGATAGAATGTTTATGTTTCGAGGTATTGGTTTGTACTAAGCAAAAAAGCTTGTGAAATTATAGGGACAGCCTTCATTTGCACCGAAGATCCGGTACGCAAAAATTATGCTTTGATATAATGCAAATATACTCAGTCAAATAGCTTCTGTATTCCTTTGTAAGAATACTACGTCTGGGGCTGCAGCCAAGTTTGCTACTTCTGTGTCTTTTAATTGCACACACGGGACGCTATTTATTTTTGTGGTACGTTTCAAGCTGAACAAAAGTCGCACAAACACGCCTTTCCATGACATAGCTGAAGAGGCCAAAAATATTTCTTAGTAATGTCTACATAAATGTTCGCCTTCAGAAAGAAATGAACTTTCAAAACACGTAACCTGGGTTTATTGTCTAAAATACATTACACCTGAAGTGCAAAAGAAGTTTGGAAGCACGTTCGCGTGTTCACGAAACCAGCCAGCTATTTTTTAGGAAGACGTTGGTACAATAGAAAGAAACGAAACAAGAACCGTAACTAAATGACCTCCGTTTCGGAATATGCCATCTGGCGGGAAACCGCCTAACTAAGCAGCAACAAAGTGATAGAAAAAATAGCGGCGCCGCTGGCTTCGAACCTGCGAACTGGCAATCGTGGTATCAGTGATCCTAATCGGTGGTCGCGCAGAACGCTACGCTATCGGTTTGTGTGCGGCTGGAGGCAAAAACTAGGTTTATATACGTACCACAATAAATTCTGCGACCTTGTTATGAAAACTGCGATTTTGGAACGACTTTTCTGCCATTTCAAGAGTTGCTGCTGCAACTAGCTGAAAGCTGAGTCATTGAAGTTGATAAATCCCCGGTAATACGTCGATCGATGCAATAGGCTCATCGCAAATTGCTTTTTACTGGCCAAAAAAGCATCCAAGATTTGGCCTTTTCCATAGACTCCCATACTTCGAACTTCACCCGCAATTTGGAACGGGTTTTCTGTCGTAAGTAATGGTACCGTTTGCATGAGATGTCGGGCTAAGGTCCTAGAGCCTATTTCCAAGGTAATATTTTGAAAGATGGCTTCTACAATTAGTTATTTGGGAAAAACGACGCTCTCCCATAGAAAACGCGCATGTTTTCAAAGGCGGCCGATAGAGGCGCTGTTCGGCGATGTCCCAGATTCCTGGTATTGCCTCGCTGCCGTCAGTGGGGCTGGGATTTAACTCGATGTCGCCGCACATCAGCAGCAAGCATACGCTGTACACATCATGGACAAAAGAAACACACCGCAGGGGGCACGGCAAGACCAAAAGACCGCGGCAATCACTTCTAATCGCGCTATAGTAGTTACTAACCTGCACGAGGTAGCAGAAGGGTTTAAGCCACATGCTCGTCGATGGTCCGCCGTGCCAACTAAAAGTGTAGGTCTGGAGTTGTTCCCTTATAAACCGATGCGTCGACGTCACGTGACGAATAGGTGGCGCTTCAAGTGACGCGCCCCAAAACAGCGAAGGAATGGCGTCATGAAAGCAGTGACGTGGCATCGGTGTCGCAGTTGGGGTCCGAATGCACGTGGCGAAGTTTGGCAGATAGGGATGGTCGATTGCATTTCTTGAAGACTGGTCAGGCTGCGACAGTTGTGGCATCGTTGATCCGGCCAGGCCATGAACAAGCACCTGCACGAGGTAGCAGAACGGTTTAAGCCACATGCTCGTCGATGGTCTGCCGTGCCCACTCTGCCTCTACAAGGGATGCCGTTCGGTCCGTTAGGAAGTCTTTGACATAATTATATGCTCTCGATCCTTAGCTTAATTGGCTTATCTGATTTAATTTATCTGCATGCGCTGCTTTGTGGAAGGCTTTTTTGAGGTCTAATCCTAGTATCGCCCTAGTCGATCTTGTTTTATTGTAATCTGCTGTTTAATTTGCAGCATGGCGGCCTGTGTGGATAGCTGGGAGCGGAACCCCAGCATGGAGTCTGGGTAAATTTCCTTCTCCTCAAGATAGTTATTGATTCTATTGAAGAAAGCGTGTTCCATCAGCTTTTCAGCGCAGGACGTGAGTGAAATGGGGCGTAAGTTCGACAGATCAGGTTGTTTTCCGTGCTTGGGGATAAGGATTACTTTAGCATCTTTCCATTATGCTGGGACGACGCCTTCGGCTCAACATTCGTTCATGTAGTGCGTGATGTTCTCTATTGCTTGATCGTCTAGGTTCCGGAGAGTTCTGTTGGTGACCCCATCCGGTCTCGATGCGGATTTGGTGTTTAGCTTCGGCAGCGCGGCCCCAATTTCAGCTACGATGAACTCCTCGTCCAGGAGCTCGTTTGTGTCTCCGGTATATTGCCCGTGCTCTATGACGGGGTTTATGGGGATATATATGTTGCTAGCCTCGGCGATAAAGTCCTCCTCGCTGCCTTTATACTGGTGCATCAGCTTACGCAAGGTTTGCGTATGTTCCGATTTGGTTTTATCTGGGTCGAGCAGGTGTTTGAGCATGCGCCATGTCTGACCTGCGAGCATTTGCCCATCCAGAGCATTGGAAACCACGTTCCATTGTTGTTTGCTCAGCTGCTGACAATGTTCTTCAATCTCCTTGTTGAGCTTGGGTATACGCTTGCGCAAGCTCCTATTGTGCCTCTGCCCCCGCCATCTGTTCTGTAGTGATTGTTTGGCCTCACACATGTGCGCGAGACGGCTATCAATCAATCTTTTCTATGGGGGGATCTGATGTGATCGTTTGCGTAGCCTCGCTGACGTCTTGTATACCGTCTTTGACCTATTGCGCAATATTCTTGATGGAAGCTTGTTTTTTGGCATCTCTGACTTTTAGAAACTTATCCCAGTCCGTCCATCTAACCTGTCATCTATTGAGCTCTGCGTCTACCGCCAGTTCAATTTTGGTTTTTACTATACGATGATCGCTCCCCAAATCTTCAAATGTGTTTTTCTATTAGGCGGTCCCCGCGTTGCGAACTAATGTTAAATCTGGAGTTTTGTCCCTCGCGAGACCAGTCCCTATACGCGTGGGGGAATATCCTGCCATAGCATTTTGCCTTTGGCTCGTGTGTATCCGTATCCCCATGCGCTGTGTGGGGCATTAAAGTCTCCTCCAATGACGAGGGGGTTGGGTACCACTATTAATACGACCTTCTTAAAGAGAGAAAGGAAGCGTTGTCGTATGTGCGCAGGATTGCTATACAAATTAAGGATAAACGTGCTCGGAAGTTTTTTTCTTCTAGGGGGAAGTTGTACGAGCATGTGCTCGATTTCTGTGATCTGGGTGTCGTGGCGGATTGCTAGGAATCCCTTCCTTACCAGGTTGGTTAGTGTTCTATTAACCCCGGTCGTGGGGCCGATCGCCTGATATCCCGATAGCTTAGCTAAACCGTGCGTTTCCTGTAGAATTAGAATATCTGGTTTGGTTTTGCTCCTAAGGTGTTGTTGCAGTACTGCTCTCTTCCCCTCATAGCTCCTACAATTCCACTGCCTAATAATTAAATCTTTTTTCCTGTACTTCCTGTTCGATCATTTTAAACAGGACGTACAGGAAAAAAGATTTAATTATTTGGTAGGAGCTATTGTAGTGGAATTGTAGGAGTCGCCAACAGCTGAGGTTCCAATGGATACTCATTCTGAGGTTAGGCCGTCAAAGAGAAAGGCAACTACTGAGTACGTCAGGAACGAGGAGCTCGATTTTCGGGTGCAAATCACAGATTCCTTGGCATATATTAAGGAGACTCTTAGGCAAATGGCGGAGGCGATGGCCTATCTTACTGCAAGGACATCCAAGCTTGAGGAAGAGGCAGGCAAATTGAGAGCCAAGAAGCGAATAAAGACTCTGGTTCCTGACTCTGGCTTCCTCGGGGGAGCCCGATGGTAGTACACGGGCTGAATTGGTTGATATTTCCAATGATGGCTGCGAGTAGCGGCGTATTGAACTTTACGATCTGGCAATGGAACTGTTGGGGCTTCTCTCAAAAAAGGGCAGCCCTTCAGCAGTTCCTCAGATCGAGAGGTTCGAGACCGCAGATTATTCTTTTACAAGAGGTATTGGTGGATAGAGTTTCTCTGTCGGGCTACAAATCGTACGTAAAGAAAGGACCGGAGAGTAGGGGGGGTCTCCACCCTGGTCTCTAACAAACACACTTTTATCGAGCATGACTTAAACATGGGTAGTTGCAAAATTGAATACCTTTTCGGCGAGGTTATCCCGAGCGGTGAGCTCAGGAATAGCGTATTCATACTCAACGTGTACAGTTCCCCTAGAGGGGGGCAGCATCGTTTCAATTCATTGTTGGTTAAGGCAGTTTCTATGGCTTTTTCTGTGCCCCGGAGTTGAAAAAAAAAATAAAATAAAAAGGGGGCAAACCCGCACCACCAAAGAGGTATGGCAGGTATAAGACCAATAGGAAATAAATGAAAAGGGGTTACAGAAGCAACCCAAACAGAGATTTAAAGAAAGCCAATTAAAAGAGAAAAAAAAATGGTCTCGGAGACAAAGCAGTTCAACATGAAAGGCGAAGTGCCGGCGCTCAGTGAATACTAAGTAAAAAGGCTGAACGCAGAAAACAAAACAGGCTCCTGGAGAGAGGGAAAAAGAAAAGAAAAAAAAATTCGCCGGCAGTGATCCACGGAAACCGCCCGACCCCATTTATTAAGACACAGGAAAGCCACACGTGGGGCAGCGCCTTGCTGATGCCAGGAACCGCAGGAGGCGGCCAGTTGATGGTGGGCAGCACTGCGGCACACGGGTGGCTGCAGGACGAAATAGAAACAGAAGAGAAAAACAGGAGAAAAGGGCAAGACCAAGAGAGAAACGCAAGAAATATGACAGACGGAAAAGGAAACACAGGAAGAGGGTAGGAAGGGGAACAGTAAACGATGACGATGACGCATGCAGCTTAAGGCATCGGCCACGGGGTTCCCCCCGCCATAGTTGGCATAAACAGTGGCGATGGCCAGAAACAGCCATGCAAAAGTAATATGTGAAAGTATGAAGATGAAAGTGAAAGACAAAAAATTAAAAGGCGTCGGGCAAAACAGCAGGGGCGGGAGGTGAAGTGGGGACTGACCGAGCTATAAGAACAGAAAGGCGAATAAGTAATGCGCGGGTTTTCCGCGAGCGCAGTAAAAGAGGATAAGTAGGCGGGGTGATGGAAGCTACCCGAACCGCCGCACGCAATTCAGCAACAATCTGCGCGGTGTGAGGACAAGCCAGCAAGTAGTGGGATAAGTCCTCACACCGCGTCCCACACGAGCACAGATTATCGGCGCGCAGACGGAAACGGAAGAGGTAGGGCACAAAATGCCCGTGACCCGTGAGGAGATGCACCAGCGAGCGGTGAGGAGGACACCACTCGGGGATACCGTGAACGCTGGGGAGCCATTGATACAGGGATGTGCCTGCGCCCTCGCGTTGCCAGACGCCATGCCATACATTCCGGGACAAGCGATGGAGACGCGCCCTGACCGAACGTACTGACATACGAACTTCCCTCAAAAGACCCGTGGTGGCCGCTGAAGAAGCAGCGGAATCCGCGAGCTCGTTTCCGAGGACGCCGCGGTGACCCGGGACGTGGTACAAGTAGACATGGCGCCCGGCAGCGCTCTGCGACGCTAACGCGCGCTTGCAGTAGACAACACGAGCGTCAACGTCACGGATGTTGGAGAGGGCAAGGAGTAAAGAAAGGCAATCCGTGTATATGTGCACCGGCGAGGATGTTTGCAGCGTGGTGAGGTAATGAAGCGCCTCAGTGAAGGCGACTACCTCCGTGCTGTAGGCGCCTGACGCGTTTATGACCTTGTATTTGCGGACAGCGCATAGATGACCACGTGGGTTAAAAGCCACGAAAGCGGCGCCCGCAGACACGCTCGTAAACGAACCGTCCGTGAACACGTGGTATGCAGGTGTGGCACACACACGTGAGGCTTGTTGGGGCGTTAATCGGTAGAACCGCAATCGGTACAGCTCCCGCGGATGGCGCGACCACGGGTCGAACGGGCGTTCCAGGTTGCGGGGGTCAAACGACTCGTTGGCAAAATGAGTCACCTGGCGCAACACGAATAGTGAGAAGTCGGCATTGAGGCGATCCAGCTCCAATGGGAGTGGTGGGCAGTTGGCCAGGATCTGCAATGCCGATGTACGAGTTGTGTGGAAGGCGCCCGTCAACGCCACCAGAAGCGAGCGCTGAACCGACTGCACACGGGCAGTGAGGTGCGAGGTAGGGAAAGCGGGCCACCACACCGGCGATGCGTATGCAACAGCAGGGAGCAGAACCTGTCTATAAAGGCGTCGTAAAATGACGGGACGTAGCCTGTAATGCAGACGTACGAAATTCAGCAAGCGAGTAACCAATACCTCGGCTTTAGTCTTGAGAAAGTCAACATGGGCGTGAAAATTAAGCTTATCATCAAAGACCACGCCGAGAAGTTTAATGTGATCTTGATGTTTTAGAAAAGCGCCGTCTAGACGAATAGACGGACGCCTCTTGGAAGTGCCAATATGCCCATTGTTGAAGAAGACAAAGAAAGATTTTGACGGACTAATTGTGACCTTGTTTTGCCGGGCCCAATTGCAAATCAAGGATAAGACAGATTCTGCCAGACCCTGCAGCTGCAGGCGCGAGGTGCCAGACAGCAGCACAATGGTGTCGTCCGCGTACGCCTGTAAGTGCACGCCGTCCGGCATGGGAAGGCTGAGCAGGGAGTGGACGATCAAATTCCACAGTAAGGGGCTGATGGGGGAGCCCTGCGGACTGCCGATCGTCGGGCGAGCCGATACCTCACCCGCGCGCGCCCGGAACACCACCCGCCGTCCCGAGAGGAAAGAGCGCAAGAGGTGGCATAAGTTGGCCGGACAGCGGTGTCTGCGCAAAAAGAACAGCACCGCTGCGTGCCACACGCTATCGAAAGCGCCCTGAAAATCGAGGGAGATCAGAACGGCGGGCGTTTTTGATGCCTTGAGCGAGAGCAGGCGCTGCTTCAGGACATACAGGGCGAGAGGGGCACTCCTGGCATGTGTAAAGCCAAATTGGGAATCGTGAAGGAGGTGATTAGAATTTAGAAAAAAGTAGAGCCGGGAATTTAGTAATCGTTCCAGTACTTTGCCGAATAAGGAGTTCATCACGATAGGACGATAAGCTGAAGGTAAATGAGGCGGCCGGCCAGGTTTTGGAATGAAAATAATGCGTCCCTCTTTCCAGGACGTAGGGAAGTGTCCCAGGCGGAGGGCCGCATTAAACAAAAGAAGAAAAAAGGAAGGGTGAATACGAAACAGATGCCGAACGAACATGCCGGTGAGCCCGTCCAACCCCGGCGCCGAACGTAAGTTGCCCTGAAACAGCGCATGCTCGATCTCCGGCAGCGTAAAGGCGTGATCGTCAGGCACGGGAGGGTAATCAGAGCACGCGAGCGTGCGAAGTCGTGCGTGAAAGGGGGTATCGCAACCCGGGTCATCCGTGGCGACATGCTCACTCAACAGCAGTGAAGCAGACGCCAACACCGATGACGTGAGGACGTTGGGCGAGGTCTCAAGCGGTGGGAGGAGCGTCGCGGAGTGTAATTTCTCAAACGCCAGTTTGAACGGCGAACCATAAAGGTTGCGAGCCGTCATATCCTGGCAAAGCGCGCGATCCGCCGCGTCTTTGGCCCTACGAATGTGCTGCTTGTAGGCTGCGAAAGCCGACGCATATTGCGTCCTGTAAAATGAGCGCAGATCAGGGTCGCGGGCCCGTTTAAAGCGACGACGCATCGCGCGCACGCGCAGGCGCTCCTCAGCGAGCTGAGGGCTCCACCACGCATTTGCCTTGCCGCCACGCGGTTTAGCTTTACGCAGGTTGCGGCGACGGAGCCCCTCATATATCTCATAGAAATGCCCGACCGCGCTATCGAGCGCATGCCCAGATGTTAAAGAGGCGTAGTGAACTCTCTCGAACCACGGATGCAATCGTAGGGATTCGAGGATCTGGGCTCTTGCGTAGTTCGTAAGGACACGCTCCAGACGTCGCGTGGCAGCAAAGAGAGTAAATTCGACGTAACGGTGATCGGAAAGATTGTCGCGGTCGGAGACCTGCCAAGTGAAACCCGCGCTCGCAAGAGAGACAGACGCCAACGTGACGTCGATCCATGAGCGAGCGTACGGCGTCTCAAAAGTGGGCAGCGACGCGGGGCTGTTGAGTATTTGCAGGGCGTTAGCGTTGGCAAACTAAGCGCCGCGCACATCTCCGGGCCCGGGCCCCCACAGCGCATGTTTCGCATTGAAGTCGCCCCCCATAATATACGATCGCACTGAGCCATCAGAAAATACTTGCCACAGTTCGTCCAAGAAGGGATCGAGAGGGCGATGGGGCGGCGCATAAATAGCAACGAGTACGAACGAAAGTGCGGCTCGCTCGCACCTGACGGCCACGATCAGTTGCGATACGTATATGGGAAATAGATCGAATGTAGGGGCCCGCGCAAGGAGAGCAACACGCGGGTGCTCCCGCGAGTGAAACACTGTAATATTGCGGGGCACGTGGGGAATCTTGTGGTCGTGGGTGTGCGGGTCAGACACCAGGGCAAACGAAAAGTCACCCTCAACCATGTGCTGCACCAACAGCCGTGTAGCATCACGCGTGTTGGCGAGGTTTGCCTGTAGGAAGCGAAGCGGCGAGGCGTCAGCCATGGCTGAGGGTAACGAACGTGGTGCCGACAGGTGAGAAGCACGAACGAGAGAGTGCCGGCGCCCACACCGAAACAGGACAAGCCACCCCGCGATGCCAATCAACCCCGGCCGCAACCCAACAAATCCCAGCCACACGGCCCACCCAGGCAGAAAGAATGAGAAAGGTGGAACGAAGGAGGCAGAAGGAGGTGCGATAACACCCAAGAGGGAGAAGAAGGAAAGAAGGAGGAACACCGAGATGAAAACGGGAAAAAAGGCGCGGCGATCCGCAACACCCCCACGGCGCCAAGAGGAGACTCCTGTAGGGCCGCATGCGCGACCCAATACCCCCGGCAGCCGCGAGGGCGAGGAGACCGCCGCACCGCACCACGGAAGCCGGGACAAGCAAACTAACCATAGTCAGTACGAGCGCGCAACCGCGCAACCCTGGCCATTAGGAGAGGGCAGGCCTTATCCCCAGTTGGGTGAGAACTGGGGTGACCCGCGCGGCGACACTCGTTGCAGCACACAGCAGCATCCCCCATGCGCACCGTGCACTGCTCACCGAGGTGCGGGCCCGCGCATCGCGTGCACACCGCCCTCTCGGGATGCTGCCGAACAGGGCACGAACGGCGGCCGTGACCATAGGTAGCGCAGAACGTGCACGTAGGTACGTGCACGTCCTCCACCACCGCAGCTGAGGTCCAACCCACGGAAACTCGCCCGCGACTCATGAGAGACCGGTACGCAGGAGGATCCACTGCCACCACGTGGGTGAAATTACCCGAACGCTCCCTGAAAGAAACTCGAACCTCGCAAGTGGACGGGTCCAGCCGGAGGTCAGGGTTGCGCGAGTTAATCTGCGCCACGAGATTTACAGCCGGGACATCCGGGTCGACCCCGGTCAATTTAACATGCGGCTTACGCTGTTGTACCAAGCGCACCGACATTGCGGTGTTAGTGACCGGGTTCCGTTCAAGGAGCGTTTTAAGTTTTTGAACTGACGCGAGATCGTCCGACAAAACCGTGAGGCCAAGCGGTGTCTTGTGCACGGAAATGGCACCGAGATTTTCGCGTGCGGGGTCGACGTTGGTTTTTAAGATATGTTTAATATCCTCAGCGGCAGTGCCCGTGGGTACAAGGGGCGTCAGAAACATGACATGCGCATGGTCTCGCCTTTGCTGGGGTCCAACGGCGACGGCACGGGCAGCGTCCGGGAGCATAGCTGCCTGACCAGCGGCAGCACCAGGCCCAGGCGGAAATGCAGGACGAAGACCGCCATGGGCGACCGCAGCATACGTTAAGTCCGCTGGGCCTGAAGAGGCCGCAGGTTGGAGGACCGTAGAGGCAGCCAGGCGAGCCTGTGCCAGCTGGTCCCGGAGCTCGTCCGCCCTGCCGCACTGGCGCGCCGCCACAGCCCGCATGTCCGCACATTCCTGCACAAGCTGACGAAGATGACCGAGGATCTGGGAACGGTGGCTGTTGGTCACTTTACAGTTCGTGTCGAACAAAATGTCCGTTATCAGCTTTTCGCATTCCACAGCGCGGTGGAACGACGCGGACAAAGCCTCATCCACCACGCTACGAGCGGAAGAGGAGGGCAAGCCGACACCATCAGGCCGTTCCCCACGATCAGCAGCAGCATCAGCAGGCACGCCCCCGGGACGGAGCCCAGCACCCACGGCGGCCAGCACGCGGTCTCCGTCCGACGAAAACGCAGAGTCATTCGAGCGTGGCGAGGCGTCCGCCGGAAGGAGGCTATCCCTCGGCGGCAGCCAAGCAGCCGCAGGCCGAACATCCGCCATGCCCCGCTAGTGGGTACGGGCCATCAGCCAGTTGGGCGGCCAAGGGCCCGCCGCAAAAAGGGAGATTTAGGCAAGGTTAAGGCCTCCCAGGCTGAAATTCTGGCCTGTCCGGGAGCAGGAGACGTTCGCGGAAGACGGCCAACAAACGGTGAGCGCCAGAAGGAAGAAAAACCTGACCTTTCGCTGAAAATGGGCAGGAGCGAAGCGGCCAGCGGACAAGCAGCGTCGTCTTCCTTCACGTCCTTCCGCTAATAATGACACGTTTAATAATGACACGGCAGACGGGAGCTTGCTACACGAAACACAGACTTTATACAGACACGCTAAACGATACAGACTATTTACATGCACATGTACGTGGGCTATAGTTCGCGAATCGTTTGTCCTAAATAAACATGTGCCTAGCACTCATGCGCCACCACTCGCCCTAGTGCCTCGTCGTTGCGGTGCCCGTGACGGTGGTTGTGACGGTGGAGCGTCGTTGTGGCTAGGTCGCTGCTGTCGCGCCGCACCTTGTCGCGACGTGGCAGCAGGAAGAAAACAGCAGGCCGGTAGAACACCAGGCCACTGCTGTAGCAGGCCAGTAACGCCTGGCCTGCTACATTGGCGGCCAAACACGTAAACAATCGTGTTTTACGGTGGAGCTTATTAATGCAGGAGTATTCGTTTACTGTGGAATACATCAAAGGGTCGAACAATGTAGGCGCAGATTACTTAAGTCGTATCTGAACTGTGTCACCTCTTGGGGCGGCACTTGTTGGAACTTTGGCTTGTGTTCCAAAGTCTCGACGCGTTTGTGATCAGTGTGTATACATGAATTGTTTCTGTGGACCACGAATATTTCTTAAACTATTCGGACGTGCCTGCACTCATGCACCCCTCCTCCTGTGTTGTTTAGAATAGTTGCGGGCAACTATCTTAAGTGGGGGGCCCTTGTGATGATGTGGATAGTGGCGTTCGGTGGAGAGAAGACCAGCTTGGAATGATGATTGTATGGCAGCACCAAGAAGAGGATTGATGATGGTGATAATGGATGATGACCACGTGCCATGAACAAAGAAGTGGTACGAGAGCACGCAGAGCGTGAGAGCGAGCGGCAGCTTTGAACGCAAGCTCGCAAAACGGCGGCTCCAGGCTCGGGTACCGGCGACCGGGTGTCCAGCTACCGTGCGGACACCCGGTCGGAGATCCAGCTCGTGGCTGGGCTTTCCTGTGCACCAGCGGCCTGCTGTCATAGCGGCCTGGTGCAGTGCTTGTTGCTTGGACCGGGACGCCTGAGCTACCAGCCTGCTGAGCGAGCCCGAGGACTGGCGACTGGGCGTCCTGCTACCGTGCGGACCTGGTCGTGGATCCCGCTCGTGGCTCTGCTCTCTTGTGTACCAGCGGCCTGCTGTGACAGTGGCCTGGTGCAGTGCTTCCTGCTGGCCACCGGGGCGCCTGAGCTACCTGTCCGCCGACCGAGCCCGACGTTATAGCGGCCGAGGCGTTACAGGCCAGGCGTTACTGACCAGCTACAGCAGTGGCCTGGTATTCTACCGGAATGCTGTTTTCCTCTTGCTTCCACGTCGCGACAAGGTGCGGCGCGACAGCAGCGACCTAGCCAAAACGACGCTCCACCGTCACAACCACCGTCACGGGCACCGCAACGACGAGGCACTAGGGCGAGTGGTGGCGCATGAGTGCTAGGCACATGTTTATTTAGGACAAACGATTCGCGAACTATAGCCCACGTACATGTGCATGTAAATAGTCTGTATCGTTTAGCGTGTCTGTATAAAGTCTGTGTTTCGTGTAGCAAGCTCCCGTCTGCCGTGTGTTTCTATGGGTTTCTATGGCAGGCAGGGCCAGGGCCCCCATTGTTATGGCCGGGGATTTTAATGCCCAGCATCAGGCGTGGGGTTACCCCCACACTACACGCAAGGGCGAGAACCTCTGTCAGGCAGCGGCGGATCTTGGCCTCACGTTAATCACTGATTCCAACTTCCCCACCAGGATTGGCAACTCTGTGTCACAGGATTCAACTCCGCAACTCACATTCGTGGGGTCATGGGCTAACTTAGGGGTAGAATTGGGAAGCGATCATTATATTACTAGCACCGTGCTGCAGGTAGGCAGAAAGCCTCCCAGGGCATTCAACTACATAGACTGGGATCATTTCCGTAAGATCAGGGAGGAAAGAGGGGGTGATTCTCCTGAGAACTTCCAGGAATGGTTGGATAGAGTCAAAAGGGACATAGGAGAATTGACCAAGTCGATACACACGGAGCTGGAGGTCGAGAAAATGGATAGCAGATTAGCACACTTAATAGAGGCCAATGAATCTATACTGACTAGGTGGAAAACAGAAAGGCTCAATCGTAGGCTTAGAAAGAGGCTAGCCGAGCTAAAAAAAATTATGGCACACTGTCAAGTGCTTGAGAGACAGCAGTGGGTTGAGGTTTGTAACATGGTGGATGGGCAGATGCGATTAGGTGGGAAATGGAACCTACTAAAGTACCTGCTGCACGAGGATAAGACCAAAAGCAATCAGAATCGGGTGGTGGATAAAATTCTTCATGCGGAAAGGCAGCAGCATGGGGATGACGAAATCGCCACGCGCTTGTCAAGGAGGTATCTTCTCCTGGCGGACAAGGCTGAGCCCACGGTGCAGGAATGTCCACGATATGAGGGCAAATCGGCAGAGAGCCTAGATAGGCCGTTTCAGGAGGCGGACGTTCGCGAAACACTGCAGAAACTCAATGGCAGCTCAGCCCCGGGACCGGATGGCGCAACCAACAGAATGCTGCGCAATTTAGATGACAGGTCGATTAAGGTCATAACGGAAGAGATCAACCGCATTTGGGAATCCGGTGTATTTCCAGATGAGTGGAAGGTTGCATCCGTGGTTCTCATTCCCAAGCCTGGGCGCAGCCCCGGGACTGAGAACCTCAGGCCCATCTCCCTTACGTCTTGTTTGGGCAAGGTGATGGAGCATGTGATAAATGATCGGATCTCTAAACACATTGAGGAGGAGGAGGGTCTCTTTCCCAACAACATGATAGGCTTCAGGCCTCACCTCTCCGCGCAGGACGTCATGCTACTCATCAAGCACGATATATTAGATAAAGACACCAGAGACACGAGGGCCATTCTCGGTCTCGATCTGGAAAAGGCCTTTGACAACGTGTCGCATAAACATATTCTAGACTCGATCTCCCGCCTTGACTTGGGGGAGAGATTTTACAGATTTGTGCACTCCTTTCTCGGAGATAGGAGGGCCACAATCAAATTGGGTGACCTGAAATCGGAGGCTTATGATCTCGGAAAAAGGGGTACTCCATAGGCGTCGGTTGTCTCGCCGCTCTTGTTTAACATAGCGATGCAGGGCTTGGCCGACGAGCTTGACCAGATGGAGGGTATTGGCTCCGCAATCTATGTGGACGACATCGCCCTCTGGTGCGCTGGCGGGTCAGAAGGCCACGTTGAAGACGCACTGCAAGAGGCGGTGCATTGCGTAGAAAAACACGTCAATCGGATGGGTCTCCGGCTCTCGCCTTCCAAATCGGAGTTACTTCTATATCGTCCCACTAGAAGAGGACCCAAGCCTAGAGGGTGGAGGCCTCCAGAGGAGATTGATATTGGCGTGCGAACGTCGTCCGGCAGCGATATCCCAAGGGTTCATTCTCTCCGGGTGCTAGGCATGATCATTGAAAGCTAACGGTCAGCACGGGCGTACTATATAAGCTTAGAGGACATGCTGAAGGAATAATCCGACTCATTGCAAGGGTTTTGAACAGAAAAGGAGGCCTTAAGGAAGATAATCTCCTCAGGCCACGCGTTTCTCATGAGCCATGTGAATTATGTCACTCCGATGCACAGATGGCAGAAACACGATATGAACAAGTTGAACACGCTCATCAGGAAAAGTATTAAGAGAGTCCTAGGACTCCCAATGCGCACAAGCACAGAAAACCTAGCAAGCCTAGGCGTCCACAACACATTAGAGGAAGTTATCGAAGCGCAGCAATCCGCACAGAACGCTAGACTCTTGTCTACAGAGGCCGGAAGAGGGATCCTGGCTAAGGTCGCGATCAATCCGAAGACGTTAAGGGATAGGAACGTTCAGCTTTCGGATAGTGTGAGGCAGGCTATTAAGGTCTCCCAAATTCCGAGGAACGGGCATCCGACTTTCAACACTGGCAGGAGGACGGCTCGCGCCTCTGCGCTTTTGCGGTACGCACATGCGCACGAGGCAGAGTCATGTTTTGTAGATGCTGCCCAATACGAAGGCGACTCCAGCCATTTTGTTGCTAACGTCGTGGACATGAAGGGCTGAGTGTTATCGGCCGCGTCAATCAGGACGTCATCGGCTTGCAAGGCGGAGCAGCTGGCCATTGCGCTGGCGCTCCTTCGGTCGGACAGGGAAGATATTTATACGGACTCGAGATCAGCCCTTCGAGCTTTCTCGACTGGGGCAATTTGTGAAGAGGTTGGTAGGGCACTTGAGGGTAAGGTGTTTACTCATCACGTCATTACATGGTTCCCGGCGCACGAGGGCGCCGAACTAGGGGGGCTAGCCAACGTTAATGAGTTGGCCCATGCCCGGGCGCGAGGTCTTGCCGGCCGCGCCGGGCACTGGGAGGCCGGTGTGCCGGGTGGGACCGGCGACGGGCTTGGTCCGACCTTTTCGGAGGCGGAACCCCCCCGTTTCAGGGACATTCTCTCCACCTTCAACGAGATCACTAGCCACTATCAGATGAGTCGCAGGGCTTTCCCCCTGCCACATCGAAATCTCACGAGGCCTCAAGCCGTGACCCACAGGCTTATACAAACGAACTCGTATCCCACACTCTCCATCATCAGTAGGTACACGGAGGTCTCCCCTCTGTGTCCCGACTGCGGCGGAGTTAGCGATTTCAAACACATGCTCTGGGAGTGCCCCTCTTTACAGCACCACACGGACCACGTATTGATGGCGGACGCCTTTTATTCATTGGTCAAGAGCCACGAATGGATTAATCAACTCCGGGCTATCCAGAAGGCCCACGATGCGGCGGTGAGGCTTGGCCTTCCCGTCCCAACGTGGGAGCGGCCCGCAGTCTTGCCCCTATAAAAACGGGGTGAAGATTCTTCAGGATCTAAATAAATGTTACCACCACCACCACCTCCTGTACTTCCCTCTTTGGGTTTCGGTATTAGGTCTTTTTTCCTGTACGTCCCTATTTTGATTTGGGTATTGAGGAGGGAGGGGGATGGAAGGAGGCAGGTCTCATGGCATTAGTTGGGACAGCCGCTGTTGTGGTGCCCTGCGGTAAGTGAATTTCCCACGGTGCTCATCGCAACGGTGTTGGCTGGAGGCGCCGGAGATGCCCTAGGGTTGAGACTGGCTACGTTAGCCTTGAGTTTATCTAGTCTAATCATGATCATGGAGATTGCAAGCGAAAGGTTGTTGGTGGCCTCTGCCTGTTCTTTAACTGTCTTCTGCATTTCGGACAATGTTTGATTCAGGTTTGAATTTTGCATAGAGGTTTTGTCCCTAGACGCCTGAGCTTTTCTTTTCAATGGCGGAGGGATGCTGTCCTCTTCAATTCGATTATCTGGGATTTCCTCGGGTCTCTCCACGCCCGCGGAACGTGTTTGACTGGCAGTTCTTTCAGTACAGCTTTTAAGGCTTTGAATTTCTCTAGTAAGTTGCGATAATAATTCTCTAAGCTGAACGTTTTCTTTTTTGATCGCGGCAATTTTATTGAGAAGATGTGCAGTTTCCCCCGAAGACCCTGGGGCGCGTCCCTTTAACCGCGTCTGACCAGCTCACCGCGAGTGGCGGATCGCCTAAATGGCCGTGGCCGCCACTTAGTCTGGACCGGGATCTGGAGCGGGATGGACTCCGGCCTCCTCTCAGGTTCGGTCCGGTAGACTGGGGGGTGCGACCTCTTAGTGTCGTGCGGGACCCAGATCGGGATATAGACCCAGGCGTTGCCCTCCTCCTGGATCTAGACCTCCCGCAATCGGCTGGCCCGGTGGTGGGGAAATGCTACTCCTGCTGTTGCTGCTGCATTTGTCGGAGTAATTGGTGTTGCTTGACGACGTAGGGTTTTTTCAACTTGGCCTGAGAGGCTTTGTCGGCCGTGGGATGATCCATGCCGCATAGCTGACATCTTGGCTGACACTTGTGGTCCTGACTTGGGTTGGGCGTTCCACATCCCGCACATAGTTTGTCGTTTGGCCTCGGGCACACATCGCTCATGTGTCCAAGTCTGTTGCACTGTCTGCAAAAGTCCTGATCGTGTATCGTGCAAACTTTTCCACGTCGTCTGCCGTGTTTCAGTACAGCGCGCCAAAATTAGAACATACATGGCACAGAAAATGCGGCGTTATATATCCCTTCTTTTTTTTAAGACTGCCAAGTTAAAGAGCGCTTAACCTAATGCGGTCTGGTTGCATTCTGAGAGGAGCGAAGCAAGAGCGGATTAGGAGGCGCTGTTCGTTCATACGAGGCACGTTTGAGATCATTGCAATCGCGGGTCGCAAGCGGGCATGACGTGTTTTTTTTTCATATTTCGCGGGCTTTCTTTAGGACGCAGAAAACATTATTAGGTAACGAGTAGGAAGTTCAAAGTTGCTGCATTAGATGTTTCTCAGAATGCTCTAGAACTTTCTTATAAGACGTTTTGCTCTAAAATTATTACTTGCGCAGTTGGTTAATTAAGCTTGACTAATTGTGCAATCAAGTATAAACAAATATTAGTGCGACTTGCTCCATACAATGGCCTACAAAATGCATTTGGTCCCTTCTCCTACAGTGCTCCGGCATATTTTGAAACCTTGACTAAAGTTAGCTAGCACGCCCTATATATACCAATAAGTCGCAAGTGCAAGCACACGTAGAAAAAATGGATGCATGTAATAATGATATATATATATATATATATATATATATATTGTAATGTGATTTATTTAAACATTTATCAGTCCAGTCTAGCCGCAGCGAACAGCAGAGCGAACAGCCCGAGCTCTCTGGTAAACACAGGACAGGGGTGCTATGCAGGATGCGCCGAGTTTCTCGTTCGCACGAGTTTTACCCGAGTTTGCTCGATAGCAATCAGTGAACGGAGATAGCGAGGAACGTGCAATAACAGCAGGCAAGAAGAAATGTCGAGATAAAGCCGCGTATGACAACATGAGCGCACCTTGCGCGGCACAGTGCTTCCGCGCTTCAAGCACAGAAGACTGCGCAACAAAACGCGCCAGTGGCGCGTGTTGTTATCAACGTATTATCGCAATTTAGCAATACCGTCACTGTCCCGCTGTCTATTTGCACACTTTCCGTGAGCCGCTTGCAACGCCTTTCTCGGGCGCGTCAAGGGCGTGCCTCCTCTTTCGGGCACTATGTTTCTATCCTACGTCGAATGCGAACAGGGCGCATGTGGTGCACTCTAGCACCTACACTTTACCTCAGTCGAATACATTTAAATACAACAAATAAGATAAAGAACATTTTATTTCCTAATGTATCGGTTTTTCATTATGAATGCTATAAATTTGTGATGACAAACGGACATCGAGTGAATTATTAAATTTTGCACTTTTTTGCACAGTGAGGCGAAAGCTTACAAGCGGATACATTCTAGAGGGTCGCACGCACGAGGGAGTTCATAGGGTGAGCAGTCGCCAGGGGCGCTGCAGTGCTATTCTCGATAAAATCCATGCGATAATGACGCATAAAGTCAGCCATGACAATTATCTGTCCATTCCCGGTCTATTAGGGGATTGGCAGCGCAGCGCTGCGGCATGGCTGTTCACTGCAGGTGCTTTCACTGAGGCGGCTGCTAAGGCCGCTGCTTTACCAACTGAAACGACACTCCAGCCATAGAGATGGGGGCAACGGCTGTCGCTGCAAAATTGCTGTGCGGTATTGTAGGGTTTATAGTGACGCCGCACAGTGAAAATGCTCCAGTTTATCTGCGTGCGCGAAGTCTCCGCGATGCATTGCGAAGAAGAGCGTGCTGTCCAGCGACACAATTCATCGCTTGTCACCGCTTGTCCAGTGAAGGTACCTCCGTGCGCATGTAAGCAGAATGTGATTGTGTTGTTCCCTCCAATGTGCTTGCCGATTGCCTCTGCTGCTGAGCTAACAGCGATCGCAGATGGATATCGTAACGACAACGCAGCAATCGCATTTTGGCGGGTGAGGACTTTTCTGTGCAGTTTAGGAAATTAGACTTCCAATGCAGGAAGGTGTTTCAATTGTGTTCCGTGCTTTTGCTGAAGAAATGTCATCGCACCGGGTGTGTTTTCGCTGACCGGTGACCGTGATTGCGACACTGCGGTTCCGATACATCACTGATGACAGAGCAGCCATTTCAAATGACAGCTGCGATACGTTGTCGTTGGAAAACACTACGCACTGCTCAGGATCCTCGTCCTACGGCCTTACAAGCAGCTACAATGACCTGCCGATAATTATTTGCTGTGCGCTACGTCGCCACAATGCAAGCAATGAACCGTGTTTTGGGGCCATCACAGCCGAAAAAGATATATGCATAAGCCAGCGAAAGTCGACGCTTTTTTTTTCTTTGATAGTGGTGCTCAGTACATCACCGATGACAGTCCGTTGTACATGTTTTATTTCGCCGGTCAAGACTGTTAATGCCTCCCAGTTCCGCAGCACGTCGCTGTTGCCGAAAAATTAGTTGGGCGTGGTCCAACCGTGGTGGGCGGCGCGCACAAGAGTTACATGCCTCGCGTGGGGCGTGACCTATGGTGTTGATTGACAGGCGAACTCGTGCCAAACTCGTACATCGCGAAACCCCCCTCGAGTTGAACTCGTGAACATGGCGGCGGCAGCAGCAGCCTGTGTCATCGCATCCAGCGGCAGTAAGCGTCAATATGACCGCCTGGACCCGTTCACCTACTTGACCGACGAAGAGTTTGGCGTCATTTTTGCCTTTCCAAAACGTCAGTGCGCTGGCTGTGTGACGAGTTAGGCGAAGGCCGTCGTTTGCGGAAACAGCGTGGCGGACAAATTATGCTTTCCGAGCACAGATTGGTGTGACTATGCTGCGGAGGAAAAGTTCGCGCGATCGCCTCGGCTCTCTCTTGTTTCAAGCGCTGCTCGTTCACCGCGCCCCAGCCCCAGGCCAGGTCCGGCGTCGTCATCCGAGTAGTGGGGCACCTGCGAGCACCTGGGGTTCAACCCGGACCAACTAACTTGCGCAGGCGAAGTGGTCACATTATGTTGGAAGACTCAGAATGGACGCCGGGCTGCCTTCCGGTGCAACAGCTGCTGAAATCAGTTTTCACAGTTACACAGTACCGCTGCACTGCACGGGCAGAGAGGTGAAGGAAGTTACTTCGCCAACACGGACCGCCTCGGCCGTCCGAACGACCACCTCTCTAGGCGGCAAATGATTTGGCTCACGTACTGCGTGAGCCAAAGTGTAGACATATGGCTGTTGAAGGAGATGACCGGCGACTTATTTCCTCTATCGGATCACGCCATCGCCGACTGGAGGAACTACCCCCGTAAGTTCGCTAGGGACGAGCTGCTTGCGCGAATTCCACTGGGTGGCCCCGGGTATATAGCGCAAATTAACGAGTGCCTTCTTCGCGGCGAGCAGAAGCACAATCGAGGCTGCCTAATGTCGGGCGACAACTTTCCGCCAAGCCGCCAAAATTACGGTGGTGTTAAAGATGGTAGCCCATGGGTCTTCGGCATGTTCTGCGCGGTCAGACCGGTGCTGCGCCTTTAAAGGTCGACCGACGAAAGGCGGCGACGCTAGACGCCATTATTGCAGCCAATGTGCAACCGGGGACCAATATTCATAGTGAAGAATTCGCCGCATACAACGGTATCCCAAATTTAGCGGATGCTGACGGGGCTATACCTTAATCTGCATTGGGAGATAGTCGACCACAGCGTGAACTTTGTGGACCCCATCACGGGCGTTCAAACGCAAAAAATAGAAAGTTATTGTCAAACAGTTAAGCGCACCTCGTCAGCGATGGGTACATGGTAACTCCAGGATGCTGGAGTCCCACCTGGGATGAATGCGGTGGCAGTGAATGGCCACGTGCGCTGCAAAGACAATCTCTTGCCTTTGTTAGAAACCACGGATCGCTCGGGCTAACTAGTATAAAGAGTCTTTCCTGCGGTTGTTAGAAGCGATCGCTCGACGCTTGCCAGTATGAAGGTTCATCGCAAAGTAAAAGAAAATAAAGCGTAGTTTTCTGACCCTTGTATGAGTGCTTTCCGGAATTCCTGAGTGCTTACACGGTAAGCTCGCGGCAAACCACTTAGGCGCTAGCCGACGCTTACTTCGGCTCGCAGCTGGGGCAGGTGGGGTGCCTCGATGCGCGTGCACGCATCGAGACCCCCTACTCGCAGCCTTTCTTTAGCGCGAGCAACGAGCGATCTGTAAAAAACCCAGTGTGAAAACCAGGCGCACACCAATCTGTGCTCGGAAATGAGAGCGCAAGTACTTAGCGAGCCGCGCCAATCGAATCCAGAAGAAAAAAGAGGAGGGCCAGCGTCCCCTCGTGGTATAACGCGGCACGTATTAAACTACAAATTAGTCTAATACACATTCAGTGTACAGCTTGTAAACTTTAAAATGCTTAAAACCCATATTAATGTGACTAATATATTGTACTAAATGCGTTTATTTTATAACTTGCGTGTGCCTGTAATGCACTCGGTGGAACGACAAACAAGTGAAAGAAGGCACGACCATGCACCAACCGTATGATCGCGTGAGCCCCAGTTTGTCGACCGCCCATATGGCAACGCCCAAGGGTTGATAGCCACCCAGATTGAATCTAGATAAACCAATAAAAATGGAGGCGTGCCGACGGACAAACTCTGTCTTGTTACCATTAGTTCTTTCATCTTTGGGCGTCGCCAGAGCTCGTGAAGATCCCGAGTTTCGCCAAAAACGGCGCATCCTGCGTAGCACCCCAGGTCGTCGTCGTCGTCTTCGAGCTGCTACCGAAAACACGAGGTGTGTCTGCTTCATTACAATATATATATATATATATATATATATATATATATATATATAGAGAGAGAGAGAGAGAGAGTGAGAGAGATAAATCAGAAGCGCACCTTCGCGGTTATCTTCGGTTTACTTACCCAACAGTTTCCGTCGGTAGACCAACCTTTTTCAAGGTCGGTCCACCGACCTTGATATATATATATATATATATATATATATATATTGTAAGGCAGCAGCACAGCTGTTGTCCCGTCGCCTTTATTCCGCTGAGCCACGCGCTGAACGAAGACGACGCGCACAGTGATGATGATTATGTGCAGGTGAAGAAGATGAAGGATGAATATTTTGCTCACACTAATTACCCCCTCGCGCGGAAGCGGCCAACCTGGCCACTGGTTATAGCGGTGCGGTACGTCGTTGGATTGGCTTTAGGCGCGAAACGTGGACAATTTCTGTGCCACGGTAGCGGCCATCGGAAGGCGTGACAGCGGGAGTGACGCGGTAGTTCACTGGCGAAGTTTGCTCTACAACAGTGTAGGGCCCTATAAAACGCGACTGAAACTTTTCGCACAGGCCAGGAACTCGAGTGGGTGTCCACAATAGCACTTCATCGCCGGGGCTGAACAGAACGACGCGGTGAAATGCATCGTAGCGAGTCTTCCTATCCTGTTGACTTGCCTCGGTGTTGAGGCGGGCGCGATGGCGACACGCGGCAAGGCTAGATATTAACTGCTCACGCACTGACGCCGACGAGTTCACGGGGGCATAAAAAAAATAGACGTCGAGGAGAGAGGTCAGTTGACGTCCGTAGACCAGAAAGAATGGTGAGTAGCCAGTAGTGCGCTGTGCAGCGGTGTTGTAGGCAAAAGTCACGAATGGCAGGATGGTATCCCAGTTGGTGTGGTTAGCGTTGATGTACATGGAGGTCATGTCAGAGAGAGTTCGATGGAAGCGCTCTGTGAGGCCTGAGGATGGTAGCTGGTCTGAGGATGGTAGCTGGTAGTCGTCTTATGGATGGTGTTGCATGTGCGGAGGACGTCCTCGAGTAGCTTTGACAGAAACGCCTTGCCACGGTCACTCAAAAGCACGCTGGCGCTCCATGTCGTAGAAAGATGGCTTCCAAGAAGAAAGTCGCTATCTTCTCCGCGGATCCTGAAGGTAGCGCAGCTGTTTCGGCTTACCTGGTCAAGTGGTCAACTGCAGTGATGACCCATCCCTTGCCGCTAGCTGATAATGGCAGCGGTCCGTAAAGGTCAATCCTGATGACTGCGAATGGAGCGTCAGGACAGGGAAGAGGTTGCAGCTGTCCAGCCGGAGGTGAAGTTGTCCGTTTGAGGTGCTGGCAGAGCGAGCAAGGAGCGACGTATTTCGCTACGCAGGTGGCAAGTCCCGGCCAGGAAAAACGACTGCGGATGCGTTCATAGGTCTTGTGAAAGCCGAGATGTCCAGCCGTGGGATCATCGTGAAATGTCAATATCTGTTCCCTGAGTGATCGAGGAGCGACAGGAACCCAACGCTGTCCTTCGGGGTGGAAGACATACCGGTAGAGGATTGAGTTTGCACACTTAAAGTTCTGTAACTGGCGACGGGCTCGCACGTTAAGAGGACGAGATGAGCCGTGAAGGCGTTGCATAATTGAGTGGCAGTAAGCGTCGTCGCGTTGGAGGGACGCGAACGTCTCAGGGTGGAAAGAAGGAAGACCGTCGAGAGCGCCGAGTGCAAGAACTGCAGAGGACGCGTTTACAGGCTCGGTGACGGATGGAGGCAGGCCGGGAACATCGGACGGCGGTGGTAACGGACAGCGGCTGAGAGTATTTGCATCATTGTACTTCTTGCCGGATTTGTACGTGACCTCGAAGTCATATTCTTGCAGACGAAGTATCCAGCGACCTAGACAGCCAGCTAAATTCTTTAACGTCGACAACCAGCATCAGCCGTGGTGGTCGGTCACGACCGTAACGTGGCGGCCGTGTAAATACGGTCGGAATTTTTGGATGGCCCAAACAACGGCGAGACACTCCTGCTCAGTGATTGTATAATTTTTCTCGGCCGATGTTAGCGTCCGACTTGCGTATGCGACCACGCGTTCCTCAAAACGTTGTCGTTTTGAGGAACGCAAAACGTTTTGAGGAACGTTGCAAAAGAACAGCGCCGATTCCATGGCCGCTGGTGTCAGTATGGAGTTTAGTGGGTGCGGACTCGTCGAAATGACAAAGCACTGGCTCAGACGTGAGGGCACGCTTTAAAGTGTCAAAAGCCGCTTGGCACTCGTCTGACCATACGTATGAAGTTCCTGAAGGAAGGAGTCGGTGAAGTGGGACCGCGATGGTAGCGAAGTCACGTATGAAGCGCCGGAAGTAAGAAGCCAGGCCAAGAAAGCTGCGAAGTTCTTTGGAGCATTGGGGCCTCGGAAGGCGGAGGACGGTGGTAATCTTTTCGGGGTCAGGCCGAGTGCCATCTTTGCTTACGAGGTGGCCCAGTACTTTAATAGTCTTGCTGGCAAAGTGGCACTTTTTGGTATTCAACTGAAGACCAGCAACAGAGAGACACGTCAGAACTTCATCTAGGCGCTGCAAGTGGAGTTGGAAGGTTGAAGAAAATATGACTATGTCGTCAAGGTAGCACAAGCAAAACTTCCACTTAAGGCCCCGCAGAACAGTGTCCGTCATTCGTTCGAAGGTTGCTGGTGGATTGCAGAGGCCAAAAGGCATGACGTTAAATTCGTACAGTGCATCAGGTGTTGCAAAGGCAGTTTTTTCCTTGTCGGCCTCATGCATCGGAATTTTCCAATAACCCGAGCGTAAGTCCAGACTGGAAAAGTATTCCGCGCATTGCAATGAATCTAAGGCGTCGTCAATGCGAGGCAAAGGATATACGTCTTTTCGGGTTATTTTGTTCAAGGCTCGGTAATTAACACAAAATCGCACTGAGCCATCTTTCTTGCGCACCAAAACGACGGGTGACGACCAAGGGCTGGCGGAGGGGCGGATGATATTTCGCTCGAGCATGTCGGCAACGTGCTTGTCGATTATCTCGCGTTCGGCGGAAGAAACGCGATATGGTCGACGGGGGACAATAGAACTTCCATCGACGTGTATGCGATGAGTTGCCGCTGAAGTCTGTCCGTCCCAAGAGAGTTGAGTGTACGTCGAAGGAAGATTTATGTTTCGACAACAAGGCCAGTAGTTGATGTGCTTGCTGCGGAGTCATATCCGTACTGATTGTGTTGGCGAGAGCAGTAGTAGGAGCAGCAACTGCAGGTGGGCGTGGTTCTGCAGTACCAGTATTCGAAGCCATCACCGAGACAGGCTGTGTGTCCACACCGCAAACCACGACAGCACCTTTGAGAAGCAAAATCGGCTCATTTGTGGCGTTGAGTACTGTGAGAAGGGCCGTTCCGTTGATGAATCGAACGAGACTCGACGCAATTGCAATTCCTTTGGAGAGGCAACGGGATGATGGGGCGACTAGAACATTGCCATTGTTAATTACGTCGCAAGCAATCACAAGAAGTTGCTCGTGGCCAGGTGGCACCACACAATCGGCTGCGGTTCGCAGACGGTGGCGGGACTGAGGCCCCTTGTCGGTGTCATCGGTCTCGCGCATGTGGACAAGGCGTTGCCGGCAAGAGATGAAAGCGGCCGCGGCAGAAAGAAAGTCCCAACCAAGAATGAGCATATAAGCGCAGGAAGTCAGCACTGCGAACGGAATATGGTGGCGAATTCCATCAATAAAAACTGGAACAGTACACTAAGCCGATGGCCGTATCGTAAGGTTATTCGCGCTACGTAAAGGAGTGCCATGGTAAGGTGTAGTGACCTTGCGTAGACGAGATCACAAATCGGCATGAATAATAGAAATAACGGCTCCCGTATCAACTAATGCTCGAGCAGGCACACCTTCCGCATACACTAATAACAAATTGGCCGGGCTCTCAGGAGGTGTTGTTTGTCCGAGCGATGCAGCTTTCCCTCCAAAAACTGCACCATCTAGTTTTCCGAGTGGTAGTCGGTATGGGTGACTGGCTGGAGTGGCGATGTTGAGCGTCAGAGAGGGGAAGGAGAGCGGCGGCGTCCTGGACGGTAGTTTCGAGGAGCGTCGGGTGGAGCGGGTGGGGAGAAGGAACGTGTTGAAGGGCGGCGCTGGTATTGGCTCGGAAAGGACACCAGATCCCTCTCGTGAGCATCGTAGCCGCGGCGTTCGTCCTGCTGGCGCTTTCGACAAAACCGCGAGATGTGGCCTCGAATGCCACAATAATAACAGATTGGGCAGGAGGAGCGCCAGGGGGCGTAAAATGCAGGTACAGGTGCACGGGGTGTAAAGGCTGCGACGTCGTTCTAAGGAACCGGAAGGGCACGCTGAGCGACGGAAGGTTGCATGGCAGCAACTTGGGCGTACGCGAGTGGCGGATTTGGCGACGTCGGAGGGTCAGGGCGTACAGCGGAAAAGAAAGACAGCTCGTCTTTGATGATGTCTCGTAGCCCAGTGGACGTAGAGTGAGCTGGAGGAACAGCAGAGTACGACAGGCCTTGTGCTTGAAGCTCTTCGCGGATCAGAGCCCGAATCAACGTGCGCAATTCGGCATCCGAAGAAGGTCGCGTGTCACAGACGTCTGGCTATAACCGGATGGCTTCTAGTGTATGGAGATGCTGGCAGGTCGCGATGACATCGTCTACGGTAGTGGGGTTTTTAACTGCCAGTGCGTTAAACGCAACGTGTCCAATGCCTTTTAAAATGTGTCGAACGCGATCAGTCTCGCTCATCGTCGCGTCGACGCGGCGGTAAAGGGAAAGGACGTCTTCAATGTACGAAGTGTACGTCTCCCCTGGTTGTTGCATGCGCGCATCGAGCTGCCGCTTTGAAACTTCAGAACGGATGGATGGCGTTCCGAAAATCTTCCGGACTTGGTGCTGGAAGGTGGTCCAATCGGGCAAGGTGCTCTGATGGTTAAAGAACCACGTCTTCGCGACATGGGACAGGTAGAAGGCGACGTGGCGAAGTTTTTGAGTGTCGTCCGAGTGGTTGTACTCACTCACTCGGTCATAGTTCTCCAGCCAGTCCTCGACGTCGTCGCGCGGGAGACCAGAGAATATAGTGGGGTCACGCTTCGGGGCGGTAACGGTCCATACGGAGGCGGCTGGTTGGGGGGCAGCGGGGGTGATGCCGGAGGCTCCGGGTTGCGGTGCTTGGGTCATGGCAGTGGACAGGCGGAGCAAACGACGACCCGAACGAAGCTCCAGTGGAACTCGACGTCGTAGAGGTCTAGGGGATCGAAAGCAATCTCCACCACTTTGTAAGGCAGCAGCCCAGCTGTTGTCTCGTCGCCTTTATTCGGCTGAGCCGCGCGCTGAATGAAGACGACGCGCACAGTGATGATGATTATGTACAGGTGAGGAAGATGGATGAATATTTTGCTCACAATATATATATATATATATATATATATATATATATATATATATGAGAACGGAAAGGTCTAATTCTTGTTAGTGAGAACACTGTGCACTGTGAACCTACCAGATACTGAAGTCAGAGAACGCATAGGGGAAATACATTGATGTTTTACTTGAAATGTAGAAATGCAAAGGTAAAGGCTAATAAAGTGAACGACAAAGCATCTTGTCGCTGGTGGGATAGGATGTGGGTTCGGCTACTACTCGCGGCAAGTTATTTTTTTCGTCTACTTTAATTTTCGTTTACCTCATCATGTCTGCATTTCAAATAAACGTACTGTAATGCAATAACGGAGACACACAGACAGCACCCGTTCCTGGGCCGGCTGTTCTATTCTCTGCCTCGTCGTCTTCTCTTGTGCGCGCCCGCAGTCCGAGCGCCCGAGCCTAGGTGCGTCTTTTTCTTCATTACACTCGGCCACGCTGCCGAAGATAGCTCAGGTGGTTGTGAGGACACGCTGATTGTGGAAACCAGGGAAAGCCGTCCTGCGCGCAACCAGCGTCTCTGGGGGTCGGCACTGCGTGTTACGATCGGGTCGCAGGTCTCGTTGACGTATATCCCGTCGCAATTGGACACCACGTAGGGCAAGAGATCGTGCACAATGTGCAGCCGCTCTGCTCAGTCGTCGCGTACTTCTTCGCAGCGTTGCCACAAAATGATCGAGGCTCGTAGTTGAGCGCGAATCAGCCGCGCTTGACAAAAAACCGCGAGCATTGCGCGACTGGTCTTTTGCGCGCCTCTTTCGTTGTCTTGCGCGTGCTACGCGTCTTTCGCGTGCGGGCAGCTCTCTGCTGATGATTACCTTCAGCGAGGCCTCTCTCAGTGCACTGTGAACGGCAGCAAAATCGGCGAACGACTCCGTGGACATACAACGATGTGGCTCCGAGGAGTCAGGAAGCATCTCTCTGCCACGATCCGTGGATAAGTCGGGTTCCTGGAGTGATAGCGTCGGCGCCTCCATGCACCCCTGCGTTGATGTGTTTCGGAACTGTTTCGCTGACGGCTGCGGACCGAAAGTGGTCTCGGTCTCTCGAAGGAATGGTAAAGCGTCGGAAGTGGTAGACGCAGAGTCCGAGACCCGTGGTGGGAAAACTGGCTCGCATCCTGGGTCTACAGCGGGGCAGGTGCCGAGGCAATCTGCCAAAACCCTCCAGGCTACTGAGTCCCGGGTGCCAGAAGAATGCCAAGTCGAAGTAGCAGCGGTGCTCTGCTGCGTGCTTATGGGTAGTAGTGCAGCCGATGACGCCGGTTTGTGATCTGCCGCTCGGTGGTGACTCGAAGCGGGAGCGGTCGTCGCCGTGCGCTTCCCACCGTCTGCGATGGGGCCAAGGACGACACTCGGGTAGCCGGCGGGCCTGCATGGCGAGGCGCTGCAGGGAACTACTGCCGCGTCAAGGTGGTGCTCCTCATGAGCTCCGGCCGTAGAGCACTGCTGGCCGGGCTCGACGCAGGCATACGTGGGCGGGCCGAAAGCAGCGATCAGAGCTGCACTCCATTCGGGCCACGACCCAAGTTTAATGCCTGCGTAGATTTCCCATGCCTTGGCGGCACCGCAGAGTCGTTTTGCGGCAACCAGCCATCTTGTGTGGTCTGGCCAGGCATGACGATCACCTAAGGCATTGATGGTGTGAACCCAAAGGGTGACGTCATCTTCAAAGCCGCGAAAAGGCGGTATTTTTACGTAAGCCGGCTGCTGGAAGTCGCAGCGGCTCAAATCAGCCAGGCTACTTGTCCAGCTGCCCGAGGAACCAGTGCCGGTGTCCACGGACAGTGCGGTCGTTGTGGTAGTCGCGGCAGCCGGTTCTACCACCAAGGAAGCATGGACGGCATACCTGGGTGGCTGAGGAGTCGAAGTAGTGCTCACGATGATATTCTCGCCAAGGGAAGCGTGTACGGCGTTCCCAGGCAGGACAGGTCCAAGACGGTGGGGCCGAAACGCTGTCTCAGTGTGATGTGCAACGGCGCAACCACCGACGGATGCGAAGGTGTTCGTCAAAAGCGTGAGCTGGTGATTCAGCTTGGCGATGGCTTGGCCGAGATCACCGGTAGAGTCCTGTCCAAGAGCCAATGAGGAGGCTTGGACGCCGTCCCCGGGTGGCGCGGTGGGTGCTTGCGACGGTGGTAGGGCGGCCGGCTCCATAGCTGAGGAAGCGTGTACGGCGTTCCTGCGCAGGAGGGACCGGGCACGCTGAAGAACCGTGCGAGGAAACACTTAAGACTAGAAAGTCAGGTCGGTTGTAGTCGACTGCGCCATTGTAATGCAATAACGGAGACACAGAGACAGCACCCGTTCCTGGGCCGGCTGTTATATTCTCTGCCTCGTCGTCTTCTCTTGTGCGCGCCCGCAGTCAGAGCGCCCGAGCCTAGGTGCGTCTTTTTCTTCATTACAGCACCAATAATTTCCCTTATGCTTTCCTTGGGATGATAGACTATCATAGGGATGTTTGGTATATACAGTGGCGCGCACGTACATATACCTATGTGAACCATATTTACTGGTTAATTACAACCACCTTTTGAGATGGTGAGAGAGAGAGATACAAGATTGATTGATATGCTGGCGATGTTAGCCTGGGAGTCGGCCTCACAGCTACACCAGGTGCTAGGTTATAATTATGGTATCTACCAAGTGATAATCGCAGTGTAATGAGGAACATTTCATAATCTAGCGCACTCTCTGCACACGTGTCACGTGCTACACAACACTCCACTGTTCTTCCTTGCACGCTTTGTCGCTCTCATCGCAAAGGATATAACCTTCCTACATCGTAGAAGACCATGTGTTGATGTCTATGTTTATGCTATCGCATTATAACTCTTGAGAGAAACGCATCTCGCGCAATGCTATCGGGATCGACCCACCCACGCTTTTGTGATTACTAGAGACCGCATGTTTAGACACTGAGCAATGTTGCTTAGGGCGCTTATAACAGGCACCGCTATTTAAGGCATGTACAGACGCCAAAATATAACCCTTAAGCATATACAGAATAAATTACAGTAATACCACGTTAACTCGAAGTAGTAAAAACTGGAAACAACTTCGAGATAAGCGGAGTTTCCAGATAGCCGAATTCACGAAAATATAAGCATAACCACGGCGTAAAACCAACATGACGCCTTTGCAATATGGCGCCGCTAACCGCCGACTTCCTCACAAAAGCTCAATTTTTACCAGGAGCGATACTTATTGTACATCATTTTTGCGACATTATGTGTGACCCAGCAGCCAATACCTCGGTCGTATATAGGCAACGGCAACCCTCGCAAATATAAGCGCAAACGCAGATGCATGTTGATGCATGTTGGCATATCAATGCCGTGCGTGGCTGGCGTGTTTACTAGTGGCGGCGCGGTCGCATCTGACCAACGCTACTCTTTCTCCCACTCTGCACGCCTCCGCGGTCGTAGCGACGCCCGGACTGCGTAATCAATGGAATCAGCCGGCCTGGGCCGGTATGTTGTAGCGATTCGTTATACCTTATTCTATGCTAGTCTTCTCATGCACGGCTCACGGCAGGCTGATCCCGTTGATACCATGAGCGCACCGTCGCTCTGACCGCTGACCAAGCGCGAAAAGCACGAAAAGGCATTAGCATCGGAAAGGTATCGCTAAAAAACAAAATACCGGCCCTGGTTTCACTTTTTGACGATACCACAGTTGCGCAAAAAAGTAAAAAAAAACGTTTAGATACTGTCTTTGTTTTTGTTTTTGTTTTTTGAGCATTTTCGTAGTCTAAGCTTCCAGATATCTGGAGCTCTGCACAGTGGCGTTTCGAGATAAGGGATGGAAATCCCACGGAGTTGACACCGTGCCAAGGAAAAAATTCAACTTATCCGATAATTTGAGATATAAGAGTTCGAGTTAACGAGGGTTTACTGTAATAAGAATTTTCATTGTGCATCTGAGGATGAAATATTGTGGTCTAAAAAACAGAGCCCACTAAACCCCTCGTTTGTGAAATTCACTTTATTTTCTCGATAATTCAGAATAAGGCAAGTTGCCTAGATTACAAGCGTTATTTCAACTTCGGTGCGACTAGACTACACGATAAAAGGTGAGAAGGCATCCCTTTGCTACAGCCTAAAATATTGCTGGATCACTCAGTGCCTGTAGCGAAAAAAAAGTGACATATGTTATTCTTATTTTGACCAGATAAGTATACCCTGTACTCGTATGTGCTTTCCTTTCAGCTCAAGTCGACTGCAGGGCCGTGTTCTGTGCCCTGTGTTCTAGGGGGATTGAACCTGTGCCAGACTTCCGGAAACTGATTTGAGTGTGTGAGGGTGAACATAGGATAAGGCCACGATGGCTCCTTTTCCAAAACACGATGACGAAGAATGTTTGCCGAGACCAGCTGCATACGGGGCAGAGCTTGTGTTTTTTGAGTATGAGCAGATAAGACACTGACGCAAGCTTCAGCAAGGGTTGCTTAGCTTGATAACTACACCAGCACGAAAACGCTATTACAAGTCTCATCCGCCCGCCTAGTGTTGCTGCAAGTATGGTGGCTATGAGAAGGTCATAAGCCTGACTCGCTGAAAGGAAGGTCTGCGCAAGAGTATTTTGCTTACTTTAGCTCTCGGACGATAAGACAAAATTTTTGGCACCTGCTGGCTCGTAAATTATTGAAATACAGTACTGAAAGCAAACATATGACAGTTTTCCGAGTCGAGCTGCATTCCCCATCAAAATGAATTCGTTCGCAGAAATCAGAAAAAACTAGTCAGATAAAACAGAAAAGGGGACCCATGATCCCCCCCCCCAAAAAAAAGAGTGGCTGCGTGTCACCTCCACGGAAAAAGATATGCTAAAAAAACGTGAACTCGAATTCACGCTGTGAAGGTGGTTGGAAAGCGAAGCTGTATACAACTAGAACGATCACCCATTGTCACGTAACTTGAAATTATTCACATGACGGCATTCACATGCACTTTTACCTAATTATTAGCCTAAGACGTCGCGATGGCCTGCGACTTGGCTTGCGCCGCTACTTCGTACACCTACAAAGAGTGGACCGGAGAGAAGAGAAATGCACTTAACCACGCTATCGCCGAGCCTCGTATGCACGCTGTTTTTCAGGAATCCCTGGCCTTCCCATAGCATTATCACAACACGAATCACTTGGTAGGCGGGTTCTTCTTTTGCATACGAAAGTGTAGTTACGTCCCTCGCTGCTTTGTATGCTGCAGTTGCCGCTTCCCGGCAACTGCACCTTATGCAACCGCAATCTTTACCGGGATACAATTGCGGCGAACGCTATGCGCGAAGACGAGCTTTCTGGTTCTTTCTTTTCTTCCCCCCGCACGGCCGCGGCTGCCGCGGATGCGTGGAGGCGAGCGCCATCTGCTGGTGCTGCACGGAACCCCGCGGCGCGCGCCTTTAGAGTTTCGCTACAGACACGATAGACCCATTGGAAGGTAGAGCTATATAGCTTCGCTGTAAAAACTGTTGCTGTATGTGGAAAATTAAGGTTGTAGCTTTTTGCTGAGAAGTGAAAGATACCGCATCTTCTATCTTTTGGTATGGGGATGAGTTGACCAATTCCGACTTCCAAGTTTTTCAGTATTCTCTAGCCTCCAAAAATAAGAAGGAAGACACCCAGGAGGTCGTAATAGAAGCGAGGTAGTTTGAGCATGTGCATACCTGTATAACAGGCTTGAGGCACCGCGTACGTCAGTGACATAATCGTCGAGTATACTCTAATCATCCGTTTACTTACTGCGTTTCGGGCATAGGTTTTAATGCAGATTTGAAGCACGTCCCTTTCAAAGACTATTCATATTTGCACAACCTTTCCAACACACTTTTCCGCAGAGAGGTGTGTGGGCTAAAAAATGCATTTCATTAGCTTAATTTGAGAAAAGTGTACTACGTCACCCACCGTGGCGACAGCGCTATGTACGCAAGCGATATTCTAGTGTCGCCGAGCGCCGTATCGACGCGTGCATCTTGCTTACTCTCGCAATATATACTTTTAAAAGCGGAGCTGATTAAGTTTGGCAAAATTCCGGTGTGCAACGCTTAAAATCGTTGAACGAGGAGGAGGCACGTCTCTCGCGAGCATGGCGCGCGTCGCGCGCTATGAATGCCTGGACCTTGGCATCATAGTTGCGCCGAGCACGTGTTCAGCAAAGTCATGTGACCGCGCTAATGAAAGCATGCGCGCCTCGAAGCCCGGGCATTTCTCCGCTCTACAGAGATGTGGCACGTGTTCAGCAGAGTCATGTGACCGCGCTATTGAAGGCTTGCGCACGGCGGCCCCCAGGCATTTCTCCGCTCTACCGAGATATGGCTCCACCTAAGCGTACGTTGCCACCGGAAGAAGAGGCTACCCGACAAGAGAAGTGTCTTCAAGCCACACGGGAAAGGAATGGCTGCCTTCGTGCCGATCCAGCCAACCTCGCCAACAAAGCCGCCGATATGCGACGTCACCGAGCCGATTCGGAATACCGAGAACGCGAGAATCAAGTTGAGCGTCAACGCCCAGCCTTGCTACTACAGCCTAGCCTTGCCCTGATATTCTGGCCTTGCCCTGATAGTCTGGCCTTGCCCTGATAGTCCAACCTAGGCTAGAGAGCCACATTAAGCCTGCATCAACTAGTTGTTAAGAAGCTTCTCTCAGCTGCGCTGTTTCTTCAGACTTGGCACCGCTAGTGTCAAGCTGGTCGCATTTATTTTTTCGTCACTGTCATTAAACAGTTGTTAGTCTGCGGTCCACGTGTGGGTGCCCTATTTTACATCATTGTCCAGTGTATTTCTTCGCAACGCGGGGTTCCATCATTTGTCATCATTCACGTAATAAAGATACAATAACAAGTTCTGCCGAACCAGTACCTTGGCTCGTTTGAGCCCATGATGCTGAAGTGAAAGAAATTACAAAACAAGATCACGTCATAGTAAATAAAAAATTTCTTCCAAATTGGGCAATTATTAGAATTACTGCAAAGTGATTCCTACCTTTGTGCGACTACTGCAATATATCTCGTTCTGCAACCTGTTCAAAACATCACGCTTGTGTACCTTGTTCGATGCCGAGGTAACACCAATAAAGGAAAGAGTGACGTCACGTGGCAGTAATTTCTTTTCGTCTTTTTTTCGGGGCGTGGTTTATCCTGAAGGGAAAAGGCAACCTTCGTGTGAATGCCGGGAACATTATTTATAATGGAGAGAAGGAGCGATACAAGTCTAGCGACGAAAGTAAGGGATTATGGTTCGACTCATACTTATTACGACTTAGAAAAAAACGAACGTCGATTTCAGAATAATTCGTTAAAGCATACAATCAGTTCCTCTTTAATCCACCCATACCTTATTGCAGCCATTGAACCAGTGTAGTATAATCTGCCACCATGTGGATAACGTTCACAGCAGTGGCGGTGTGCTGTGCATGTATATCTGTTGTGGCAGTGTGCTCTGCATGTATTTCTGTTAACGTTATCTCTTCTGGGGCTCACATGGTGGCAGATTATACGACACTGGTTCAATGGCTGCTATAAGGTATAGGTGGAATATAGAGTAACTAATTACATGCCCAAATCGACATTCGTTATATATATATATATATATATATAAAACCAGCAACGCGGCCCTCGAAGCCTGCGCTCCAGCCGCACATGATATCGCACTTATCCTTTTTGAACATAAGTTCCCGCAGCATATTGAAAAAAAAAAGATTCTCTTGAAGCCTTACATCTTACATATGAACCAGACTTTATAACACTAACAGAAACTTGGCTAACAGCTGATATTAAACATCTTGAGATAGCCCCTCCCAACTACGCCATCATCCGCAAAGACCGGACGACACGAGGCGGAGGCGTGGCCATTCTGGTAAGCAAGGGAATCCCGTTTTCACTGTTACCTGATGTTGCGGATGTTGAGGGTATCTTTTGTAAGCTGTGTTTCGCATCTCGCACTGTAGTCGTGGGCTGCGTTTATTGCAGTCCCTCTTCCGGCCTCTACACACTGCGTCGGTTGCATGAATACACGAAGCAATATGCATCAGGGTCCAGATTATTATACGTAGGTGATTTTAATGTTGATGAAGTGAACTGGCAGACACATGCAGCGTTATTCACCCTGTGTGGATGTATTTGATTTTATGTTATCGTTCAACCTCACTCACATTATAACTGAACCTACACGTGTAGAGGGATCCAGCTGTTCCGTACTAGATTTAATATTCCTCAGCAATCACTTTATAAATGAAGAAACTAAATTAAGTTTACTAGATGGCATTTCTGATCACAAGATAACCTTTTGCACTATACCTCTTCATGAAAACGTTGCTCCTCAGCAAATCATCGCTTACCCTGACTACAGTAAAGCTAACTTCACTAGTATACTTCATTTCCTGATTAATGAATAGAACTCGTTCCTGCAACTTTCACATAACAGCAGTACGGACATCGATACTTTGTAGCTCGCGTGTAAAGTGATTTTATCTCACTGTATAACAATTACATACCAACTATAAGACAGAAATTGGTAAGCGTAATCCATGGATAACCCGCGACGTTATTCATGTCAAACGTAAAGTAAACCGAATGAGAAAATTGCTGAAAACTAACCCATTCAAGTTTGCGCATCGCGATCTCAGCGCAGCTATCCAATCTATGAAAGCAAAGTGACAGCCAAACAGTTCTACTTCACTAATACACTGACGAACGTTTTGAAATCTGCTCCAACTAAGTTTTGGAACTACATTAGCCCGCAGAATCATAACGACAACCGAGCCTCAATTGAAGAAAATAGAAACTCTGCTAACTTGCTTAACGACTACTTCGGCTCCATTTTCACAGAGGACGACGGCCCACTACCACAAGCAGTCTCTACTAGAAATGAGCCACCAGGGCCACTTACACTAACCGAAACAGGCATACTTAACCTACTACCGAACATAGACCCAAATAAATCACCTGGACCTGATTGTATACCAAATGCATTCCTTCGCAGATGCGCTAGCTGGATGTCCAAGTACTTAATAATAATTTTTAACAAAACACTGTCCTCAGGAGCCCTCTCTAAGGATTGGAAAACAGCTAAAGTAAAACCAATTCATAAATCAGGAAGCAAAGCAGAACCCTCTAACCACAGGCCAATCTCACTAACACTAGAACACATTATCTACTATACTAGAACACATTACTACTACTAGAACACATTATCTTAATTTAAAGGACATAACCAAACACATTGAACAGGAACAAATACTAACAGCTTGTCAGCATGGTTTTCTCAGAGGAGTTTCCACGGTCACACAACTAATTGAGCTTGTTCACGATGTATTCTTAAGCACTCAACAGAAACAAATTGACCTAATCTTTCTAGTTTTTTCAAAAGCTTTCGATCGCTTAACAGAGCATTTTTTTCATAGACTCCAGTTTACCTTGGGAAATAGACCTATTCTCGATTGGATCAAGGATTATCTTACTAATCGCATGCAATTTTAGTAGTAAATCAGCAATATTCCATTAAATCGAACGTTAGATCCGCCATTCCACTAGGAAGTGTTCTGGCTCCAGTTTTATTTCTTATATACACTAATGATCTCTCTTTTAATATTCCTGTCAATGTTAGACTTTTTGCTCATGATTATGTTCTGTATCAGGTAATCAATTCGTATAATGACCATCTAGCTTTAAACGACGCTACATCATTAGTATACAAATGTTGTAACGAATGGAAAATTACTTTAAACATTAAAAAATCGGCTTCACTATCAATTACGAGGAAAAAACACAGATCAGAATTCAACTACACTATAAATAACGCCAAATTTAACGCAGTGAAGGAGTTGAAGTACCTTGGCTTAACATTAACACACGACTTTAGATACGAATGACTGTTAACAACATTATCTGGACTGCACAAAAATTGTTCTTTCTAAACAGATGTCTCAGATTAGCCCCCCCCAAACAGAAAGCTACTAGCATATAACACATTTGTCAGATAAGTATTACAATATGGTAATGTTGAATGGTTTCCTTTCACTAAAGAGCTCATTAACAAACTGGAAGCAGTTCAAAGGATGACACTAAGATGTATTGACGATAAATATAGGCTAACAGACTCACCCAGGGAATTGTTAAAACAGGCCGGTACCATTACCTTACAAACCCGAGCCAAACTTGCGCGGTTTAACATGATGTACCAACTTATTCATAACGAATTAAATATAGACAGCTCAAAATAATTCTCTATGACACAAACACGACCCAGCCGACATAAACACACTCTATCATTAAACGAACACCCAGTTCATACGGAAAGTAAAAAGCATACTTTTTTCCTTTATTGACGCGTGAATGAAACAAGCAGGACCCTACCATTACAAACAGCCCAACCTATCTACTTTTTTAACATTAGTCGAAAACAAATTACATGCTTCACAGTTCTGACCTACCTGTGTTACCATTTCTTTCTGTGTCATTTTATTCTATTTTATTGTATACATAATCCCAAATTATTTATAGATTATCACCTCTTCTGTACACCTAACTTTAATACCTTGTACTTTGTGATTGCTGAGTTCCATTGTTTATTTATGCTAACTTTTTACCTCTTTACCAGTTGTTTATTATAAAGTTTATTGCCTTGTATTATTCTGTTATTACTGCCTACCATTCTTTACCGCTTATAATTGTTAGCTTATTTCATTACCTCTTGTTATTCCTAAGCATACTACAATGTATATCTTGTAATTATTGATACGGTTTCGTTCACGTTTGTCAATTGTCTCCCTTTGTCATTACTCTGGTTCATTTTTGTAATACAATGTATTGCTTTATTACTTCTGCCCACCATAATGTTTGTCTTTGCTAATTGACAATGTGTTGTATGTAAACTATATATTGTGCTAATTTCTGTTATGATCCCTGATGGGATCGACAGTAAATATATATATATATATATATATGTGTGTGTGTGTGTGTGTGTCGCTCCTATATGTGTGTTCTGCCCATATCTCTTGAATGTCACTATTCCTCAACGATACTCAACAATTATTCAACAGCATTTTTGTTGTAGCGGGTGACAGAGTGACGGAGACGGCCCAAGAGCAAACGCACGACAACCTTTAATTCAGAGAACGAACTATATATATATATATATATATATATATATATATATAGGCTACTTGCCTATGACATAACACAAAAGAACCCATCATGTTTGACACGTGTTAGCCGAGCACTTCATATCAACTTTGTCACTTACTGTTACTGTTGTGTTTATCCCATCACGGGAACAACCAGAAAAAGGCACAACGGACGTTGAAGTTCATGCCGTGGGCGCCCTGACTGCCGTTGTCGGACCTGCCACCCTATCCCGTCTGCAGGCAGCAACTGCCAGTGATGCAACGGCGCAAGACGTCATCTCCAGGCTGCAGTCATCAATGCCCATAGAAGGTGAGCTAAAGTCCTTCACACAAGAACTTTCTGTAGTCAACGGAGTACTCCTCAAGGGAACCAAGGTAGTCGTGCCGGCAAGCATGCGAACAGAGATGCTGCGACGAGTGCACCAAGGGCATCTCGGCTTAGGAAAATGCAAATCGAGGGCTCGCAAGTTGATGTATTGGCCAGGAATGTCAACAGATATTGCCCAGTTCATTGATAGGTGTGACGTTTGCAAGAAGTTTGCTTATCGACAGCCTGACGAGCCCCTGTGCCAGCGCACCGTTCCAGACATGCCATGGGCCAGAGTTGGTACAGATCTTTTTCAACACGCCGGAAAGCATTTTTTGGTTGTCTATGACGCCTACTCTAATTTTCCAGAAGTCGAGCACCTGAAGGAGACCTCTGCAACAACTGTCATTCATAAACTACGTCAGATCTTTGCAAGGCATGGAATACCACTAGAAGTTTGCAGTGATGGCGGCCCGCAGTTTGCGTCAAAAGATTTTAAAGATTTTGCGGCTCGTTATGACTTTGTGCATACGATTTCAAGTCCACGTTTTCCCAGGTCCCATGGGCTCGCCGAGAAGGGCGTACAAGTGGTAAAGCGGCTTCTGGGCAAGACTGAGACCAAGAAAGACGACTTCTATTTGGGCCTTCTCAACTACAGGGTGTGTCCTCTCGAAGATGGCCGTTCACCATCGGAACTGCTAATGGGACGAAGTCTAAGAACGCTACTTCCAAATTTTTCAGCGTCATCCTCAGGTCACGTTCAAAAACATGTTCAGGCAAGGACCGCAGGAAGACCACTAGCTCCGCTACAGACGGGAGACGTGGTCCGAATCCTCCGAAATGGCAGATGGGATATCAAAGCGCAAGTCCAAGATCTCGTGGCCCCGAGATCGTACACCGTTCTGCCTGAGGATGGCCGGATTTTCCGTCGAAATATACAGCACCTTCGCAAAACACCAGAAGCGTTCTATCGAACCATCCATTACCAGGCGGACGACTGCGACGACGCCCCTGATTCATCTCCAAGCGCTGTCACACAGCAGAGGCAAGAACCTCTGCAGGCCACACAGGACCGACCACCAGCAGGCACACCAGGCGTGCCCAACATTGCAGATTCACTGCGACGATCTACCAGACCGCGAAGACCCCCAGACCACCTGGCCTACACGCACGGGTTCCAGCAGACTGAAACAGCCTAGGAGTGTCGACTGCTACGCATCGATGTTGAGTGCTTTCAGTGCTTTCAGTGCTATCTGTGTTTTCAGTGTTTTCATTCTTCAAAGAAAGGAGGATGCAACGGCCAGCCAAGGCAGCAACACTGTGCGAACAAGGAGAGCAACACTGTGCGCAAGCGCGGCTATATATGCGTTCCCGTGCCATCAATAAAGGCTCCTTCTTGTGGTGACCACTGTGTGCATTACGCTCGATACATTTGAGGGTAATCTGGTGTCGGTCGTAAACTGCGCATGCGTTGATGACAAGGGATATCGTGTCAGCAAATTCTATCGACAAAACATTGGGATTGACAAATGTGAGCTTTTGTTTTCCCATGAAACCTGCGGCGCGTCGAAATCTCCATCAAATATAAAGTAGAGATTTAATGTCGACAACGAAGCGGAAAGCTCCTTCGAAAGGCCAGGATTATTGGACGAATGATAGCGATAGAGAGCACCAATAGCCAGACAGCCGCCAGTTTTTATTTTGACTTTACACCAGACGGATTCGAAAGACGTAGAAAGCGGAGAAGACTGGAGGCACTTCTTAGTGAAAAAGCGCCACCTCCATGCCTATTACTATCAGCGTGGAAAGCATTGTCATCCGAGGGAAAAACTTTGGCGTTGCGACTGGATTCATGTAGCCCTTACAAAAATGAGTTTATACTGCCTAGAATGTCTATAGACTTCTTGTAGACGACTTCGCCTTTCAATAGATATGTTCTTTGGTGGATACAAGATCTATAGACGGTCTATACACAAAAGTTGATACGACTTTTGCTTCTTTTTGTCTACTCACACTCTATAGTGAGTCTATAGAAAAAAGCCGACAAGATGCTTGTTTCTTTTTGTCTACTTCCTCTCTATAGACTACCTATAGAAAAAAAAGTCGATACAGTCTATTATTCTTGTCCATCACTTGTTTATATACTGTCTATAGACAAAAGTTAATAAGATTATTATTTCTTTTTGTCTACTTCCGCTCTCTAAACTACCTATAGACCAAAGTCGATACCGAGTCTATTGATCTTGTTTATTCTGTGTCTAAGGACTGTCTATAGACGACAGTCGATAAGGTGTCGGTTCTCTTTGTCTAGGCCTGGTTCATAGATTGACTGTAGAAAAAGTTGATAAGGTGTCTACTTCCTTTTGTCTATTCGCCTTCTATAAATTCCCTCTTGACACAAGTAATTATATTGTGTTTCTTGTCTATATTATCCGTCAATACGCCATCTATATGCAAAATTTTTTCTGTGTGTTATTTCTCTAGCCAATTGCCAGTTTATAGAATGTCTACAGAAAAAAGCAATAAAGGTCACCATTTCATCTTCGCCATTGGATATACGCTGTCCTTTATTATTTTGCGAGTTAACTAGGTATTTAAGAGTCTGCTCGCCGAGCTTCATCCAGGACTGCACTGGTTTTTAACATGTAACCTCTGGGCCCGGCACCCTAGTTACTCTGGAATGCATCCCCGACGGTGCTTTTTTCCTTGCGAACCACACGAAGGCGGAATATATACTGCTATGCGATTGGAATTATTCTTTAATGGTTTCCTATATCACTCCCGGTGAAGGCTATAGGGTGGGACGTCACCAAAGGTCATGTTAGCTCGAGCGAATACCGATTGCGGTAAGGTGTGAGATGAACTAAAATGCAGCCGATATTTTAAAAGTCTTATTGCTTCAGGTTTACTTGCCGTCTATAGAATGACTATAGATAAAAGTCGTTAATCTCGGCCCAACCCGTGTACGCTGTAACCAAGCGGAGGTACCGGCGGATAATACGGAGCTACGTTTTATGTAAGCCACTGGGGTTGTATATACTGTTGAGATTGCTTTAAAGCCTTTTTGCAGACTTTAGTATAGACATGGTGTATACTTCCGCATTTGTTAACCACATTATATGACCTCCGTAGTCGCTCTCCGCAATCCCAAGACAGTTTTTACAGTTGTCATAGCATGACTTTTGCAGCAGTAAAATAAAGAAAGCCGAATGCCGATCCAATCATGTCAATAGAAGTTATGAATGCCCGCTTTTGCGAGAAGCGGATTCCAAACAGGCATCAAGCTAACAGCGCAGAGACTCGTAATGTGCGAAGCTGACAGCGCAGAATTTGCGAGTGTGTGATGAACCGATGTTGCGTATTGTGTGCCTTAGGTGTCGTCTGATTCTCAGATACTTTTAGGTTCTCCCCATACCTAGGCTTCATCACTAACAACAGGTGGTTTTTCGCAGGCTGATATCATGCGCTATAAACTCATTAAACGTTCTCGTTCACTTAAAATATCTGCCAAATTCTCTGAGCCCAGCCAGCCGTTTTCAGGTGCTATGCCTGTGCGGCGGAGCATATGCGTACGTCATTAGTGCATTGATTAACTTGGCATATCCCCGGAACAGACAAATGTGCACTAGCATGTGCGCAGGTATCCCATTTGGCGTTACGTTGGAAGCCATGTTAGAAATGCATTGTATTACTCATCGTCATTGGCCATAATGCTAGGGCCTGACGTGCGTGCTGCTAACGGTTTTTACAAACACTGCGTTCATCCAAGTGTGCGCACCAGCTCCGTACGAGAGCCCACAGCGTTTGTAACACCGCGCGCCAAGGCATTTCCTACCTCCATAGAAAGAACTGAAAAATAGAAGGTAAAAGCAACCGGTTTCGCGCGAATGAAACACGCATAGAGAGAGAGAAAGAGAGACAATAAAAAAAAGAAAACGGCAAAGGCGCTTGGATTTCTCGGAGCGCGCATGCCATCGTCACCATGAGCGCCTGCGCATGCGCAGTGGCAGCAAAGGCGGCGCGCCATCTTTCCGCGTTGATTTGATTTATAAACGACTGCGCCAGGCAAGTCAACGCTTGTTGCTGCTGGTGAGCTGCCTGCACCTTGGTGTCTGTGTATTCATCTCGACTTTGTGGCAACCCACATCAACTAAACCGAACGGTAAGTTTTAACGAAGATGTTTTCCGTCACTAGCTCATGACCAGGTGAGCGCATTTCGTAGCGCGAACCGGGTGCATGTAATGTAGGCGATTCAGGCGTAGTGTCGGATTGTCGTTTGAATTGAAAACGCGCTCGGGTTCTCTCTTCTACTATATGGAATGTTTAACGGCTACCGTCTTAGTCAATGTTCGTGACAAAGGAAATACACCATGTTTAACGTGGATACTGAGTAGCCACTAAGCGCGGATTGTGTATGTTAAGCTGCGTACTGGGTAGGTCTAGTTTCGTGGCGCTCGATCGGTGGCCATAAAGGCTGCGCTGCCTGTCTAGTGAAACTCTCCTGAAGCGCTTTACCTATATATCTCGAAATTGTGCTAGCGAGACGATTTTTCTAAAAGAGACGTACAGTTGAATAAATACTAGCCTACTCGGATGAAAGGCCGTGTTTGCAGGGCATGTATCAGCAGCGTGTGCTGCCGTTTTCGTAAGGTAAAAGTAGCAGTATTTATGGGGCTCCTGGCAACCAATATACATATATATAACCGCAAAAGCTTTCAGAGCACGAAACTCGCGATAAGCTCAGTCAATCGCAGCTTCGAAACTTAACCGAAAGAATCGGAGAACAATAAATTAGTGGCTCGGGGAAGCACCCTTTGCACGTTTCAAACGGAAGCCATTAGGTTCGACGAGAGTTTGAAGTTTTTTTTCGAGTCTCTTTTCAGTTTCAGTTTGGATGTTTTTATTCACTGTTTATCAGCTCGTTGTATAGGCAGCTGTTGGCGCACATTCGCATTTTGACAATGCTGTATGGTATGAAATCCTTTTCGTGCGTAAGAAGTGTTTCGTTTTTCATTACTGTTTCATTTAGTGCACGTGTCTCAGTGAATCTGTATACAAGGTGCACTGTAAAAAAAATTTTTAAAAAGGCCAGCTTATTAATTTTGTGGCTCGTTTTTAATGGATAATCGACATATTATCTAAATAATTTAGTGGACATTGAACTTGTTCGAACCTTATCGATACACCTAAGAGATCATAACATGTTTTAGCTGATAAGTCACTTTATCAACACACCCCATTCATGTGCACGCTACTGAAACTGTCAAATAATGTGTTAATGTTGGAGTGTGAGAAAGGAAGCCATTGCAGACTGTTCCAAGTAGAAATAAATTGCAATTTTTAACGTGATAGTTCAGAACTGCAGTGACTCTTTTGAGCATGTTTGTTCTGCACGGGCACATTGCAATAAAAGCCGAAAAATGTGCACATAGTCCAGCCGGGTATCTTTGTTTCAGCAATTATTAAAAGAATCATTTGGGATTCTCGCATTTGTATTTTTTATTTTGATGAGTAGACTATGTGTCATATGAACCTGACATGAAACGAAACGTACCGTTGCTAGCTGGCACCAGCACCCATCATGGTTGTCAACTGCTCATCATACTGTAATATGACGAAACAATAAAATGGTACTGATTTGTATTGACAAATCTTGTATTGACAGTCTTTAGTCAGAGGTAAAACAAATTAACGATAGACATAAGTGATGAGAGAAAATTATATATAGAACTACTAATAAACCATAAGAAGAATACTCATTCAATAGTTTTCTCTCACATTGTTGGATCTGCTTTAGGTGTGTGTCTTTCTGTGTCCTTGTCTTTCGAGCTGTGCTCGTGTTGCATTGAATTACGAACTTGGCCAAGCCCTTGTCAGCTTTATTAAAGAATTTATTTAATTCAGCTGAATTTAATAGTGTATTTCAAGTGACTGACGCATTCTTCATTTTAACTAAAATTATTGGCTGGCAGTAATTTGGCAAGCATCAAACCACAATATTTTTATTCACCTAAACTGCGGGTGCCATCGACTGCCCGGGAATTTTCATGAAAGCAGCCAGAGAAAGCTTTGAAAAAGATCAGGGAAATTGAAAATGTGAACATAGGTATACTCTCTTGTTATTGGCCATACAATGTTTCCAGGAAATCGCTGTCTTAAAGATATTTTTGAAGCATTTCACCTCACAAGAAATTTACAAATTGGTGCTATTTTTTGAAAAAGAAATGAAAGTGAAGCATACTGACATGGGCATTTGTTACTCAATTTTTTGCATTAACTAAATGTCCTAAACCTCGAAACTCTAGAAACAATACTTACGTCTTAGAGCGCTTTCAATTATTTACTATGATAGCATTCATTCTAACTACAGTTTCAGTTTTGTTTCCCAGGAGGTGCATATGTGTCATGCCAGAACACAGAAAGTGCTCACGTGGTATGCCTAACTTGCAAGCGTGTCAGCATGCCCAAGAGATATGATTATCTATAAAAGTGACCGTATTAACACAATCTATCCACCTGCCTTCTATTGAATTATGGCCAATGATGTATCAGATAAGATTATGAGAAAGACATTTAAATGTGTGTTAAGAAAAATAAATTACAATCTTTGGCATGATACTGTCGATACTCCAGCCACTCTGAGCATACCATTCTGCGCAGGTATATTTAATTACCAGCCAAAAAATGTACATTGCAACTGGGTAGCCTTGTATCAGCAAATAATATAGAGATGATTTGGGTTAAGTAAATACATTATTGTATCATATGGACTTGTGATAAATCGTAACATACTGTTGCTGTCGCCAGCAGCAATTGTAACAGTTTAATTGTTCATCATACCGTAAAGTGAAACATTGTGTGATGCTACTGATTTGTATTGACAAGCAGCCATTAATCATAGTTAAACCGCATAAAGGATTGACCTAAGGGGCTTGAGCGAATATATTAAGCTGCTTAATGAACGTACAAAAAATACAGATTTGTTATTTTAGCCTTACATTGTTGCATCTACTTATTTGTAGCATACACCTTCAGCACCTTCGGAACGATTGACACGAAGGTCAAGGTCAGCCTGGCAACGGTGCTTGCCAAGGGGAAGTAGCTGTAAATATGTTTATAGTCTCTTTTGATGTTAGTATAAGACATGAATTTGAATAAACTACTGTATTATATCACTCAATAAAAACAGTTATTTAATATCGGTGCACTTGTTTTCTTTTTTGCACTGCATGATTCAGCAATAGTGGAATTGCTTGCAATATTTGCTTCTGCAACATATGAGAGTGCAGCTGGTTCAGGAGCATTAATAACCTATTGACATAAATGCAGATAGGAAGCAACAGGCACACATGCCTAATATACCTTCAAAATTGGGTTTCCGCCATATGTAAACAAAAATTTAAACTAACTTGTAGATAGTAGATTTCATTCAAGCAAATGCATTGTATGTGACTGTAATGTTTCTTAAATATGCATGTACACAAATGCTCATGCAACCTTTTCTCGATTCACGACTACTTGCATTTTAGATTTTTGACTGCTTCCATCTGCATGAATGCTTTTCTATGTACAGTTCCCTATATATGTTCCCATATGCATACTAGATGCAATAAATTTTTATTGACATTTCCAATAGTCTGCTTATTGAGAACCCCCAGCAGTGAGCGTTTATATTTAAGCAGAATAACATTGCCTGCCGTAACATAGTTGGCAAAATGTAGTTTATTAGATAGTATATAGGGCTTTCCCAGCTATTTAAGCCAAGCTGGTAAATGAAAATTAAAGGTAAAAAACACGGTGCAGGTATACTATTATATAAAGACATGCAGGTCAGATCTCTGAAAGTCCCAATTCACGCCATATGTCTTAAAATGGGATGGGATTGCACCGTCTTTTTTTTAACATTTCCTTGAACAGCTTCGCTAAATTTAACTTAGCTAGCACACTCTGTATCGACAACAGCCAACAAAAATTGCAAGGCTGAAGTGCATACATTAGCTATAGACTGATCTACAGGAACTGTCTATAGATAGTCTGCAGACCACCATTTACAAAACGTGTGAGGCCATAACTTCATAGACTAGAATGGTCTATAAGAATAGTCTATAGATAGTCTATAGACAATGCATAGACTTGTGTACAAAAGTATATCTATACAAGCGTATAGACTTGTCTACAGACATTCTGCAGACATTTGTCTACAAAAATGAACTTTCATTAATCTATAGACCGTCTATAGTCAGTCTGCAGACTCAGACATTTTGTAGACTAGTCTACAAAAACTGTATGGCCATAAGTCTACAGACTGTCTATAAGCTGGTGTATAGGAATAGTCAGTAGTCTGCAGTCCTTTGTCTACAGACATTTTATAGAAATGTCTATAGACAAATTCGAGATTTTATGGAAATGTCTACAAAAGTAGAACTATATAAGCCTATAGACTTTTGTCTATAGACATTCTGCAGACATTCGTCTATAAAAATGAATTTTGTTTGATCAATAGACCATCTATAGTCAGTCTGTAGACTCCGAGTTTTTGTAGACTAGTCTACAAAAAAGTGTATGGCCAAAAGTCTATAGACTGTCTATAGACTAGTTTAAAGAAATGTCTATAGGAAGTCTGTGACTTATTAGACAAATGTCTATAGACTTTATATAGACTTTCGACAAAACTTTTGGTAAGGGAGCGAAGATTGAGTGCTTATTACAACGTGAGGTTTAATCGAAGAAACCAAGGCAGCAAATTCGTCAATTTTATTATTTTACTGCACCGATTCAATTTTAAAATAGTGAGGTCTCTCTCGACAGCAATCTTATATCCACTAGCAGGGCTCGTTTGCAGAACAGGCCATCTACTGCTGTGCTTTGTTTTCAGCTCCGCAAATTTGTCCCGATTGACATCATAAACAAAGCACCGATTACGGACATGCAGTTTATCATAGTGAAGCCGAAGTGACACCCCCAAGTTCCTCGCGTGCTGCAGCGGCTTTGATCAGAACAGAAGGGGCGAAATCTTAACGTATTACGTATTGCGACCCTTTAAACTTGTTCCCTAGAGAGAATGAGCTTTGCTTATGTTTGTAATGTCTTAAGGCCATATTAACTGGTCGATTTTTATTTTCCTGGGACATTCCAGCTCTGTGCGCACGCTCAATTATCTATGAAAGGGTAGAATCTCCTAATTTTGTCTGCAAGAAGGCCAGGGCTTTATTTTCAATCAGTCCAACTTTTGGTTGCGCTGTCAGGTTGGCCGAGTATTACTAGATTCTTTTTAAATGCCAAGCATTTTTTGGCGAACATTTGCCACTTTGAGTATGTATCTATTTATCTATCTACCTATCTCTCTAGCCACCTACGTCATGGTGCTTTCATGGTCGTTTTGTTAACTTGGTATGTATCAGAATTGGCATAGTATCACAAGAGTGTAAGACGAACATAAGTGATAAGTCATGATATGAATGTCATGACTTGTGTGTCATGTAGGTAATGAAAAAGCCGCCTACGTCTTGGTGCCCTTATGGTCGTTTCGTTAAGTTTATATGCAACAAAATTGGCATAGTATGACAAGAGTACATTACAAATATAAATGCTAAGCCGTGACATGAATGTCATGACATGAGTGTCATGTAGGTCATGAAACAGCCGCCTGCGTCTTGTTGATCTCATGGTCGTTTGGTAAACTTGGTAGGCTCCCCGTACACTGCTTCGCTTAACATCGATTCACACAGGGCGTGAATGAGTGAGGGAAATAACTTTATTGGAGGTCCGGCGAGGACGCGAACTCGTCGCTCACCCGGCTAGTCCCACGTTGAGACCGGCAGGTCTAGCCCACCGGCCCGGTCGCGGGCACGCCGGACAGCCAGGACATGAGATCTGCCGGCTTTTTCTGTGAGCTATTGCTAAGGTCCTCAAGAGACGCTTTCACTTCGCTTAAGTTACAAGTGCATGAGTCGTTTTTCGCACTTCTAGCGGCATCCTGTTTTACTGTGAGCGCAACCCCTTCGAGAAGCGTTACTCTGCTAAACACACTTTCTTCTATCGGTTTTACGTGCCAAAACCAGTTGTGACTATGAAGCACGCCGTAGTGGAGGGCTCCGGAATAATTTTGACAACCTGGGGTTCTTTAACTTGCACTACAACGCAAGCAGACCGGCGCTCTTGCATTTCGCCTCCTTCGAAATGCGTTTGCACTTACAGATGTTTACCCGTGCATTGGGTGCACGTTAAAGATCCCAGGTGGTCAAAATTATGCGGACTCCCCTACTACAGCGTGCCTCGTATTCGAGTAGTGGTTTTGGCACGTTAAACTCAGAAAAGAAAACGAAAACAAAACGTTTACCGAGGTTTCGGTATGCGCCTAGATATCATCGCTGCCAGTCGGAGTGGCTGTACCCTCGCTTGACCGAACCGATGCATCGCTTCCCACTCAGAGGATGCTTTCCACAGCTGTCAACGTTTCATCACATGTACATAATAGGTGACGTACCGCACAAAGTGCTCGCTTTTGTTACGCATCCGAGATAACGCATAATACAGAATTCACACAATGGCATGCACAGAACACAGAACGGAGAAGCGCAACTGAAAAGCAGGCTTCGTGATAGGCCAGCCTATTTATCTGCAGGCATGTCAAAAGTGCAGAATTGAAGGACTCATTCAACTCAAAGCTACAGTGGATTGAGATCATTATGGTATGTTTATTTTTAGATTATACAGTATTTTATAAAAAACGCTGCCTGTGGCATTTAGCGCTATTCCAATTCTTGAATAGAATTGCCCGAAGAGGCTCATATTATTTGCACGAGAAATTAAATTTTATAACTTACTTATTGCGAAAAATTAACTAATGAAGATTTTAACGAACTTATATAAATGACGCATATTGGAGGTTAAGAATTGTTGCCGATGCGATTGCAAAGCATATTCATTTTTATCGAATTCTAAGCATGGCACCAGTTTCCAGAAATACACCGTCAAACTTGCGGTAAGACTACTGTGTTGCTGCTCCACTTAATTTATTAACAAAACTCCGTTTCATGCATTTAATACCAAAAGCTACTGGAATGTCACTGTACCTGTAAAGGAGAGTGAAACACACTGTAATCACTTTAATAGTTATACTCGCTTTTTGCGATCCATGATAGTGGGGATAGAATAGGAGACTCTTCGGCACTGCTAGGAATGGCGTGCGACTGTTTTCACAACAAATCCGTGCAGGGGCGGTGCCTCGCCTAGATGGCGTATCACCATTCTCTTTTTCTTTTTTTTCCTATCGGTTTGGCGGCGTTCCAGCGTCGCCGGCGTTGGAACAGATAACACGCTGGGCTGGTGGTGACTAGGCGCAACTGTGGCTTCTGTTAAGGGATCGATGGTATTCCTAAATAAGTGCATCACTGTTTTGATTATCCAAATATAATCTAACGATCAGGCAGGGAGCAGTCTACCTGACTGGAGCAGTATTTTTTTATTTGGGATGTTGCTACGCTGCGCTCCACAAGACCCCAGCGACCGCCACTTCGCGTCGGCGCCCGGCAACGCGGCAGGCTTCCGCCGCGGCACCGGTAGCCACCCTAGCACCGGGGCACAACCGACCGCGCCGCCACAGAGAGAGGGGAAAAAAGAAAATGGTGATACGTCATCCCGGCGAGGCCCCGCCCCTGCACGGATTTGTTGTGAAAACCGTCGCAGCCCTAAAAATGAGAGCGTGTTAGCATAGACGTTATGCTAATAGACAATCAAACTCGTATTTATTAAAATAATAAAGACGTACAATTTTTGGTAGGCCGTTATTTTAATCAAGTGCGTTTTTTTCATATCAAAAGCGCTAACATGAGCGTGCTGGCCATGGGCGCGGACTCTCTTTCGAGGTAGAGTAGTCGATGTGTCTATGTTCAGCAACACTGGGTCGATCGAGGGGCCGCAGCTACAGTGTGCGATACAGTTGGTGAAGCACGCGCAGCTTGTGGCGATGCTGCTGCATGCAATTCTTCGTCATCGAGAAGCCACCGGAGCATTGCCAGAGGGCAGCACAGTGGTAGGTCGGGACACTGCAAGGGTCAAATATTAACGAACCATCCGCGTGGCACCTGCACTTAGTAAAAGATATCAGAAGAACTGTCAAGTCTGGAAGTGCACAGGCCCATAGCAACCAAATTGATCTTAGCCAATTCACTGATTTTAAGCTCACGGGTAACCAGGCGTGCGCGCATGGTCGTTAACGAGCATGATGTCGTTCTAGTACTGGCACCGATTCTCAATTGTCTTCTGACCCTTGCTGCCACACGTCTTGCTGTCCTGCGGAATCTGCGGCTGCGGCTCCCAACCAGTCGTTTGCAAACCTTTACTGCAGGCTATGCAGATAGCAAGCCTTGCACAAGGAATTGGAGCAACTCATAATACCTTCCATCATGTTTTGTAAAGGTTAATTGCGACATATCAATAAATGCTGCTGAAACACTCACCCGCTAATTAATGGACAAGTGAGTTCTAACGGTCGATTTGCGGTAGAACGTCGCTAATAACCGATATGCACATACTGAGCATTTCCTGCTCAAAGACGCCAGTGGTGCTGCTGCGTGGGCTTCTTCCGCGTCGAGCAGCCTCCGCAGCATCTCCGAAAGGCAGCATGGCCACAGGTCCTTGTACTGTGACAGTACAAAACAAGCCCTTTATCACCCTGCATGGTACTTGTGTGGCAAATTCAGTAAGGCCAGCATTCAATCGAAGTGCTGTACAAAAGCGTTATGATTTTACGAGTGCCAGGGCAGTCAGGCCAATTCTTATAGCGAAATAATTCATTTTAGAGCGGAAAACCTGCAACAAATACCGTTCATTTAAAGTAAATTTCTCGTCACACTTATACGTAAGAATTCGTTGTCTATTCTCAGTTATTATTAAAGTGTTTCGCTTAAACAGTGCAACCTTCACGAGTTGCTATTCTGAAATCCATTGCTCACGGTCAAGGTTGTGATTACGTTTCTATTGTCACGTAGTAGTGACGCTGAAGGAAACAGTCGTAAAACTGCGTATGACGAAACTGATTCTTCATTGGGCGAACATGTGCCCACAAAAGCAAGCTACACTCAAAGCACAACGATAGCGGCGAACACAGTCGGCGATCGTCGAAAATCTGATCAGCGGCGCGACGCGTCGGCTTTTATACCTGAGTCATCGAAGGTTCCAGATTAATCCCTGATGCCCGCGTGTCTTCCAGAAAGTTCTAGACAACTCGTGTCGGTCACACAATCAGATAACATAAGCGTCGGTGAAAACGGGCAACGAAAAGAAGCATCGATAACGTTCTAGAAACTTCCGATATAGGCACGTCCTGCGCCGAGCGATAACGTTTAACATTTGTTAGCCGGTGGAAAGCGGTCACCGGTGATAGATAAACATGTATACGTGTCAATGCCCTCCCCTTAAAAAGCATCGTCCCGATGCTACAAACACGAAAGCGAAAACAAAACCACGCGTACATAAAGGGACAAAATGAACAAAGCAACAAAAATATATATAAGTTCGTCAGCGGGCGTAGAAAGGCTTAAGACGCACCACGTGAATGACTTCAGGTCGTGCGCGGCGCCACTGTGATTGCGAAATACCGTCTGGCACAACCTCATAGTCCAGTGCGCCGGATGATTTTATACGGTCCGAAATAGCGACGTAAGAGTTTCTCGCTAAGTCCTCGTCGTCGTATCGGAGTCCAGACCCAAACACGGTCTCCGGGCTGGTAGTCGACGTAGCGTCGTCGAAGATTGTAGTGTCGGCTGTCGGTTCTCTGCTGGTTCTTGATGCGCAGGCGGGCGAGCTGTCGACCTTCTTCGGCACGCTGCCAATAGGTGGCAACGTCGAGATTTTCTTCGTCGGAGACATCCGGTAGCATGGCGTCAAGCGTCGTTGCCGGTTTCCTTCCGTAGACCAGGTTGAACGGCGCCATGTGCGTCGTTTCTTGCATGGCCGTGTTGTATGCGAAGGTCACGTACGGAAGGATGGCATCCCACGTCTTGTGTTCGACGTCGACGTACATTGCCAGCATGTCGGCGATGGTCTTATTTGGACGCTCGGTGAGGCCATTCGTCTGCGGGTGGTAGGCGGTGGTCCGGCGATGGCTTGTCGGGCTGTAGCGCAGGATGGCTTGAGTTAGTTCAGCCGTGAAGGCCGTACCTCTGTCGGTCATGAGGACTTCTGGGGCACCGTGACGCAGGAGGATGTTCTCAACGAAGAAACGGGCTACCTCGGCGGCACTGCCTTTGGGCAAGGCTTTTGTTTCGGCGTAGCGGGTGAGGTAGTCCGTAGCGACGACGATCCATTTATTCCCGGACGTCGACGTCGGAAAAGGCCCCAGTAAGTCCATCCCGATTTGCTGGAACGGTCGGCGAGGTGGCTCTATTGGCTGTAGAAGTCCGGCTGGCCTTGTCGGCGGTGTTTTGCGTCGCTGACAGTCTCGGCATGTCCTTACGTAATGGGCGACGTCGGCAGAGAGGCGAGGCCAGTAGTATTTTTCTTGTATCCTCGCGAGAGTGCGGGAAAAACCAAGATGTCCAGCCGTTGGGTCGTCATGGAGAGCTTGCAGAACCTCTGGACGCAATGCTGAGGGTACCACGAGGAGGTAGTTGGCTTGGAGAGCCGAGAAGTTCTTCTTTAGGAGAATGTCGTTTTGCAAGAAAAACGACGCCAATCCTCGCCTGAACACCTTCGGCACAATGACGGTCTTGCCTTCCAGGTAGTCTACAAGGCTCCTTAGTTCCGGGTCGGCTTGCTGTTGTTCGGCGAATTCGTCGGCACTGATGGGTCCCAAGAAAGTGTCCTCATCCTGGTCGTCTTGTGGCGGCGGTTCGACGGGGGCGCGAGACAAACTATCGGCGTCAGAGTGCTTTCGCCCGGACTTGTAAACGACGGTGATGTCGAATGCTTGAAGTCTCAGGCTCCATCGTGCGAGGCGACCTGAAGGATCCTTCAAGTTAGCTAGCCGTTAGCTGCTTCTAGTTAAGCAGGAGCTATTCGCCGGACTTGTGCGGAATCCACCAACGACAGTCCAAGACTTTCTCTCGGAGGCTACGACAATCGAGAAAACACTGGACATGCGCAACCGGCAATACAATCGCCGTTCGACGCCACAGTAGCCGAAGTCCAAGGGCTCTCCCACGACCTACGAGACACCATCAGGGCGATAGTACGCGAAGAGCTGCAGAAGTTGCTACCATCGTCGCAGCCTCAAGTTGCTTCCATCGCCGATATCATGCGGGAGGAAATCCAGCAATCGCTAGGACTTCCCGAATCACCGCAACCCCAGCCGGAAGCGATGACCTACGCCGCCGTCGCCCGTCGTCAAGGCCCCCCTCCGCGCTCGCGCCAGGGCCCCGTAACACGGCAGTTCCGTCTTCCACCGCTGCCGCCGCCGCCAGCACGCCCACCCGTCGCCCAGCACAGCTACCAGAGGAAGACGGACATTTGGCGCACCCCCGACCACCGCCAGCTCTGCTATCACTGCGGGGAAGCCGGCCATGTCTACCGCCGATGCCCATACCATAGAGAAAGAAATTCAACAAGAGGGGACATTCGACAAAAACTGGCAACAGGAAACACGTCACCATACGTCACGCTATACTTTTGACACCGAACGTTAGCTGCCGCGAGCATCGAAAAAAAAAGAAAGTGAACTTAAGTTAACAGGCATTTATTTATTTTTTTAATTCTTTCCCGCGAAAACTAAAACGTTTTGCGTATAAATGAACTTAAGTTTTGCGACTTATTTTCCTTGCCTTACCTAGCCACAGGTCAATGACGCGCCAGATACATGCGTCATCCGCCAGACACTCCCCCGAAGCCAGCGAGGATGGCTGCGCGCGCGTTTGAGCGCTCGCGCGCGGCGACCCGTCTGTCTCCTTCTTTTTTTCTTTTTTAAATGTAACCTGGTTTATTGGGCTCTCGGCGTATTCTTGCGTTCCTTCTGCACTGGGACAAGACACCACTGCACTATTGGACTACGACAAGGTGAGAAATCTTGTTTCACAGTCTACGACGCAATTAGGCTTATGGCACGGGACCCACACTTAAGACGCAGTTAGCGAAAAACAGCTCGGTCATCCTGGCGCAGTTAAATTGAGTTAATGAATCGTGCTGAGACATGTTTCCGACGCTTCCTATGGGACTATTGTAACTTATTTCGGTTTTTGAGCCACACTGGCCGCACAGGGCGCCGTGTCGCAGTTAGCGAGAACTCAGCCGTGGTGTGTAGTCTAGTTAATCTTGCTAGGAGAAGTTTGTGCCGCTTTCTCTGACGCCAGACATTACTGAAAAGTAATTTCGTTACTTTCTGGGGTACTTTTGAGGCACGCTGGCCGCACAGCGCGCTGTGACGCAGTTAGCGATAAGCAGCTCGGCCGTGGTGATAAAGTTTGGCGTGTAATGAATCTTAGAGGGACAAGTCTGTGACGTTTTTTGTGGCTCCGCAACAACATATATACCTTCTTTCGGTACTCACGCCTGTTGAAAACGCGATGGCCGATTGCCATGAGTGATAACATGGGGTCTTCTGCTGGCGCCGGCAGAACGCGCGAACGACGAACATATCAGAAACTTGTAATTCGAAAATTACGTCTTCTAAAGGACTGAAAAAAGGCATTGCACCCACGCATTTGTCTTGAGAGCCTATTGCGTCCGTCTCTATGTACAGCGGTGAGCACTGTTAGGGTGAACACGCGAGCGCGTGGCCGACGGCACTGTCAGCGCCCCGTTACGGTCATCACTGGAAACATTGCGCATGCGCATCACGCCTTCCGCGAAATAATTGTTCCACCGCGCGCATGACGTCATGAATGCACTTGTTCGTCGTCTGCTAGCCGCATTTTTTGTTTTCTAAGCCCATGCATCCTGCATTTTAAGATTTCTTTAAACATCTGTGCTTGAACAGAACAAGACAAAAAAACTTGTATATCTATGGGGGCGTGTCTATTCGTTCCCTTCAAAGTTGTTGTGCATGCAACGCCGTATATAAAACAACCAAACATCTTTCGCAGCCGTTCATTCTGTCGCCAGATCGTATTATGGCTAGGGTTCCCGATGATGAACGGCGCTCAATTGTCGATCTTTCCCTGAAAGGTTATTCCCAGCGGTATATTGGCGCTTTAGTTAATAGGCCCCTGAAGACTGTGAACAGGATAATTCAAGCCTACAAGTATGAAGGTCGCATTCAGGATGCACCCCGCGCGCCCCGCCCTAAAGCTACCACAGACGATGAAGACGCCCTCATAGTTGCAGCTGCTGTTCGTAACCCTTTCTTGCCAGCCCCAGCAATACGCGAGGACTTGGATTTGGACGTTTCGGACACCACTGTTCGACGTCGCCTGCGTACTGCGGGCCTTCGCAGTCGCGTCGCAGCGCAGAAGCCACTACTAACGGCGGCAAACAAGGACGCACGACGGCAGTTCGCTGAGCTGCACGAAGCATGGACATCAGAAGAGTGGGGTCGCGTCATCTTTTCGGATGAGTCGACGTTTTCGACGCGACAAGACCAAAGATTGCGTGTTTGGAGACTACCAGGCACACGGTGAGGCAAACTTCCTGCTTTGAAAAGCAATTGTTTTAGTTAACGTCACAATGCCACGCAGGAACGACCCGGACAACGTGCAAGGTGTTTCTGCCAGTGGGAGATCGAGTGTGAACGTGTGGGGTGCGGTTTCAAGATATGGTTTAGGGCCCCTGTAACGTATACGTGGACACTTATCGTCGGAACAATACTGCAACATTTTGAACAATGTGCTGTTGCCATATGCGAGCAGTTTATTCCCAGACGGTGATTACCTGTTCCAACCGGACCGGTCACCGATACACACGGCGCGGGCTGTCAAGGAGTTCCAGGCGGAGCAGCACATGCAGCTACTGGAATGGCCTCCGAAAGGAGCGGACCTGAATGTGATAGAAAACGTGTGGGGCCGTCTGAAAGCTTCTTTGGCAAGGAAGCCCCTTTATTCCGCGACTTCGGACCAGTTGTGGGCGCAAGTCAGCAACGAGTGGGAAAGGCTGAAAGCCGATCGGGAATATGTTCGATCACTTTACGACTCGTTACCGTCCAGAATAGCTGCAGTCGTTGCTGTAAGTGGTCACATGACTCGCTATTAGATTTGCTCATGTTTTTATATTTGTTCTCATGGTCTTGTTTAACTTGAACTGCAAAAGTGCAATTTTCTTGAATAAAAAGTTTAATAATTATCCCTCTTACACTCACTTTTTTCCTTCACGCGCCAATCTTCAATCCAGATGGACCTTGAAATGCCGAAGGTATCAGCTCAGCGAACAAAAAATGCGGCTAGCAGACGACGAACAAGCGTATCGATGACGTGATGCGCGCGGTGGAAAGAGTGTTTCGCAAAGCACATGCTGCGCATGTGCAATGTTTCCAACGGTGGCTGTTACGCGGCGCTGATAGTGCCGTCGGCCACGCGCTCGCGTGTTCACCCTAACAGTGCTCACCGCTGTATGTAGCGTACCGTCGCGTCACTCGAGGCCAAGTTTTGGAAACGCGAAGTCGCTCGTGTATTTGTACTGCCAAAGTGCAGGAAATAATTCCCAAAAATGGGGGAACGCTTGGAAATCAGATGTTTTCATATATGTTTGGGATGAGTCGGGTATTTTCTACGCCATGTATGTAAAAGCGAATTGCTTTTTGTAAGGCCGCCCATTTACCGCTTTCGCACGTTTCGCCTCTACACGCAGTATTCCTATGTCTAAACACCAAAATGACTCATGCTTGTAACATGCTGTTACTTGCTTGCAAATGTAACATGCTTGTAGTTTACTTTATTTTTCAGCTGGTGCCGTCCGGTGGAGCTTCATACAGGAACTACTGCCTTATCTGCTGGTGTCACAACGTTGGATGAACGCACAAAAAGCGCGGAACGAGCTTTTATATAGAGCAAAATAAATATTTCCTCATTGCACAAAAGGTCGTGCGTCTACTTTGTGAAATTGCACGTGGCACAGATTCGATGGGACTTTACGAGATCGTTCGCAATCATTTTTACTAAATAATAAACCGATTCTGCACGAAGAGCAAAAAAAAAAAGGAAAGGGGGGGGGGGCTAGCCGGCGTGCTAGCTTGCGTTCAAAATACGCGCGCCCAAAACCGAAACCGGAAGTGATGTAAGTGATCGACACCGACCGCTTGGCACGCTGCAGTCAATTCGGCCGCTGGGCCCTATGGGAGTGTCCCCTCTTGTTGAATTCCTTTCTCTATGCCCATACCGCGAGATGGGCCTACGAGGGTTTGCCGTCATCGCATCACGTCTGGGACACCAAGATGTCACGTAGTAGTGACGCTGAAGGAAACAGTCGTAAAACTGCGTATGACGAAACTAATTCTTTATTGGGCGAACATGTGCCCACAAAAGCAAGCTACACTCAAAGCACAACGATAGCGGCGAACACAGTCGGCGATCGTCAAAAATCTGATCAGCGGCGCGACGCGTCGGCTTTTATACCTGAGTCATCGAAGGTTCCAGATAAATCCCTGATGCCCGCGTGTCTTCAGAAAGTTCTATACAATTCGCGTCGGTCACACAATCAGATAACATAATTGTCGGTGAAAACGGGCAACGAAAAGAAGCATCGATAACGTTCTAGAAACTTCCGATACAGGCAGGTCCTGCGCCGAGCGATAACGTTTAACATTTGTTAGCCGGTGGAAAGCGGCCACCGGTGATAGATAAACATGTATACGTGTCACTATACAATATTTTGATTGGCACAACGAATAAGCAACGCAAACTACAGCAAGATGAGAACTGCCTCAACAGACCTTTTTTTTGCGTTACTTACGTTGCGCGAATAATGCATGGAAAATACTTCAGCTGATTTCACATACGGTCGGCCAGACACAATAGCTCGACCGAAGAAATGCATGCTGCTGGAAGAACGGCCATACCTGAACACAATGAGGAGGCGCCATCAGCAACTTCCCCTACATTGTACAGTTTCCATGGTACGGAAAATATTCACTTGGGCATATTTGCTATGTGCGCACAATGTACTATTGTCTGAACTATACAATGCTCTAGGGCAAGGGATGGGAAATAATTTACGTATAGAAATTGGAAAGAACACGCCCTAGAAGAGAAGCTTTTAGTATACTGCTTTCTCTATACTTAGTGCTGAAGAAGTATTTTATTACAACACGGTTTATTTATTTATTTATTTTTTATTTGAATACCTTCAAATCCCAGAAGGAGTTTAAGATGGGAGGGGGAAAAATCACAGGAACCTTGGGATTGTTAGCAGCTAGTATATACAATAATAATCGTCGACAGCGGATTTAAAGGCAGACACACTTAGAATGGTGACAAAGGAGGTGGGGAGGTGGTTCCATTCCTTCGATGTCTTTGGCAAGAATAAATCAGAAAATAAGTTAGTATGGCAAAAAGGGACTTCAACTTTATGACGGTGATTAGTAGAAGATAAATAAGATGGCTCATTAAGAAGTTCATGTCAGAAGTTCTGAATTACAGTCTGTTAGAAAGGTGAAACGCAATTATCTTAATATAATCGCCTATAAACCTACACTTGGGGAATAATGCGTACAAGAAAATCATGCCAAACCACGACAACTGCTTTTTTAATGGCGGAATATTCCGACTGCGTTTGTACTGTTGTGGAGTTGTGGATTCGCTGGGCGACAGCAAAATTCGCATTAGAAGTTGGCCTACCACGTCTGAATTTATGCTGTAGGGTAGTGCTGATACTAAGCTTAATTTCAACAATTAATTAAGTTACTTACCGGACGTGCTAACTAAATGTCGCCAAGAAAAAAAATAACCAAGGGATTTACGCGAACAGCCCCCACTATATGTTGACAGGCTTTTGTTATTGCTAGTCAATAGTTTTCTTTTTCGTTGTGCACAAGCAACTAATATTTATATTTATTAGCTAACGTTAGTTACCTCAATTATTGGATAAGGATATTGGCTAATGCAAATCTGAGGTTGTTTTAAATCCAGTTATCGCTCATGTTTTACCAACCTCCTCAAACTTCATGACATCTCGTCGATTAGGTAAGTTCATAAAGTTAGCTAATTAGACGTATTCGTGCACAATGAACAAGAAATACTGACTGTGGCAACCACGAGCAATACCATCAAAATACAGAAAATGCGGCTCGCGTAATACCCTCAGTTACTTTTAAAATTCTTGGTGACATTCAGTTGGTATAGCAGAGTATTTCAGAATAAACTTGAAGTTCTTTGCAGGTCATTGCATGTTTGCCAGTATTCCACATAACTACGCGGAAAGAAATCAAACAAAAAGAACTCTGACATTTTTTAAACGAATAAAGAAAAAACGTGTTCAGTGGCTTTCCGATATTTTGAATGCCAAACAATGGTTTCTAAAATTTTCGGACTAGATCTGCATAAGTTGTGTCAGGAACATCATTGCCGCGAATTTCTGTCGTTCACGTATTCTCCACCCTTTACGACAGTGATTCGGCCACTACGGTAGACTAAAACCATAACTTTACATTCTCGATTGGCGCTTTGCGGCCACAAAAGTCTGATTTTGTATGGTGTGGTCGTGCGGAATATAGAGTATCCGGAGTGCAAACTTGAGTGACGATTACGGTTGCCGTTGGATATTTCTGATCAAGAAGTTTCACGAAAGCAAGGAGCTCGTTTGTCAGTGTGCAGAACTACCATCCAGGTAACTGGGTGTGGAGCACGTGAGAAATGTATTTTAACGTTACACGCATCGTGTTCGCTATTAATCGACGCAGTTTTACCAATAGGGCATACAAGCGAGCCCTAAAATGTATAACGACAGACCGTACGACTTATTCATTCAGCTGAGACCGCAGCTTTCTTTCCCCACTGTCCCAAAAAAGAGCGCCAGTTCAAATCATCTTAAGCTGGTCCGCATATTATTTAAACGCGTAAGACTTTTTTAAAACATTCGTAATGCATTTCATAGCACAAAGGATTCACGTTTTCCTGCGGCTTAGTTACAATGCGCCACCAAACACACCCACACTTCAAAGACGCCGATGCAGAAACGGATTGCCTTAGCTTAGCTTCTAGGGCTAAATGCTAGCCAACACATGGCTGTGTGATTACCACTCAACAGGAACGTTCCACAAAATTTACCGACTTCACTCGAAGTTAGCGTTTTGGCGCAATTGGTGCAGCACACACATCGCTCAGTCCATCGATCCTTCGAAGGTCAGATGAGTAAATATGCGGCACCGCGAACAAAAGTCCCAAATGTTCGATGCCGTATATTTACTATGTCACCTGTATGTTCGATAATGGAACAATGTTCCAATTCTCTCTTGGCCAGAAAGCGCTGCCGCTCTGTGTAGATACCCGCAGGGGCGCCTGCGTAAGCAGGCGTTTGGTGGGTTGCGACACCACGGACCCGAGCACATGGGGGTCGGACCCTCCCACGCTTAACCGTGCGTGGCTTAGCCGTGTCCGGGGAAAAGGGGATCCTGGGGGTTGAGCCAATGCTGAGTGCTTGGACCTTTATGGCCCCTCGGTGGAGGCAACACACCTCTTTGGCCTCCGCTTCACGTAGACGGCACCCCCGGACTGACCCACCCGGGGGAAAACGGTAGTTGCCTTTTCCTGTCTCTCTCTCTCCAATCTTCGCCTATCCCTCTCACCTTCAATCTTTCCTGTCTTCTTCTCTCTTCCATTTACTTCCAACATTCCTGGCAGCAAGGGTTAACCTTGTGTGTTATGATCTACCTTGATTATAACATATGCGGTTATAGTAACAATGTACAGTTGGCATGGCAGTGCTTGCTTCATAACAATCTCTGCCGTGTCCCCTCGTTGGGCTCGGTGGTGGGTGACTGGCATTGATACCGAACAAACAACTCATTCCATGGGACCCTCGAAACCCTTCTCACCTGATCGTCCCCCAAAAAGGGGGCGCACCGATGCAACCTTTGAATTCTTTTTGAAGAAACGAGACACATTCCCAAAGTATCATGTGATTCACTGTGAAAGCACTGATAAAAAAGCAACAAACATTTCACCCTTCTTGGTGTCAAAATGTCTCACGGAGGTAATTGGAAGTGGCTACAAAGCCACCAAGATGGCAACTGGGGACCTTCTCATTGAAGTAAAAGACAAGATGCAGTGCGAGAAACTAACAAACCTGGTGGCATTTGGCGATAAAACCATATCTGTTAGTCCACACCGAACAATGAACACCGTCAAGGGTGTGGTTTCAGACGACGACCTCATGGATTTGACTGATGAAGAACTCCTGAATGGATGGAAAGAAGAAAATGTTATAAATGTACAACGCATAAAAATCAGGCGCGATAACAAAGAACTACCAACCAAACACATAGTACTTACTTTTGGCTCTAGCACACTCCCGGATGCAATCGAAACAGGCTACCTCAAACTGCGTGTTAGACCCTACATCCCAAATCCACGACGCTGCTACAAGTGTCAGAGGTTTGGTCATGCCTCTCAAAGCTGCCGAGGACGACTAACTTGTGCGAAATGTGCTACAAAAGATCACTCTGCTGATGACTGTACTGCTGAGGCCCATTGCGCGAACTGCGATGGCAGCCACCCTGCATATTCCAGATCTTGCGTAGCCTGGAAGAAAGAAAAGGAGATCATTACTATCAAAGTCAAAGAAAATACCAGTTTCCGGGAAGCACGACAGCGTCTTTCACCTGCATTTTCGATGAAAACTTCTTTTGCCGAAGTGGTGCAACAGGGGGCAGCACCACGACGGACCCCGGCGGTCGCCCAAGGCACGCGCAGCGTATTGAGGCGACTTCCACCCGCCCCCATGGTGGGAGCAGCTGAGGCTGCCCTGCCTCCCTCGAAATCGGCCACACCAGAGGCCTCTACTAGCGCTGGCAGCAGCCATCGCAGCTCAGAGGCTAAGGAGGTTCCATCGGCCTCCGGGCTGGTGAGGCCACAGCCTTCGTCCCTCGAGGCGAAGGCTACACGACGTACACATCGCTCGTTAGAGCGAGTGTCCAGCGCTTCACAAGAGGCTATGGACACTACCCCAAGCAAGGTGGTGCAACCAGCACCTAAAGAGCGGCCAAATTCTTTGGACCGCTCTAGAAAAGACAAAACCAAAATTACAGGGCCGCAAACGGCTCTGTAATCTAAGGCAACACTTCCTTTTTGTCCACACAGCACCAATTTACTTTCATTATGGATACACAAATCATTCAATGGAACGTCAGAGGCCTTATTAGGAACCTCGACGATGTCCAAGAACTTCTTTACCAACACAATCCAAAAGTGCTGTGTGTACAGGAAACGCACTTAAAATCGAAACATACAAATTTTCTCCGACAGTATGTTACGTTTCGTAAAGATCGCGATGATGCTCTCGCATCATCAGGCGGTGTTGCCATTGTAATTCACAAAAGCATAGCATGTCAACGTTTGCAGCTACAAACGCCCCTTGAAGCAGTGGCAGTTCGACTTGTCCTTCTGAACAAACTCATCACCATTTGCTCGCTTTACATACCCCCACATTACCACTTACACAAACATGAATTTCAGTCCTTTATAGACGAATTGCCAGAACCTTATCTTGTTCTTGGCGATTTCAATGCACACAGCAGTCTGTGGGGCGACTCTCGTATCGATGCGCGAGGCCGTCTTGTTGAACAATTTCTTTTTTCCTCTGGTGCGTGTCTCCTGAATAAGAAGGAACCTACATTTTACTGTATCGCAAATAGAACCTTTTCTTCTATTGATCTTAGCATAGCTTCCCCGTCTCTATTTTCAGAACTTGAATGGGAAGTTATAAAAAACCCTTACGGGAGCGACCATTTCCCAGTACTGCTGAGAGCAACAAGACAATATGAGTCACCACCACATGCCCCCCGGTGGAAGGTTGATGCAGCGGTCTGGGATAAATTCCAAACTCTTACCAGTAAACTCTCGTGGGCTGACATTTCATCGCTCGGAATTGATGGTGCCGTCGAGTATTTTACTAAATTCATAATTGATGCAGCCTCTAAGTGTATTCCCCAAACAAGTGGACTTTCTAGCAAACGTCGTGTTCCGTGGTGGAATGAACAATGCCGGAATGCACGTAGGCAGCAGAACAAAGCATGGAGGCAGCTTCGCGATTATCCTACTGCTGAAAACCTTGTAAATTTCAAGAAAATCAAGTCCCAAGGTAGGAGAACACGCAGACAAGCCAGGAGAGACAGCTGGAAAACATTTTTATCAAGTATCAACTCGTACACGGATGAGGCCAAGGTTTGGAGCAGGGTCAATAGAGTAAGAGGACGACAAACACATCCACCTCCCCTGGTACACACGCAGGGAGACAGCCTTGAGGACCAAGCGAACCATCTGGGTGCACATTTTCAACATGTGTCCAGTTCCTCACACTATTCACCAGCATTTATAAGATATAAAACAGCTATAGAAAAACAAAAAATAGACCGAAAGAGCACTGGGAACGAGCCATATAACCTACCTTTCTCCCTAGCAGAGCTGCATGCATCACTCACCTGTTGCAAGCAATCTGCCCCAGGCCCTGACCGTATACTATATGACATGTTGAAAAACCTACCCTCTGAAACGAAGAAAACCCTTCTCTGTCTCTATAATTCTATATGGACCTCCGGCGAGATCCCCTCTGCCTGGAAAGAGGCCATAGTGATCCCCATCCTGAAGCAGGGCAAGGATCCATCGTCCGTATCGAGTTACAGGCCCATAGCTCTAACAAGCTGCCTCTGCAAGGTCTTCGAGAAGATGATAAACCGCCGTCTGATACATTTCCTAGAATCAAACAAGCTCCTTGACCCATACCAGTGCGGTTTTCGCGAAGGTCGATCCACCACTGACCATCTGATACGTATTGAGGCACAGATACGGGAAGCTTTTGTTCACAAACAATTCTTTTTATCTGTGTTCCTAGACATGGAAAAGGCCTACGACACCACATGGCGGTTTGGTATATTGAGAGACCTTTCCCACTTTGGTATACGTGGTAATATGTTAAATGTCATTGAAAGTTACCTGCTGAATCGCACATTCCGTGTTCGGGTTGGCAGCGCTTTATCACGACCTTTTGTGCAGGAAACTGGAGTCCCACAGGGTGGGGTGCTCAGTTGCACTCTCTTCATTATAAAAATGAATTCCTTGCGCCTATACATCCCACGCAACATGTTTTATTCAACGTACGTCGATGATGTACAGATTGGATTTAAATCATGCAACCTTGCAATCTGTGAGCGGCAGGTTCAGCTTGGTCTCAACAGGGTGGCTAAATGGGCAGACGAGAATGGGTTCTGCCTAAATCCACAAAAGAGCACCTGCGTCCTTTTTTCTCGAAAGAGAGGACTGTACCCTGACCCCGACATTGACCTGCAAGGACAGAGTCTACCTGTAAAAACGGAACACAAATTCTTAGGCATAATTCTTGACACAAAGCTAACATTCATACCACACCTAAAACATCTAAAAAACAAATGCATGAAAACAATGAATATTTTAAAAGTGTTGTCACGCACTACATGGGGTAGTGACAGAAAGTGTCTGTTAAATTTGTATAAAAGCCTCATACGAACACGCCTAGACTACGGGGCCATAATTTATCAGTCAGCCACCCCAACCGCGTTGAAGATGCTGGACCCCATCCACCATCTAGGTATTCGATTGTCTACAGGTGCCTTTAGGACAAGCCCTGTGGAAAGCCTTTACGTGGAATCCAATGAGTGGTCCCTCCACTTGCAGAGGACCTACACAGCTTTCATGTATTTTCTTAGAGTGAATGCAAACAGTGAACATCCCTCATATTCCACCGTAAATGATTTGTCCAGCTCCAACCTCTTTCATAACCGACCTGCAGTAAGAAAGCCCTTCTCGTTGCGTGTGAGAAGTCTGGCTGAGGAAATGGATGTCCCACTCTTTGAACATCGTCTAATGACACCCACTATACAGGTCTCACCGTGGCAGTGGCAGATTGTCGACTGTGATTTGTCATTTTTACATGTTACGAAGCACGCCCCGGTTGCACACATTGGAATGCATTTCCTCGAACTGCAGCATAAATACTCCTGTCCGGAATTTTACACCGATGCATCAAAGTCTCATGCTGGCGTCTCTTATGCAGCGGTTGGCCCATCATTTTCAGATGCCGACGCCCTGCACCCACAAACGAGCATTTTTACAGCAGAGGCTTATGCAATACTGTCGGCTCTTAAACATATCAAGGACTCTAAAATACCCAAAGCAATCATTTACACAGACTCGCTGAGCGTAGTAAAAGCTTTAAAATCTCTTAAAAGGCACAAAAATCCCGTAATAGTATCGCTTTATTCATTCATATGTAGTATTTATGCGTCTGGGCAGCATGTTGTGGTGTGCTGGGTGCCAGGACACCGAGACATCGAGGGAAATGTACTGGCAGACCAGCTTGCCACATCCATCGAGGCAAAAGCTGGCAACACATCTATGCCCGTCACTGTTCATGATATGAAGCCATATCTACGCAAGAGACTTCGGGTCCATTGGCAGAGTTTGTGGGACGGCCAGACTCATAACAAGCTCCATTTAATTAAGCCCCATTTAGGAAACTGGCCATCAACCACGAAATCTAGAAGAAATGATGTCCTATTCTGTAGGCTCAGAATAGGACACACTTACAGCACGCATAATTACCTGCTGTCTGGAGGCGAACCACCAACCTGTACTAGATGCGGGGAAGCACTTACTGTACTTCACATCCTAGTACAGTGTCCATTAATAGAACCTGAAAGAAAAAAGCACTTTGTTCAAGCCTATAAAGAGAATATACCCCTTCACCCAGCTATGTTTTTACATAATGACCCGATATTTCCGCACGATTCAGTTTTAGCCTTTTTAAACGACCTCGACATTTTGCAAGTTTTTCGCCCGAGAGATTCGTAGTGGCATCCTCTTTCAGAGGACGCCGCTGCGACAGCATATTTGAAATGCACTCTCCTCTGGGCCCTTGCTTCTAAGGGTCCCTGTGAGGCAGTAGTGCCTTGTATCCCTTGCAACTTTTTTATACTATATTATATTCATTGCGCCTCTGTCACGTCATTGTCATGATCTTAGTATTTTGTCTTTTACGCACCTTTAGTGCGCAGGATTTTAGGCCCCTTTACAGCCACCCTACACCTATCCACTGTCACTGATCATACCATTGCTCACTCAGTACACCACGTCTTGGCGCTCTTTGGCCATAGCTGGCCCTTGCGCCACAAAACAACATATATCATCATCATCAGCTCTGTGTAGATAGGAGCCGTAGCCTTTTGGTTTTCATACCATAGCTGGTTTACGCCGGTGTAGTGAGCTAACCTTTTGCGCATCCGCACCTGATCGGACACGCAAAGGTTAGATTTGGTTTTGTCTCGCGGACTGTTTCCGTTTGTTGCGCTAACAAAAACTGAAGTCTATCTGGTTTCTAATCTCCCAACGGGTCACCGCATAGATGATCTCTCGTTTATTGCTTACATGGGCATGATTACATCTATTCACAGGCGGGCGCTGGTAAGTACAAACGATGCCGCCATATGTGAACAATGTTGCCATGTCTGTGTTTCCCTTCTTGAAACTCACGAAAACTGATTTCCCTTCATAGGCGATGGGACGAAGTATCACAGCAAGTTTTTCACTCGTTTCGCTTTTCTGACGGGTGCGCAACCATCAATTTTTCTTGCGTACCCTCACATGCACAGTTCCTTTACGCAATGAACGTGCGCACCAGTTGCTCGGCTGCAAGTGAGTCGGGCGGTTCATCCAGTGCAGACTACTGGCCAAGTGCTAAAACTGAATCAAAATCACTGGATGGCAGCTCTCCAGACTAGGAACTTCAGATGAGATGAAGTCTTTATATGCAAGTCCATGAGAATTCATGAATAAACAATGCATGCATACCTGGGTTGTCACATCTGATGAAAAACATTGACCCTTAAAGGTTAATTTGACCTTGATGCGACCTACAAAGTTAAATCATCCAGAGGATCGAAATAAGCTTAATATTGTGGTCAGCTGACGTGTGTGTGCTGGCTGGTCAAGTTCAAATTATTCAGTGGGGGCCAATTTCAGGATCAAAATAGAAGATATTGTGGCCACAAAGAACGTATTGCCACTGGCCTGGCATTTCAGAATCGATCAAATTAACCAAAAAATCTAGCGAACCACAGTCTAATTAATGCACGTCTACTCTACTCAACAATTGGGACCATAGCCCCTTCAGGTGCTGTGTACACAACTGTGCAAGCCAAGATGGTGCATCAAACGTGCTGATGAAAATAATTGTATTTAAAACGCATCACATACATCTTGAAACACTTCTGGTATGCAATACCAGAAATTTGGGACATCGCCGAACAGCGCCTCTAGCGGCCGCCTTTGAAAACATGCGCGTTTTCTATGGGAGAGCGTCGTTTTTCCCAAATAACTAATCATAGAAGCCATCTTTCAAAATATTACCTTGGAAATAGGCTCTAGGACCTTAGCCCGACATCTCATGCAAGCGGTACTATTACTTACGACAGAAAACCCGTTCCAAATTGCGGGTGAAGTTCGAAGTATGGGAGTCTATGGAAAAGGCCAAATCTTGGAGGCTTTTTTGGCCAGTAAAAAGCAATTTGCGATGAGCCTATTGCATCGATCGACGTATTACCGGGGATTTATCAACTTCAATGACTCAGCTTTCAGCTAGTTGCAGCAGCAACTCTTGAAATGGCAGAAAAGTCGTTCCAAAATCGCAGTTTTCATAACAAGGTCGCAGAATTTATTGTGGTACGTATATAAACCTAGTTTTTGCCTCCAGCCGCACACAAACCGATAGCGTAGCGTTCTGCGCGACCACCGATTAGGATCACTGATACCACGATTGCCAGTTCGCAGGTTCGAAGCCAGCGGCGCCGCTATTTTTTCTATCACTTTGTTGCTGCTTAGTTAGGCGGTTTCCCGCCAGATGGCATATTCCGAAACGGAGGTCATTTAGTTACGGTTCTTGTTTCGTTTCTTTCTATTGTACCAACGTCTTCCTAAAAAATAGCTGGCTGGTTTCGTGAACACGCGAACGTGCTTCCAAACTTCTTTTGCACTTCAGGTGTAATGTATTTTAGACAATAAACCCAGGTTACGTGTTTTGAAAGTTCATTTCTTTCTGAAGGCGAACATTTATGTAGACATTACTAAGAAATATTTTTGGCCTCTTCAGCTATGTCATGGAAAGGCGTGTTTGTGCGACTTTTGTTCAGCTTGAAACGTACCACAAAAATAAATAGCGTCCCGTGTGTGCAATTAAAAGACACAGAAGTAGCAAACTTGGCTGCAGCCCCAGACGTAGTATTCTTACAAAGGAATACAGAAGCTATTTGACTGAGTATATTTGCATTATATCAAAGCATAATTTTTGCGTACCGGATCTTCGGTGCAAATGAATGCTGTCCCAATTATTTCACAAGCTTTTTTGCTTAGTACAAACCAATACCTCGAAACATAAACATTATATACTCAATATGCAGCGCACGTGTCTTATCATTTGAACCTTTCCCATATACCTTCACGAAATTCCAGAAATGCTAAAGGTCCTCATATCCTTTTACCACGACGTACGCAGAGGAGTATTGGAAATTATGCGAAAAGACACCGGGACGTGTTAATGTAGTTTGTTATGTAAAAATAAAGAACGATTCCAATCACAGATCACACCCTTTTTGAGTTATGCCCACAAAGTGTTGCAAGAAGAGATTGTTTTCGGGTACAGTCACCAAAGTTGCTATGGCATTCTGCTGTTCTTTTCTTAGCTAACTCTACTGCTCAATCATATTGCAGCACCTTGATATAATTACTGGCACAATTATTCAGCAATTCTGTGAGTATATTTTCCTACCCTAAATGTAACGTGTTTGAACAATTGAAGAAACATGAGAAAGGACCGTGAGGCTTTTCAGAAATCTTCCCTTATTAGAATCCTTTATGACCCATATCAGTACGGTGGTATTGTCATGATCACGCAAGCGTCCACTGACACCATTTATCACTTTACTGCCTGTAAACAAAATACAAAAGTGTCGTTCCTTGTGCGTGAGTAGCACAATCGCAGCTGATCGTTTCATATGGGCCCACTAAGCCACACCTTCCCTTTTCTGCCATGGTGCCACAAGAGATGTAAATTTCACCCTTGAATTTCTCCCTTTCAGTTTCCTAGAAAGCATAGGGACGTACACAAGACGAACAGGCGAAGCTTTGAAGTAGTCCTGAGATTTGAGTAAAATTTCATAGGCAATGTTGTTATCCTTTATTTGTTTACGTATTTATTACACCTCATTGGTGATAATAATGACGTACTACAAAATAGTTCAGTTTTTCTACCTAATAAGTCATGTCTGAGGTGACTGTCTTGAAAATTAACCAGGAGTAAGCACTGCATGACGTTGGCTGGAAGGCCATTCATTAAAAAAATTGTGTGCAGAATAGAGAAAATGCAGGTGTTCCGTCACACAGTCGCCATCAAAAGTTTACGCGGCCGAGGTTTTGCGCATAAGTTCATTTTTAACGCAGCTACGCCCGCAGCCAGTAAAACTATGCAAAACTTTTGTTTTGTTTACTCTAGACCAGTATACGCTGTAAATCCGAATACTACGATGCGCGACTAAGGCGTAGAAATATAAATATTTTTTCACCTTCTGGGGTACGAAAGCTTTTGACGCTGACTATACGTTCTGAAGGCGAGGTTGCTTTTTTAGCTTATTCGTGATGACAAGCGCCAACTCTTGATGATGGAATATTTGAGCGTAGAATTTTAGAACTTGTGCATGCTCAGGCGACTTCACGACGCAAACATAGCGATGAGGGGACGTCGAGACTTGCCTCGCCGCCGCAACCTCACGGGCGTGCTTGGTGGCCCAGGTTTGGTCGTCGAGGGCGGAGCTCCGCAGAGCCTGACGCAACCTCGACGAGAGGGTCCTGGTAAGAATGTGAGTGTACTGTGCTGGGCACTCCCACAGCATATGCGGAAGCGTAGCCAGGTGAGTGCCACAATACCGGCAGTTGAGGGTACTGTAAACTTCACGGAATATAAGGTGGAGGCGGGCGGGTGAAGGGTACGTATTTGTTTGTAGCAGACGCACGGTGGTAGCCTGCGCCCAACTGAATTTGGGGTGAGGTGGGAGGAAAGATCGGAATAGCAGGCGTTTTGTTTATTAACACTGATGATAAATGAATAGTCAAAGTAAATGAATGTTACTGTCCGATTCTGGACAGATTCGAGTGTAACGCATACGTTCTATATCACGGTAGGTTCCATACTAATTCCATACTACGAATTCCTATTCGAATTTTGGCCTGTCTTAAGCGTACCGAGTTTCAAGTAATCAAAATAGGTAGGCAATTGCTTCTTGGGATGTAGCCGAGGCCATGGTAGATGTGATTAGTAATGCGGTATATGTGAGTAGGCTGACTGGGATTATTACATAAAGTGCGCCAGCGTACCTACGTAAAGTCAGGGTAGAAATTACAGAGTCCTTTATTGTATATATATTGAAGTCATTGGAGAGTGTCTTTGCTAAAAAGTAATAAGTTTAATAATATCAGGTCTGATTAGCCTTCCGTTAAGCTGTTAGGAAAAATACCATGTACGAAGTTCTATTGTGGTTTAAATTGCAACGTTATCAGCGCTTCCAAAAGAAAGTGACTGTACAAGTCCATCTTTCTCGGGCGTTCATGTCACCTAGGTACCACCGCCTGATTCATTACCTTTATATTTTAAAATCTGCCCCGATGACGTAAGTTACGTTGCGGCAAAAAAATAAATACCCTTTCTAAAGAATGAACCATAATAGCTTCCCGACGAAGCGCAGTACGTTGGCGCAAGTCGTCATTTGTGATAATGATAACAGCGACAGCCAGTCTTTAAAAATGACTTGTCACTCTCCGGTTTTTCTTTTTTGCTCAAGGACGCGACTAACGCGTAGAAGGGTAATCCTTCCCTTCGCATGATGCTTGCGACCTTTCTGGTTCCGCACAAGCGCGTTGTTTGTGTATATTTTAGGCGCGCTTGGCATCAAAAGGCTTAAAGCTTTAAACAGCGAAAGGCTGTCACAGTCACATCGGTAGCTATACGGAAAGCGCGGACAATCAGTCCACTTTCAGCAAACGTGCTCTCAACCAAGACATAATTGTGAGAAAGGGGCTCCTATATTACCCATAGCGAGAAATGTATCAAGAAATTACACCTCATTATCCCGATGTGTTTATGAGCCGTACTCTGCGGCCTGTATTCCGTATTATGACAAAAAATACTGTTCCTGACGCACAGCCACAGGTTCCTGACGGTGAATATGTGCTTCGCCCCATCCTCGACGGGCTTTTGAACCGAAACGTTGCTGTTCCGCATACGCTGATCACGGTTACGAATAATGACGTCGTTCTCCAGCTTCTGAACTTCAGCCTGTGCCCTCAAGTGCTTCCGGCCGGCATGTTCTTGGCCAGCATTTCTAGTGCGTCCGAATTTGACATTGAGAGTATGGATGCCGAGAGTGGATTATTAGCATCAATTGCAGCTCACAGCTCTGATTCTTTCATGGATGACTTCGCCAAAATGATTGCAACTGACCTCGCGTCTTCTCAGGCCAAGGACCTCCGTCTCCTGCTCCAATCGTGCAGTGACATCTTTGATTTTGGTGACCGCCCTTTCGGCCAAACATCTGTTGTTCACCACCGTATAAACATTGGAGACATGAATCGTCGTCGGCGTCTCTATCGTTATCAAATGCTGAACGTAGAGTAATCCAATCAGAAGTGGACAAAATGCTCCGCAAAGGGGTCATCGAACCATCAGCCAGTCCTTGGGCTCTGCCAGTCGTCCTCGTGAAGAAAAATGATGGTACCTGGCGTTTTTGCGTCGACTGTCGCCATTTAAACAAGATCACGCGAAAGGATGTCTACCCATTACCACGCATCGATGACGCCTTGGAGTGCTTGCACGGAGCTACATACTTCTCGTCCATTGATCTTCGATCCGGCTACTGGCAGATTTCTGTTGATGAAATGAACCGCAAGAAGACTGCCTTCGTAATACCTGGTGGTTTATATCAGTTCAAAGTAATGCCCTTTGGCCTATGCAATGCTCCTGCGACATTTGAACGAATGATGGACTATCTTCTGCGAGGCTACAAATGGACCACCTGTCTTTGTTATCTTGACGACGTTAATGTTTTTTCTCCCACGTTCAGCAGCCACCTTACGCGACTCGCTGCAATTCTTGCGGTCTACCGAAAAGCCGGCCTTCAGCTGAACTCTACGAAATGCCAATTCGGGCGCCGTTAGATTACAGTGTTGGGACATCTCGTTAACGCAACCGGTGTACAACCAGACCCGGATAAAGTTCGCGCCGTTCGCAGTTTCCCTGTGCCTCGTTCTGCTTCTGACGTGCGCTGCTTCGTCGGTCTGTGTTCTTACTTTCGCCGCTTCGTCAAAAACTTCGCCAACGTTGCTCGCCCTTTGACAGATCTTCTAAAGAACATGCCTTTCTCATGGGCCCGGAGCAGGCTCACGCGTTCGCCGCTCTCATCGGCTTTCTGACAACCCCTCCCATACTTGCCCACTTTGATCCATCTGCACCGACCAAAGTCCACACTGACGCCAGTGGCCATCGGTGCTGTTCTCGCCCAGCAGCAGAATGGTACCGAGTGCGTGATAGCTTACGCCAGCCGCCTGCTGTCAGCTTCTGAGAGGAATTACTCCACCACCGAGGGTGAGTGCTTCGCTTTAGTGTGGGCTGTCGCCAAGTACCGGCCATATTTGTACGGCCGCACGTTTTCGGTCATTACAGACCACCGTGCCCTCTGCTGGCTGTCTTCCCTCAGGGACCCGACAGGAGGGCTTGGTCGCTGGGCTTTGCGGCTCCAGGAATTTTTTTTATTGTCATCTACAAGTCTGGAGGTCTTCACAAGGATGCTGACTGCCTCTCTCGTCATCCCATCGATCCTCCTAATCCTGTTGCGCATGTTCTGGAGACCTGCGTGTTGGCTTTCACTGACATGTGCGACATGCGCGCTAAACAACATCGCGACGAGTCCTTGCAGGCCATCATCGCCGGAATGCAATCTGGCAGCACCGACGGCCGTGCCGCATGTTGGTGCTGCACGACGGCTGCATTGCGTTCGAGCGTCTTCGTATTCGTCCACAGCTGGCGCGTTTGTATGCTCGTGCTTTGCGAGGTGAAGAGGTTTTGCGTGCTATGAGAGCGAGAGAGAGAGAGAGAGCGACGCATTCACGGAGCGGGTCTCCTGGAACGCGATGTCGGCATTGGAACGCGGTGTCGGTGTTGCAAGCTGCGCTGTGCAACGCGCAGTGTCGGCCGTAAGTCCGAGACGCACGAAAAGAAATTATCATCTGCGTGAGTGATAAGATGAAAAGTTCGCGTGCGCTTCCGGGAAAAGCTGGGCTACGATCACACAGCTTCGCTGTTTCAAGCGTTGCGCGGCCCAGTGCAAGGTTTTTTATTAGCAATATGTGTGATATTATCGAACCGGGATACAATTTTTGTGGATGATTGTGTACTGTGTGCAAGGGCATCTAATAAGTCATTGTTTTTATTGGCAGCCGACTTGAAGCGAGTATAAAAATGGTGTGTCACTAATAGCATGCCCCTAAACAGAAATAATTATGTAGACATTAGCTTCACTAGAAAATGTAACAAAATCATATATAAGTATTTGTTAAGTGGCCAGTTGAAATAAAAAAAATTATTCACCAGTGAATTATTTAGGTCTTATGCTGTCAGAGGATGGCCCTTGGTCATAACATGCTAATACCGTAGTTAGAAATGCAGAGCATGACCTTCACTTCTTGCAACAAAGTTTAAAACACATAAGTATTAACGTAAAAGAGCAGCGTAAAAAACAAGATTTACCAATGTTGGTGTAGGCATGCTCTATGTTTAATGTTGTTTCCGATGTGCTTATCAATGCACCATTGGGTGAACGTTAAAGAACCCCAGGTGGACGAAATTAATCCGGAGTTTCCCACCCTGGTGTGCCTCATAATCAGATCGTGGTTTTGGCACATAAAGCCCAACAATTAATTTTTTGCATAATAATGCTTTAGAAAAACTACAATCCGTCGCGACACTGTTCGACCTGGGGACATACAACCGCTTTCTAAGTGCAAGAGGAAAAAATAACTTGACTGGATCCTTTTGCTTGAACAGGGAAGCAGGTTACGCCTTAAGCTGCTTTACTCAATCTTTCATAATCATATTGGCACGTATACATGTTTATCTTTCACCGGTGACCGCTTTTCACCGGCTAACAAACGTTAAACGTTCTCGCTAGGCACAGGACGCGCCTGCATGTATCGGAAGTCTCTCGAACGTTATCGATGCTTCTATCCGTTGTCTCTTGTCACCGACGCTAATGTAATCTGATTGTATGAGCGATGCGAATTATCTAGAACTTTTTGGAAGACACGCGGGTACTAAGGATTATTCTGGGACCTTCGATGACTCATGTTTAAAACCCGACGCGTTTCGCCGCTGATCAGATTTCGACGTTCGCCGTCTGTGTTCGCTGCTTTCGTTGTGCTTCGAGTGTAGCTTCCTTTTGTGGGCCTGCACGGGTTCGCCGTCAACGCGCCACGTCCACAGCTTGGTGAGCGGCCACGTGACATCGCCGACTACCTCGCCATGCAGAGCCCAGTGGCAACAACGACGACCCTCATGCTCGCCGTCACCAGGCCGCTACATCTCGCCGCATCGCCGGCTGTATGCCGGCCCAACCCGGGGCCGATCTCCCAGCCCTTACCCGGGGAACTAAAGGCAGCAAGCGATGGAGGTGCGGTTGCTGTACGACGCAATGCTGAAGATACTCCGCCGCCGACGGACTAGATTCGCGAATCATCATGACGAGGTATCAGCATAGCGCCTGGCAAGAGCCTTGACGACAACACTTCGCCGCCGAAAGTAGACCTACCAACGCGACGTAGCAGCAGCGGAGTAAGCCGACGCAGCCGTGATCCGACGCCACGATTTAACCGTAACGCCAGACGATGGTCTACCGATCTAGACGTGCGATTCGATGGTCATAATGTCACCGCTCTCGTCGACACTGGAGCCGACTATTCCGTCTGCAGTGGCGAGTTCGCCGCCAAGTTGAAGAAGGTGAAAACGGCCTGGCAAGGACCCGATATCCGGACAGCGGGAGGACACCTAATCGCGCTGTGCTGGAATCTGCACAGCGCGAGTCACGGTAAACAACCGCACTTATCCGGTGAGCTTCTTAATCCCGCAGCACGGCTCCAGGGATGTTATCCTAGGCATGGACTTTCTAAACCAACACGGCGCAGTCATCGACTTAAGGTCCAAGTCGATAACGCTTTCAACGCACAATGTGATGCCACCGGATACAAACATTAGTTACCATGCCTTGAATGTGCTAGAAGAACAAGTCACCGTTCCGCCTTGCTCCAGCGTAAGGATTTCCGTCGGTACCGAAGTGCATGCAGACATGGAGGGTGTCATCGAGGGCGATCATCACTTACTGCACGACCGTGAAACTTGCGTTGCTAGAGGCATAGCTGAGCTACGTGAAGGGAAACCAAGAGTGATGCTCACGAACTTCAGCCACGAATACAAGCACATTAACAAAGGCATCATGGTCGCCTACATCGACGAAAAAGTACAAGCCAGCAGTGCTTTCACCTTCACTGATTCTAGTACACCTGCAACGACGATTGTAGTACCTGAACCAATTTTCGACGTCAATCAGAACCTTCCCAATCATAAGAAAGAACAGCTGAAAGCTCTGCTCCTGCAATACAAGGACTGCTTCTCGTCGTCAAAAGTTCGACAAACCCCTGTCGCCAAGCACCGCATCATAACCGACGAATATATCCGCCCACTCCATCAGAGCCCGTACCGAGTTTCGGCGCGCGAATGCGAGGCCATAAGGCAACAAGTCGACGAAATGCTACGTGATGACATCATCCAGCCGTCCAAGAGTCCGTAGGCGTCCCCCGTGGTGTTAGTAAAGAAGAAGGATTTAACGCTAAGTTTCTGCGTCGATTATCTTCACCTCAATAAAATCACGAAGGACGTAGACCCTCTCCCACGTATTGACGACGCCTTGGATCGACTCTACAACGCAAAGTTTTTCGTCAATGGACCTCAAAACCGGCTACTGGCAAGTCGAAGTCGACGAGAGGAACCGGGAGAGGACTGCCTTTATAACACCCGACGGACTTTTCGAGTTCAAGGTCATACCGTTTAGGTCTTTGCTCGGCACCTGCGACTTTCCAACGCGTTATTGATAATGTATTTTCAAGCTTGAAGTGGCAGACTTGCCTCGTCTATTTGGACGACGTCGTTGTTTGCCTCAAGCTTCGAGGAACACCTCCGGCGCCTTCAAACAGTTCTTCAAGTAATCAAGACCTCCGGACTCACGTTAAAGCCAGAAAAGTGCCGCTCAAATTTGCATACGAGGAGCTCTTGTTTTTGGGCCACGTCATCAACAAGTCTGGAGTGTGCCCTGACCCACAGAAAACTGCGGCCATCGCTGACTTTCCTCCGCCCACCGACAAGAAGGCAGTCCGTAGATTCCTTGGACTGCGCGCCTATTACAGGCGCTTCATCAAGGATTTTTCACGGATCGCTGAGCCACTGATGTACCTCACGAAGGCCGACGTCGAGTTCAAGTGGGAGACGCCGCAAGTCGAAGCATTTTAAGAACTGAAGCGACGCCTGCAATCGCCGCCAATACTTGCACATTTCGACGAAAACGCCGATACCGAAGTGCACACCGATGCAACCAGCGTAGGACTCAGCGCCGTGCTTGTGGAGAGGACTGACGGACTAGAAAGGGTTGTAAGTTACGCTAGCTGGTCGCTGTCGAAGCCGGAAACAAATTATTCCACAACCGAAAAAGAGTGCCTCGCCATCATCTGGGCTACACATAAATGTTTCTCCCCTACCTCTATGGCAGGCCCTTCAAAGTTGTGAGCGACCACCACGCCTTGTGTTGGCTAGCTAACTTGAAGGATTCTTCACGTCGCCTCGCACGATGGAGTCTGAGACTTCAAGCATTCGACATCACCGTCGTTTACAAGTCAGGGCGAAAGCGCTCTGACGCCGACTGCTTGTCTCGAACCGCCGCCACAGGATGACCAGGATGACGACACTTTGTCGGGACCCATCAGTCCTTGTCTACTTGTCTCGCGCCCCCGTCGTACCGCCGCCACAGGACGACCAGGATGACGACACTTTCTTGGGACCCAACAACAGTGAGCTGACCCGGAACTAAGGAGCCTTGTAGACTACCTGGAAGGCAAGACCGTCATTGTGCACAAGGTGATCAGGCGAGGATTGGCGTCGTTCTTCTTGCAAAACGACATTCTATTAAAGACGAACTTCTCGCCTCTTCGAGCCAACTACCTCCTTGTGGTACCCTCAGCATTGCGTGCAGAGCTTCTGCAAGCTCTCTATGACGACCCAACGGCTGGACATGTGCACCTCGGTTTTTCCCGCACGCTCGCGAGGATATAAGAAAAATACTACTTGCCTCGCCTCTCTGCCGACGTCGCCCATTACGAAGGACATGCCGAGACTGTCAGCGACGCAAAACACCGCCGTCAAGGCCAGCCGGACTTCTACAGCCGATCGAGCCACCTCGCCGACCGTTCCAGCTGATCGGGATGGACTTACTGGGACCTTTTCCGACGTCCGGGAATATATGAATCATCGTAGCTACGAACAACCTCACCCGCTACGCCGAAACAAAAGCCTTGCCCAAAGGCAGTGCCGCCGAGGTAGCCCGATTCTTCGTTGAGAACACCCTCCTGCGTCACGGTGCCGCAGAAGTCCTCCTCACCGACAGAGGTACGGCCTTTACGGCAGAACTAACTCAAGCCATGCTGCGATACAGCCACACAAGTCATCGCGGACCACCGCCTACCACCCGCAGACGAATGGCCTTACCGAGCGCCTAAATAAGACCATCGCCGACATACTGGCAATGCGCGTCGACGTCGAACACACGACGTGGGATGCCATCCTTCCGCACGTGAGCTTCGCATACAACACGGCCGTGCAAGAAACGACAAACGTGGCGCTGTTCACAGTGGCGCACCGACGGGGGGGGGGGATTCGGGGGTTGTAACCCCCCCCCCTGAGGCCGACTTAACCCCCCCTTTTGTTTAACCCCTTTTCTTTCCTTGCGCATTGGAGTTCTGCAACTAAGATGTAAGACGCGCAATCGTCTGCACACTCGCAAAAAAGCGCATTTTTTGACAATTTCCCGTGAAGAAATCGAAATTAGTGCTGTTTAGATGGTATTGGCAAACTGTCAACCCCCCCCCCCCCCCCTGGCAGAGATCCTGGGTGCGCTACTGGCTGTTCAACCTGGTCTACGGAAGGAACGCGGCAACGACGCTTGATGCTATGCTACCGGACGTCACAGACGAAGAAAATCTCGACGTTGCCAGCTATTTGCAGCATTCCGAAGAAGGTCGACAGCTCACCCACCTGTGCATCAAGAACCAGCAGAGGACCGACAGCCGACACTACAATCTTCGACGACGCTACGTCGCGTACCAGCCCGGCGACCGTGTTTGGGTCTGGACTCTGATACGCCGACGAGGACTTTGAGAGAAACTGTTATGTTGGTGTTTCGGACCATACAAGATAATCCGACGTATTGGCGCACTGGACTATGAGGTCGTGCCAGACGGCATTTCGCACAGCGGCGCCGGGCACGACCTGAAGTCATCTATTGGTGCGTCTTAAGCCTTTCTACGCCCGCTAAAGAACTTCGGTACTTTGTTACTTTGTTATTGTTTGTTGTTTTCTCTCTCTCTCTCTCTCTCTCTCTCTCTCTGTACGCGTGGTTTTTTTTTCGCTTTCTTGTTTGAAGCATCGGGACGATGCTTTTTAAGGGGAGGGTATTGACACGTACACATGTTTATCTTTCACCGGTGACCGCTTTTCACCGGCTAACAAATGTTAAACGTTATCGCTAGGCACAGGACGCGCCTGCATGTATCGGAAGTTTCTCGAACGTTATCGATGCTTCTATCCGTTGTCTCTTGTCACCGACGCTCATGTAATCTGATTGTATGAGCGACGCGAAGTATCTACAACTTTCCTGAAGACGGGCGGGTTCCAGGGATTACTCTGGGGCCTTCAATGACTCATGTATAAAAGCCGACGCGTTTCGCCGCTGATCAGATTTCGACGATCGCCGACTGTATTCGCCGCTTTCGTTGTGCTTCGAGTGTAGCTTGCTTTTGTGGGCACATGTTCGCCCAATAAAGAATCAGTTTCGTGATACACAGTTTTACGACGGTTTACTTCAACGTCACTACTATGTGACGGTATGGGAATCTGCTGATCAGACTATCTGAAGTAGAGCACTGCACGGGCCGGTTTTTCAAGTCCGGGCCGGACCCGAGCCCGAAAGTACCATACTTTGGCCGGCCCGGTTCTGTTCGACCCATTAGCCTTTTTGCCTATACGAAGCTAGCTCGAGTTCTCGATTATTGTGAAGATACTGTCATGTGATCAACGGCGCCGGGCGGTCTTCAAGCTGCATGAAAGCAGGTTTTTTTTCCATGCATCCCTTCTTGCTGGTTACTTCATAATTTAACTGTGAGAGAAATAAACATTTCATTACTAGCCGAAGACGCACAGATTATTATGTGAATATTTGGTAGGAAAACGAACCATACAATCGACAGTTAATAAAATAGGGAGGGATCAGGCTAACCACCACCGGGAGTGGCAGAACCCCGGCTTACATTTAGGGATGAAGTTGTAGAGAAGCACATCGGTTGATCACCATGCTCGTGCTTTAAAGAGTGCGGCAACATACTATAGCGAAGGCATAGGTGAACACTACCGTACACGCCGCGGCCCGCCATTTAATCTCACTTTTGAATCCCATATGGTCATTCGGATACAGTGATGGAACTCGAGCGAATAATTTCGGCGCGAATGTAAATTTCGATACAGTGGTTACTGGCTTTCAGGAATACGATAATACACGGCCACTAGAAGCTTTTTTTTCATTAAACAGAAATTGTTGACCCACAATGCTAACGCTCATCATATTTTCACACGGAACATGCCATCTTTATTGCTTTATTCGGCTTCATTATAATTATGTCATTTTTAATCGACAATTTAGGCATCCTTGTTTAGAAATATATGCAAATTTAGACTGTCTATTTGTGTTTCACTACAGTGCATCTACAACGTAGGCTTTCCTTGTTTATTTTTCGCCCAGAATAAAGTATGATCTGCTTTATTATTCAGGTAAATTCGCAGACAACGCACCTAGTGCTTTCAAAAACATATACAGGGCTGCGAACACGAGGGTCCAGCCACTTAACGAGTGGAAATATCATTCAAAAAAATTTACTGAGGCAATAAAATGCTCTGCATTTCTATTTTGTTTTTCATATTCCCCTCCCCAATGTTGAGAAATTTTGCAGCATCCGCGAAGACTTCAAGCATTTGTCTAGGAACAATATACACTTGAAAGTCTCAGTTTAATTAGTTGGGCTAATTGTGAATTAACTTCACTGTTACCCATTAACTTAACTAAAATTGCGTGTGTGTAAATTGCCTTAAGATACAAAAAAGTTGCAAATGAGCTTTTCAGAATTTATTTGCTACAATTTTATCGAGGTACTCTAAGTTATTCTTGAAAACTTATTTAATTTTTCTTTTCCTTTAAAATTATCGCGCCAAAAATCTAGATATTTTTGTGCAGCAACAAAATATTGCAGTCGACTCTGCCTTTAGGCACGTCTTCCGCTTTTGAAAAATGTAACGAGCTCTATCGAAACTCATCTCATTGATTCCCGTTAAGGTTAGCTCGGATACCTGAAACAGTCTAATAAACGTTTTTGCAGCGAATGTCACACCAATCCAATAGTTTTCCATTTCTTAAGCGCGACTGCAATGCATATATATTTCTTACTCTTTGTCAGGTTGATTCGAATCTGTGATGCCTAGCAAATCTTGAAGTGTGCCTTTCGCCGCTATTCCCACCCATCCAAATGTGTTTCCCCTTGTCGATTGGTGGCGCCGCTGTCGAAATCATACCGCTACCTCCATCAAACTTCGGGTCGTCCATCACATGCCTGAGCACGATCACCTCTAGGAATTCGAGGTGTTAATAGGCTGGGAACAATGTGGGCAAGAGTTCGTCAGTGTCGCGAAGACAAAAGAATTCCTGCAGAACCCATGTTAAGATGACTATCGAAGTTAATGCGATTAACATTCACACAATCTAGCGAGCAAGAATCGACACACCATGTTAGCTAAGACACCTTTATTTAGAATCCGTAGTGTTTCCCCTGATGTTTCAAGTGATTCGGCTATATGCGGCCATGCACTGTCTCCCTCATTGAACGGCTCTGTTATGACCATCGCTCGCCAATGTTACCTCACGATGGTAGAACAAGGACTGCAGGCCGATGGTGCATGCTGTGACGACGATGCAATTACGAGGTAGGAATGATGTCGATAGAAGGACGAAGGCATATGAGGACGACGGCATGACGACGATGAGATGATTCTGAAGTGATGGCGATAAATAATTGCGACGGAATACAATGCGATGACGCCGATGTTCTAATCTCGATTGATTGACAATAATTGCACCATACTAGCGGAATGAAATAGAAATTATGCTGATGGAACCTGAGGTGGTATCACGACCAAAGAATTTAGTAATTTTTAGCCAACCAGACACGCATCTGAATACATACCAGCCTTCTCCCTTTCTTTTCGCTTATTCCTTCCCAAGACGCTTTACAAACATATCCTCGGCCGTTGAGCTCAGTACGCCGGTGCTCTAGCTCATTAGGCCACGATCACACGTTTACAAACGTATGTTGCCAACAAGTATATTATTCAAGCTCGCACTTAGAGGGACCATTGAGCTTGGGGGCTCCTATCGAAATACATAGGAAATCGGCAATAGTTTCTCAGAGCAACCGATCCACCAAATCTTATGAGTTATGTTGAATTTAGAAAACAAAGTTAAAATGTAGTGATTGTAGAAAGGGATATTTTATTATAGGCCGTCTACTTTCTTTACGTAAAATTTTAAAGAATTGCCAAATTTTCTAAAAAGAAAACTTGACTTATAGAGCTATGTACCTCAGCAGCTAAAAATGATATCGGAATTCTGTAAACTGCACCTAATAATACACCCAAAGCAAATAGCAATCATATATCATACACCATCCTGAAATATATCACCATGTTGTGAATGTTGCATTTGCAAATCCCTTCCAAACATTATAACAAATTCACGTAAGTTTTAAGGTATAGCAAAAAAAATGTTCGCTTTTGATGCTCCAAAGGGTGCAGTTTATAGAAATGCCATATTTGTTTTTAATGGTTGAGTTGCGAATTTGGAAACTTCATGCTTGTATTTTTTTTCAAGTTTACGAACATCCTGCGATTCTTTGAAAACATTACACTATATATAAACGAAAATTCTATTTGCTGCAGTCTCTGCAATTTAACTTTCCCTCTTAATCCAACACATTTCATTCAAATCGGTTCGGCGGTTTTCTCATAAAAGCATTCCTGCATTTTACGTGTATTTGAGAATCCGGCATCGAAGATAGGCCCGAGCCACGGTGTAAGACCTCACCTAAAGAGCATATATCTTACACCGTGGCCCGAGCTAAAGCTTCTTCTTAAACAATGGATCACGCCAGTTCTATAGGAAACCCATGAAACAGAACCCTCACGTATATCCAAGACCGTGGCCACAGTGGTGCATAAATAAAAAGTCTGCTCAAGAAAAAAATATATATTCAACGGAAGCTTCGCGGGAGCCTTTATCTCGGCCAGACATCTCTCCAGAATGCGGCCGAGCTTTCTGGCCAGGTGTCTAGCAAAACCGTCGATTCATTGTCAGTAGAGCAAGTAGCTGGCCGTCTTCGAGATAACGCTGATACACAAGCGCGCTCGTTTCCAAGCACCGAGGTGAAGCCACAACTTCAGGGTGTGTTTATTTTTATTGCGCTTTCTTTAGTTGTGCGTCATAGCATATGTCATAGCCGGAATTTCGAATTCTTTAAGGTCGATACGCCACGTGGTGGTGAAAAAAGGAAACTGTACGAAATGTCCCTAATTCCTGGTATTGTTCTCAGGACCTATTTAATAAAATTCTTTGTCTGTCTGTCTGTCTCCTCCAAGTCGCTCAGGTCGACATTGTCATTGATAGACTTAAACTGGAGCATTATTCGCCTTCCAACTTCCTTGTATCACTTATTACCAGGTTTCCCTACTTCTCTGTCGTCGGGCCAAACGCTGGAAGCGGCGGCTTCCGCTGCGCCAAGGCCTGTCAGGAGCCGTTCTCACACACAACCTGCAGGCGAGAACCGCTTCCCGACAAAGGAGGGCAGTGCGAATATATGCCTGCGTGAGTCGTGAGCGCGCGTCTTTTAATTGCGATAACAATTATACGGACACTCCAAGCGAATTTTGCCGTCGCCGTTGCAGTGATGTTCGGTATAAAGTCCTATGGATATAACGGCGTCGCCGCGCGCGTATGCTTAATGTGCGAGTGAAACCGCGAGAGGGCAGCCGACGATCGCGGCTCAATCTGGCGTGCGCAAGAGAGCGAAGCTGACAGGAAACGCGCCGTCTTCCATCGCGCGAGAAGTCGTGGGGGGATGCGAGAGAGGGAGGGCGGGCAGGGGCAGCATTGTTCTGCGACAGCAACTGCGTAAAACATATTTCACATTACACGATTTCATCGCACCGGGAGGGCGATTTCCATCGCATGCGACGGAAATCGGAGTCGCAGTACAGTCCCCCCGCCCCCCCTTTTCGGATCCCATATGATGAAAGCATACTCCAGTTTTGACCTTCCGCAAGCATTGTAAGCTAGAAGTTTTGTACTAATTGGTCCATCTTTAATTTTTTTTTGAGGAACCGCAGTTTTCTGAGGCTGCCTACACAGATATCCGCTATATGTTCTGACCGCTATCCGCTATATGTTCTGGGGTTGTTGTGAACTGAATACACAAATGCACTAACTAGCTTTTTCCTAGTAACACGGAGAAGTACTGTTTTTTTTTAGTTGAAAACCATTACCCAATGACTGCACCAATCTCCAATTGCACAGATACTGTTTTGTAGCCCGATGTCATCATTAGCAGAATATATATCTTTGAATACGGCGCTATCATCGGCAAACAACGAAATGGATACAGTACCCGGAACCACCTCAACCAGATCATTTACATAAATAGCAACAATGGGCCTAAAACACTACCCTGTGGTACTCCCATGGTAACAGGAAGTACAGGAGATGTGCAATTTTCATTTCTACAGATTGCCTGTTAGTGAAAAGATATGCACTAATCCATCGGACAATGAAGGAAGGCAGGCCGAGGCATTCTAATTGGCACAACAGCGACCATGCGGCACTTTGTCGAAGGCCTTCGATATATTATCAATTTTCATAAAGAAGCTTTTTAAAATATTTTGTTTAGGGGGCGTGTTGGAACTGTAAAATCAAGTGAGCCCGTATTCTAAAGATACCCTTTTTGCTTTCACAAGAATGCCAACATTATAATAATCCATAAGGGAGAGGTTAAATTAATAAATAAATAATATATGCGCATCAGCTTGCATTCGGTATTGTATAAATATTCACCGCAGTAATTTCCGACAAAATCAAGGAAACACTTGACATCAATTAACCCGAGATAACTGGCTGGCTTAGGAAAGGGATATTCTGTAATGGATCACATTAATATCACCTATCAGGTGAGTGAGAAATCTGCGGAGTTCAACTTACATCTCTGTTTGGGTTTCATAGATTACGAGAAGAAATTTGATTCAGTCGATACCAGCCATCATAAAAGAATTGCGTAATCAACGAGTACCGGAAGCGTGCGTGAATATCCTAGCAAATGTCTATAAAGACTCCACCAGCTACCTTATTTCTTCACAATAAAAACCAGAAAAGATACCGATCAAGAATGGGGTCAGGCAAGGAGACAGAATTTCTCCAACGGTATTCACTGCACGCTTAGAAAAGTATTCAAGCTATTAGACTGCGAAGGATTTGGAGTGACGGCCACTGGAAAATATCTCAGCAAATTACGGTTTGGTGATGACATTGTCCTGTTCAGCAACGCTGGTGATTAATTTTAACAATTGATTGGATACCTTAGCCGAGAAAAAGTAAGGCTAGAGTTGATGATTAATACGTAGCAAGGAAAGGTAATTTCCTGTTGAATGGCAAGGGAGCAGGAATTCATAATCGGCATTCGGCCCCTATAGAATTTCTGGAAGAGTACATTTATCCAGGTCCATTACTCACAGAGGACCCTGATCATGAGAACAATATTTACAGAAGAATAAGGAAATGAGCTGGAGCGCATATGGCAGGCATTACAAAATCATGAACGGCAGCTTACTTCTGTCCATTAAATGTGTACAACCATTGCATTCTACTGGAGCTAACATATGGGACAGAAACTCCACGAAAAACGTTAGGCGTAACATTGAGACAGGAAGACGGCGGCGTGTATTAGAGAGCAAGCCGGGGTAGCCGAATTTAGCCCATTAGGTAGATGTGCACGAAGCCTTTCAATTTATACAGGTTCGAAAAACCGCCGCCAACTTGCCCCAACGTGCCTTTCGAGAGCTTAGGATGCAGCTTATGGACACCAGGTGGCAGAAATTGTGTACGTTTATTTAGGAGCTTGTCAAAAAAGCGGGAAATAGTGGTTTGCAGTTCAGCACATAGAGATGCAACACTTGGGTGAGTAAATGTGATTGACACTCCTTTTTTTGGCGGTATTCATTTCAGCAATAGCATGCTGAAATGCTCCACATGTCTCTGTATACCTCATGCAATATGTGACTTCCGGTGATAATTTGTGATTGATCAAGGTTCGTTTATATTGTGTACGAGCGTGTACACAATATAAACGTGCCCAAAGGCCTATACTCACGCTAGGCCTTTGGGCACCCTATAGACGAGAAACTGATCGCCAGAAGGCGCTACTGCGCCTCCTGACAGCGCCCCCAATGTAGAAATGTCAAGCAACGCGGTCGCGCCGTGCCGCAGTCTCCGCTTTGTTTACATTGTTTCGCCCGCGTTTTCCTTCGCTGCTCGTGCTCACGGCGCTCCGTTTTCGACGGCGGCAGATCGCGTGCTTGCTGAACACCGATGCAAAGACTGCAATGCGGTTTCAAGAAGGTTGCTGACGCCGACAGCTTTTTTCGTGGCGGCAACCTCAAGAAAGGGGAGCGTCTGCTTCCACACGTTTATGGCGTTGAACAAATTGTGGGCGGTGATGTGACAGTGAAAGCCAAGTGCGTGTCGGAGGTGTCCAACAAGATTGTATGCGACATCCAGTTAAAGGTACACACCGCGTTCAGTAATTTAGTCACTTTTATTTCTCTATGGTGCAGTCCCAAAGCGACCATGCATGCTTGCAGAAATGTGCAGAGACGGTCACAATTGCGGTTGGTTTCGTTGGTCGCTGGGCGCGCACACGCGGCTGCTCTCATTCTGGCTTCCAGGGACTGGCATCCTCACTGTCAGCTCAGAAATAACACATGCATTAGGCAAAAATCAGCCAATAAAATTAATCAACGATTTAACTACTACATATGCGCATAGTGCCTTATATCATGCTGTATAAATATTTATTGTATATCATGCCTTATTCAATGCAGATGTTAGATTCATGGCAACTCATTGCGTTAGTGAGCAAGGTATCTTTTCACTGCTCATGAGAAATCCCTTGTACTAATTGCTCCGCGAAATGAACCCTGATCACGGTAACCAGCGATTACCATGGGACCAGTAGCACGAGCGCAAGAATTAGCGGTACATGGATGCTATGCAGGATGCCCCGAGTTTGGCGAAACTCAGGATCTTCACGAGCTCTGGTGACGCCGCAAGATGAAAGAACTAATGGTAACAAGACAAAGTTACGGCACGCCTCCAGTTTCATTGGTTTAGCTAGATTCACTCTAGGTGGCTATCATCTCTTGGGCGTTGCCATATGGGTGGTCACCAAACTGGGGCTCACGTGATCATACGGTCGGTGCATGGTCGTACCTTCTTTGACGTGTTTGTCGTTCTACCGAGTGCATTATAGGCACAAGCAAGTTATAAAATAATTGTACTTAGTACGATAATATTAGTCACATTCATGTGGGTTATAAGCATTTTAAAGTTTACAAGATGTGCACTGAATGTGTATTAGACTAATTTGCCGTTAAATACGTTTCGCGTTATACCACGAGGGGACGCTCGCCCTCCTCTTTCTTCCTCTGGATAGGAATGGCGCGGCTCGCTACGTGCTTGCGGTAGCATTTCCGAGCACAGATCGATGTGCGCTGGTTTTCGCACTAGGCTTTCAGAAGATCTCTCGTTGCTCGCGCTAAAGTAAGGCTGCGAGTCGAGTGAGCGCACTGCTAGAGCAGTAGTGGTTTGCCACGCGCTTACCGTGTAAGCACTCATACAAGGGTCAGAAAACTACGCTTTATTTTCTTGTACTTCGTGATGCACCTTCATACGGGCTAGCGCCGATCGATGGCTTCTAACAACCACAGGAAATAGTCTTTGTACTGGGTAGCCTGAGCGATCCGTGGCTTCTAACAAACGCAAGAAATGGTCTTTGCAGCGTACGTGGCGGTTATTTGATTACCACCACATCTATGCCAGGAATGACTGCAGCAGCGGTGCAGTTATCCTGTCACCACCGCTGACGAGGTGGCGATTATTATTTTGATAATAAATTTATATTTTTTGCGTTTGAACGCTCGTGATGGGGCCCACAAACTTCACGCTGTGGTTGACTGTCTCCCAGTGCAGATTGAGGCTCGCCTCGTTAGCATCCACTAAATTTGGAATACACTTCTATGCGAGCCATGCGTTACTGCGAATAAAGGCCCCCGGTTGAATATTGGCTGCAATAATGGCTTCGTCTCGTCGGTCGACCTTGAAAAGTCGCAGCACTCCTGTGGTAGCGCAGACCATGCCGAAGACCCATGGTGCACTATCTTTTAACATCGCCGTAATTTTGGCGGCTTGGTGGAACGTTGTCGCCCTTCAACAGGCGGCCTTGATTGTACTTTCGCTTGCCCCGAAGAAGGCACTCGTCAAATTGCACTATCTTCCCGGGGCCCCCGAGTGGAGGTCGCGCCAGCATCTCGTCCATCATGACCTCACGGGCGTAGTTCTCCCAGTCGGCGAGGGCATGCTTCGATAAAGGAAACAAGTCGCTGGTCATCTCCTTCAATAGCCACACATCTGCGCTATTGCTCACGCAGTATGTGAGCCAAATCACTTGCCCCCTAAAGAGGTGGACGTTCGGACGGCCGAGGCGGTCCGTGTTGGCGAAGTAACTTGCTTCGCCTCTCTGCCCGTACAGTGCAGCGGTACCGTGTACCTGGAAAGACTGCTTTCGGCACCTGTTGCACCGGAAGGCAGCCTGGCGTCCATTCTGAGTCTTCCTCTACAATGGGACCACTACAATGGGACCAACCAACCACAGGTTGGCTGGTCCGGTTGGAACCCTTGGTGCTTACAGGTGCCCTAGTACTCCGATGACACCGCCGGACCTGGCCTGGCGCTGGAGGGAGGAGGAAACAACTTTATTTTTAAAAATTTCAGGGCGTTGTAGGGGGCCGCTTGTCTGCGGCGACCTTTTCCGCCCAGGCAACGATTCCTTTTTGCAGCTTTTCTTCAGGAGACCGTATTAGGATCTCCCATGTCGTTTCAGAGGGAGCTGGCAGAAGCTCTCTGGGTGGGGGAAGACCCTCGCATTCCCAGAGGATGTGTCTTTGGTTTGCTATGGCATTTTTGGCGCAGTTTTGGCATATTGGGTCAACCTCCCCATCTGTGAAGATCGCTAAGCGATGAGGAGTGATAAGGCTGTTAGATTGAATTCGGCGGAGGACAGTGGCCTGCGCTCTCGTAAGGTTGCTGTGTGGTATTGGGTATATTCTCCTGCTCTCTTTGTATAGGTTGGTAAGTTCGTTGTATGAAGTCACTACCTCTCCCATCGGGGGGTCCGGTTCCAAGGAGAGCGCGACCCGGTTTGCTAACCCTCGGGCCATTCTATGCGCTTCCTCGTTACCGGGATTTCCCGAGTGAGCGGGGACCCAGACAAGATTGATTTTTGTTCTGGCGTCCTGATTGAAGTTTTTAAAGATCTTGGCTGTATTTAGTCCCACACTGCTTCTCATAAAGCTGAGAATAGCGCTCTTAGAGTCGCTCAGGACAGTATGGGTAGTTGGGCTCATGATGGCCAGTGCTATGGCCACTTCTTCGGCCTCTTTGATTGATGCGGCTCTAGTTGAGGCCACATTTACGATTCTAGATTTTCCGTCCACGCCACTCAGGGTGTATGTGTTGTGTCCCTGGTTGGCGGCATCGACAAAGACCGCGGTTTGGTCTTGCTCGTGCTTTTCGCGTAGTTTGTCTGCCCTGGCGTTTCTCCTGCCGTCGTGCCTGCCTGCCAGGGTGTTTTGGGGTGTTGGCTTGATTATTAGGCAATGTCTGATTGCGGGAGGCAGTGGTGCTCTGCCTCCCGTGGTGTATATGGGTTTAATGTTCAGTCTACTCAGGATGTGTAGTCCCGTCATCGTGTTTGACAGCCGTATTATGTGTGCTGTTTTGTGTGCTTCAATCAGCTCCTCTAGGGTGTTGTGCATTCCAAGTTGGAGGAGCTTTTTGGTGCTGGTATAAACAGGCAAACCTAGTGCCCATTTGTACGCTTGCCAAATTATAACTTATATTTTAGTTTTGTCTGATTTCCTGAGATGATAATAGGGGAATGAGTAGACTATGCGGCTGATTAGGAATGCCTGATTCAACCTACAGAAGTCCATCTCCTTCATTCCTCTGTGTTTGTTGGCCACTCGCCTGAGCAGTTCACAAACTTGTTTGGCGGTGTTCTGCAGTTTTGTGAGGGCCACGGTATCCTGCGTGTTGTGTTGAATAAGCATGCCCACTACTCTAATGGTCAGAACTGGAGGACCCGGGCCGCTTTCCAAGACAATTTTGATCGGTGCCTAATGTTGGGTGTCAGTGTCTGGCGTGTTTTTGGCTTTATTTCTAATGATTAGGAGTTCGGATTTCGTGGGGGAGCATGTTAGCCCGTTTTGTCTGACATACTCTTGGAGAATATTTGCTGCCTCTTGTAACGCGTCATTTATCGCACCATCCGAGCCGCTGTTTGTCCAGATGGTAACATCGTCCGCGTATATGGCATGTTTGATGTGTGGAATCCTGTTTAGTTGTTGTGGTAGGTTCCTCATGGTGATATTGAAGAGTAGGGGTGAGAGGACGGCACCTTGAGGGGTGCCTCTTGTCCCTAGAGTAAGCTTTTGACCACGCACTTCACCCAGATGGGTGGTTAGCCGTTCTTTGAGAAAGTCGGAAATGTAGGCGAAAGTTCTTTCGCCTCCGTTCAGCTGGGATAGGCCATTTAAGATGGCCTCATGGGCTACATTATCCAATGCTTTACAGACGTCCAGGCCCAGTATGGTACGAGTGCCTCTTATTGGCCTGGCGCTGGGACACGGTGGACGCACGGCGCTTGAAGCCGGACAGAGCCGAAGCGATCCCACGAACTCTTCCTCTGCAGCCTAGCCACAGCAATCTGTGCTCCGAAAGCATAATTTGCCCGCCACGCGGTCTCCGCAGACGAGAGCTTTCGCCTAACTCGCTACACAGCCAGCGCACTGACGTATTGGAAAGGCGAAAATGGCGTTGAAACTCAACGTCGGTCATGTAGGTGAACGGGTCTAGACGTATATTGACACTTGCTGTCGCTTGGATGCGATGACACAGGCTGCTGCTGCCACTGCCATGTTCCCGAGTTCAACTCGAGGGAGGTTTCGCGATGTACGAATTTGGCACAAGATCGCCTGTCAATTAAAACCATAGGTCACGCCCCACCCGAGGCATGTAACTCTTGTGCGCACCCACCACAGTTGAGCCACGCCCAACTTATTGTTCGGCAACAGCGACGCGGTACTGAGCAGAGAGACATGAACAATCTTGACCGCCGAGATAAAACACGCACAACGCACTGTCATCAGCGATGTACTGAGCGCCGACTATCGCTGGCTTATACCTACGCGTATATCTTCTCGGGCTGTGATGGCCCCACAACATGGTTTCATTGCCTGCACTGTGGCGACGTAGCACACAGCAAATAATTATCGGCACGTCACTGTAGCTACTTGCAAGGTGTCGATGCGCCGTAGTGGACGCCGATGCTGAGGTGTGCGTAGTGTTTTCCAACGACAACGTATCGCAGCTGTCATTTGAGATGACTGATCTGTCATCGGCTATGTATCGGAACAGTATGTGTCGCTAACACGGTCAGCATCGGGCATCGCCCGCGTTTCTAGACCCATTACGATGACATTTCTTCATCACAAGCACTGCACACTAAACAGTTGCAACACCTTCCTGCGTTCGAATTATCATTTCATAACTGCACACTAGAGCCCTCACCTGCCAAAATGCGATTGTTGCGGTGTCATTACGATATCCATCTGCGATCGCTGTTAGCTCCAGCAGAAACAATCGGCAAGCACTTTGGAGTGCACAACACACTCAAAATACTGCGTATATGCGCACAGAGGCACCTTCACTGGGCAAGCGATGAAAAGCAAGTAATTGTGACGCTGGGCAGCTCGCTCTTCTTCACCATCAATCACGGAGGCTTCGCGCACAGAAATAAACATGGTACCGTACAGCCATTTTGCAGCGACAGCCGTTGCTCCTCGCTCTATGGCTAGAGTCTCGTTTTTCGTGGGTAAAGCGGCGGCCTTAATAGCCTCAGTGAAAGCCTGCGGTGAACAGCCATGCCGCGGCGATGTGTTGCGCTTCCCCTAATAGACAGGGAATGGTCAGATCATTGTCATGACTGACTTAATCGAGAATAGCACTGCAGCGCCCCTGGCGGCTTCTCACCGTATGAACTCCCTCGTGCGCGTGACCCTCTAGAATGTATCCGCTTGTAAGCTGTCGCCTCACTGTCGCCACTCACGGCAAAAAAGTGCAAAATCTAAGAATTCACTCGATCTCCGTTTGTCATCAGAAATTTATAGCATTCAAAACGAAAAACCGATACTTTAGGAAATAAATTGTTCGTTATTTTATTTATTGTATGTTAAAGTATTCGATTGAAGGAAAGTGTACGTGCAAGAATGCACAACATGTGCCATGTTCGCATTCGACGGAGGATAGAAAGATAATGCCCGAAAGAGGAGGCACGCCCTTGACGCGCCCGAGAAAGGCGTGGCAAGCGGCTCACGGCAAGTGTGCAGATAGACAGCGGGACAGTCACGGTATTGCTAAATTGCGATAATACCTTGATAACAATACGCGGCGCTCGCCCGTTTCGTTGTGCAGTGTTCTGTGCTTGAAACGCCGCGCAGGGTGCGCTCATGTTGCCATACACGGCTTTATCTCGACATTTCTTCTGGCCCGTTGTTCTTGCGCTTTCCTTACTATCTCCGTTCACTGACTGCCATCGACCAAACTCGGGAAAACTCGTGCGAACGAGAAACTCAGCGCATCCTGCATAGCACCCCATGCCTCATCAAAGCAAATCTACTTTCTCGTCGGGCGAATGCACCGCCGCCGCTGAAGCTCACAGCGATGGCCGGCTACTACACGAAACGAAGATTCTTGGCAGGAAGAGTGAAGCAGGAAGAATGTGCAAGGTGGCTATTACTTAAAAGCATGCCTGGATTTTGTGAACCTAGAAAACATGCCCAAGCAACAAGCATAACGCATACGTCTCGGGCAGCTGCTTTCCGATCTGCCGCTTACCGACGCAAGCGATGACCGCAGCTTGCATTAAATACGGATTGCCAGCACGCAAAAGACAAGTAGCGCGCGGCCCCTTTTGTTGCCTGCACAACTAGCAATTTAAGTTGCAGCGTTTGGAAAAGGGATATAATTCTCTTGAGCTCGTCCTTGCCGATCGCCAGTGAACGAACAGTACAATCAATTAAATTCGGAGGTTTTACGTGCCAAGACCACGATATCAGTATGAGGCACGCTGTAATTGAGGGTCTCAGGAATAATTTTGACCACCGTGCACAAAAATCAAAGTACACGGTAACAAATGTCTTCTTGCATTTCGCCCCCATCGAAATGCAGCCGCCGTGGCCGGGAATCGGGCTCGCGTCGTCTAACTAAGCGGTACAACACGTATGCATTTACCGCTAAGCTAACACGGCGGATGTCACTGTACGATTCAACTACGCGACACGTCTAAACAAACGTCCATGCGCTAAATACAGGCATATTACTATTGCGTTTTTATCGAGCGGCCGTGATATGGCACGCGAACGCGAAAGTACGTGACTTACGTGACTCGGCGCACTGCAGTTATCCACGCTTGTCGTCTGTCCTTCTCGTACCACCTCCCACATATTCTGTAGGACTTCACGGGCGGCTTTCGACCTTTTGAGGCTGTTGTGGCAATAAACAACACAGCAGTATTGCGTGCCACCTTTCCTGGTTGATGAGGTCGCGCTCGCCGTCGCGAAGAGAGCGCGCACGATCGCTCGCGCTGTAGAGAACACGGGCGCGCGCTGGCCCAGCGACGACCTTCGACACTTTCATCCTTCCGCCAGGGAAGTATTCGGCGCTGGTGCCGCGCGGGCAAACTTTAGGTTGCCTCGTCTATATTGTCCAACGCCAGCCCCGTGTTTATGAATAGCACGCGCTTTCCGACTACGGGACTATCGTGGTGCACTAGATGGACAATGATGTTGTAAAAATTGCAAGCACCGTACACGGCATAGAGCCTATGTCATCTGCGGCCAGGTATTCCCATGCACAGAAGGAGAGGATAAAATTGCCTCCTCCAGATCTTTTTGCCCAATATAACTGCTTTATGGGAGGCACATACCAGATGGATGCAAACATAGGAGCCTACCGTTTTGCAATTCGTGGCAAAAAAATGGTGTCAGCTTTGTCAATTGGCCATAAGCAACGGTCGGGCGCTTATTCGCAGCACAGGGTCTAACATTGCTCAACTTGAATTCCGGAGGCAAGTATTCCAAAGCTACCTCACAAGATGGGACAACAAGCCGAAAGTTTATGATATGACGAATAGACCTCGTCGTCGAAGAACGTCAAAGCCAGGTGACGTTGCTTTTTGAAGAGCACGATATGACAAAGTAGCCCACTTTGTTGGAGCCGTACCTAACTCCAAAAGGCGAAGGTGCGCTGGATGCAATTGCAACAGCACGGTGCGCACACAGCGCACTAAATGTGACATGCTTTGAACCATACTACAGGGTGTTTCATTTTAGCGGCACCAAATGATTTAAAGTTGCCTGTGGCAAATAGCACAATTATAATTCTCTATGTAAACTATTCGATGAAGCGGCCATTGCTTCCACGACAAATCAAAACGCTTAATTGAATATTTAACATAATTCCGCTAATTATTTTTTAATTATTTATTTTACGGCACATCTTTGAATGTACGAATTATAGCCGCTGAGTTCGCAAGGCGTATCCACTTGGAACGAATTCTCAGGACTGCACCAGTTTCAAGATATAAATTTTCAAAGTCTCCGACTAAATGCATTGGTGTTCCAGTTACTTCTGTGCTTCAATGCATAAAACAGCGTTTTCCTCAATGAGTTAACTGGAATGTATGGATGGAAACAACTTTATTAAAATCCGGCGAACTTGAACGACCCGAGCTCAGGTCTCCCATGAGGGGACTTCGAGGCCTTGCCTCGTTGCCGCCTCTCAGGCCCACTGGACTGCCCACTCTTGTGTCTTGAGGTTGGAGCTGCGCAGAGCGGCAGCCCACATCTACGCAAGAGCCTCCGGAGCTACTGCCCATTTTTGCTACTATAACAGGACACTCCCACAACATGTGCGAAAGTGTCGCTCTAGTTGCCTGACAACCTGCAAAGAGCACTCGGGTATGGCGCTGGGAAAATGTGCCGCAATCGCACCGGACTGGGGAAGGTGTGTGTCTGCAGTGGTCGCCAGACGACTGCCTGGCGACGTCTCAGTTTGGGGTGAGGTGGGGGCAATATCCTCCTACCTAACTGGTAGTGCTTGGTGATGTCGTTATATCTGACTAAGCTTTCTCGCGTGTTTCGCACCAGGAGGTCCAAAGAAGGTGTCTCTGACTCTGCGCGGCGGGTCGGTTCTCGCACAGAGTGGTGTGCCACCTCATTCAAGTTAAGGGGGGCCTCGTCGTTGGGGGTGGCGACGTGCGCTGGGAACCACATGATCGCGGTGCTATCGAAGTGCCGTCGACCAGCTTTCCTTAGGATCTGAAGAGCTTCGTAGTCAATGTGCCCCCGCGTGTAGCTACGAACTGCGGATTGTGAGTCGCTAAGAACTACCTTGCAGAGGGGGTCGGCAAGCGCAAGCCCAATCGCAACCTCTTCCGCTGTTTCTGTGAATTCCGTGCTGACACTACACGCGTGCGTAAGCCGGGAGTTAACGTCTACGACTACCGCTGTGAACCGGTGTTCTTGTGTGTATTCTGGCACGTCTACGAAGCGCGTAGTCGTCTTCACACCAAAGGAGCGCAGCACTGCCTTGGCATGGGCCTGGCGTCGGCCCCCGTTATGTTCGGTGCGCATGTTACGAGGGATAGGAGCGACGATCAGCGTGTCGCTGATGTCGGGTGGAATGGTCTGTTTGTGACCGTGTTGTACATGCTAATTGAAGCCGAGTTTCTGCAGGATGTACCGACCCGCGGCTGTCAGGGACATGCGTTCGAGTTGCGAGGCTCTTTGCGCATCCACGATTTCCTCAAACGAGCTGTATGCCCCCAGCTGTAGCAGACGAGAAGCGCTCGTGGACTCCGGTAAGCCAAGGGCGATCTTGTAAGTCTTGCGTATAAGGGTGTTGAGTTTCTCCCTTTTGGTGACATTCCAGTTGTGGAAAGCAGCCACATAAGTAATGTGACTGATTGCGAAGGAGTTTATAAGGCGCATGACGCTGTCCTCCTTCACGCCCATGTGCTTGTTTGTAATGCGTTTGATCAGGCGGGTAGCCGCTGTAACCTAGCCTTCGATTTTGCGGATAGCTTCTGCGTTTGACCCGTTGGCTGATATATGCATGCCGAGGATGCGTATCTTCGGGACTCGGGCAATACAGGAACCGTCTTGAGTATACAGTATTTCCTCACATGGGCGCGATTCGCCGGTATAGGCTTGGGCCGGCGGCGTGGGCGGTAGAGGAGCAGCTCCGATTTGAGTGGAGATAGTCGGAGACCCGTGTCTTGGAGGTAGGTTTCTACTGCAGAGACAGCTGCTTGTAAGGCGCCTTCTATCTGACCGTCACTGCCCTTGTCGACCCACAGGGTGATGTCGGCTGCAGACAAGACCCAGCATCACAAGGCTGAAAAGGAGCGGGGATATGACTGATCCTTGAGGAGTACCGGCGTTTCCTAGTGCATGTTCGTCAGATGCCAGGGCCGCGAGATTGACTGTGCGCTGCGACAGGAAGTCTCTGATGTGGTTGTAGCTTCGCTCGCCCATGTTGAGCTTGTTAATTCGATCAGGATTGCTGCATGTGCTACATTGTCGAATGCCTTTTCCAGATCCAGGCCAAGGATGGCCCGGGTGCCGCTAGTTGCGTCGTTGACTGGAACGCCCATGCATTTCGTCGGACACTTTGAAAATAATATCTCGAGACTGTTTCAGTCCTGATAATTTGTTCCAAGCGGATACGCCTTGCGAACTAAGCGGCTCTAATTCATAGATCATAAATGTGCTGTATATAAATTAGTTAAAAGTTAATTAGCGTAATTAGGTTAATTATTTAATTAGGCGTTTTGATTTCTCGTGGAAGTAATGGCCGAGTAGTTTAAATCAAGGCTTATAATTCTGCTATGTGCCACAGGCAATTTATTTAAAATTTGGTGCAGCTAAAATGAAACACCCTGTATACAAAATAAGTGCCCCACAAATCCCTAATTAAATTTGTAGCAGTGTATCAAGGCCTGAAATAAAATTTGTCGCTTTGAGCTTCTTGCTGTAGCATAGAAACCCAGCGTGACCATGTGGTCACAGGACACATTTTAGTGGCACGAGCATCGAGTGACACTCTTGTTTCATGCGTAGCACTTATGCTTCACCTCCTGAGACGACCAGGGACGAAATTTAAAAATGAAAAAAAAATAGTACAGTACAAAATTTATGGGTTTCATTATAGATATGATATCAGAGCATACGCTTAGTTAAGAGTTGAGTTCGTCAAGTGTCTGGAATCATTATAATTAATTAGCTGAAAGGAAATTCAAATTAAATCAGAAAAAATAAATATATAGTAGAGTACGACATTCATGGGTTTGATTATAGATATGATATGAGATCATAAGTTTAGTTACAAGTTGAGTTACTGAAGTGTCTGGGATAATTAAAATTATTTACTTCCGGTTCACCCCCTGAGGCGACCGGGGACGAAATTCAAAATAAATCAGAAAAAATAGAAAAATAGTAGAGTACAAAATTCAAGGGTTTCATTACAGATATGATATCAGAGCATAAGCTTAGCTACAAGTTGAGTTACTGAAGTGTCTGGGATAATCAGAACTATTTACTTCCGGTTCACCCCTGAGACGACCGGGGACGAAATTCAAAATAAATCAGAAAACATAGGAAAAGTAGTATAGCACAAAACTCATGGGTTTCATTATAGACATGATATCAGAGCATAAATTTAGTTACAAGTTGAGTAACTGAAGTGTCTGTAATAATTACAATTAATTAGCTGAGACGACCAGGGACGAAATTCAAAATAAATCAGAAAACAGAAAATATAGTAGAGTACAAAATTCAAGGGTTTCATTATATATATATATGATATAAGAGCGTAAGTTTAGTTACAAGTTATGTTACTGTAGTTTAGTAATAATTAGAATTAGTTATGTTACTGAATAATTATTAACTAATTGTTGATGATTATTAGTTAGTTATGTTACTGAATTTTTGTTATTAATTAAAATTAGCTGAGACGACCGAGGACGAAATTCAAAATAAATCAGAAAGAATAGAAAAAATAGTACAGTACGACATTCATGAGTTTCATTATACATATAATCAGAGCATAAGTTTATTTACAAGTTCAGTTACTGAAGTGTCTGGAATAATTAGAAATGAACTGGTTACCGCACACCAATTCACAGAACACCAACGCCGCCGAGGTGCGAGTGCCACTAAGAGACACATATGTCAAAGATTAGAGTCGCCTACCGTTTTTGTAAACTTGATCGTTCACAATGAAACCTTTTATGTGACTCAATTAGACGCAAATACGATACAAAAGGACATTTGTTGCGACAAAAAACGAAAGATGTTAAAAACGACGCACTTAATCCTTAATGGATTAAGTGCGTCGTAATGATAACAGAAACAGCACAGCCAAAACACTGATTACGCAGCGACTCTGTAAACTGATTTGCATCCTTAAGCATTCTTGAGGGTGCTAATTGGTATATAACTCACATCCTTGGGATTAACACCCTTAAGGGTGTTAATATGTTTACAGTGTACTTGATTTGATGTGATACGAGTTCTGCTAGCCCCTTGGAATATTGGGAAGCTTTACCTCTGCCGCTGCGGAAAGGACCACGAAGGACAAGGCCACTGAGAAGACCACACCTGCCGAAGCTTGGCCGGCCCTACCAAAACTACAGCAATCAGCAACAGAATCGCAGCAACCTTTTGGTAGGCAACCCCGGCGTCTAATGTCGGTGATTTGTCCGTCCAGGACGGTCAAGTGGCTGTAATGCTGCAATCGCTGATTGACAGAATCCGCATGATACTGAACAAGGTGCAAACACCAGCAGCTCGAAGTACTCTGCAAATAGTGGATGCACTAAATCCAGTGCTTGCTACAATCGTTTAAGCACCATGGCTCGACCAAGAGTCGCCTTCCGCACTGTAGCTAAAGGTACGTCGATCTTCCAATGGAATGCCAGAGGTCTCAGGACCCGTGTAGCAAACTTTGGCGAATTCGTTTTTCTAAATCGCTTCCCCATACTGGTCATTTGCGAACCAAATACATTGACTTCACTCAGACTTTCTGGTTACGAGTCTTTCGTCTCGTCGGCATGCGGTGCGCTCAGCAAGGTAATCATCTACATCCGCACTGATTTTACGTATGTCGCTCACGCTGTAGAGCCCCATGACGACAACCAATATGTCTGCCTGCATGTCAAAAAGAAGACTGCGTCATTCACACTTATTGGAGCCTATATATCTCCATTTAGCGGGTCACTTTGACGGAAAAAGGCCTAAAGAAATAATACTAATGACTAATGGCCCCTGGGTAATCACAGGTAACTTAAACACACATCGCCAGCTGGGGAAGCACTAAAATTGACTCCAGAGGAAGGAGTCTTGCCTCCTTTGCTGCCGACCACGATATGTGCTGTGTGAATGATGACAGCCCTACATTTCTGCGAGGTATGATCTATAGTAGCTGCTTGGACTTGGCTTTGGTGTCCCGGCGCTTCGCCTCTAGCGTCCAATGGTTTACAGACATAGAGACGCACGGAAGCGACCATATTCCAACATACATAAATATTAGCGGAGTTGAGCAATCCTCCTCTACTATCTTGCGTACAGTTGATTGGTCAAGGTTAAAGGAGCATATGTCGCATGTCGGGAAGGATTTTCATACAATATCGAAAATGCAATCGCGGAAGCAATGAAAGCATTTATCTGCGCTCTTAGCAGGTCAGCAAGGCGAACGGACTTCGATATATAGAACTAGAGAGGCTGCGTGCGGCACGCCAACAGACGGAAAGGGGGTATCGGCGCACGAAATTCGTTCTAGATATGAGGGCTTCACGACGCATACAAAACAAAGTCCACCGTCATATGAATAAATTGCAAGACAAGCGATGGAAATCTTTCTGCCAGTCGCTTGATGCCCGAAGATTGCTCTTGCATATATGGAGAACAATGAGGGGTCTTCGCTTACGTCCGCGTCAAAGGAATCCCTTTGCTGCTCTGACCCTCTACCAACGCCGCTCGCAGGTTGAAGTGGCTGTAGAGTTCTGTGCGCGGTTGCAGTAGTCATCACTACTGATGCAGCACTGAATGACGTCCCTGAGGCACGTGTACCAGAAATGAACGTACCATTTTCACTCAAAGAGCTCGACGCGGCGTTGGCGATCTGCAGGCGTTCTTCCTCACCACGACCTGATGGCATCACGTACGCAGCCCTATGCCACCTTGGATATGACGCACGTGGGGAGCTGCTCAAGTACTACAATGAGCCTTGGCACAACGGCGTCGTTCCTAAACAATGGAAATCAAGTCGCTTGATCCCCATTTTGAATCTGAAAAGTCTCCGCTTGATTTATCATCATATCGTCCGACTGCGCTTTCGAGCTGTGTCGGCAAAGTGATAGAAAGAATGATCTTTGCTCGCTTGGAATGGTACCTTGAGCGATATAACATCTATCCGGAAGCCATGGCGTGCTTTCGTAGAAGTTGCTCTGCCATCGACAACGTTATTAATCTAGTTACCTTGGTCCAAGAACAAAAAAGCCTCAAGCGCCTATCAGTGGCCCGCAACCTCTCGTGGAGCCCTCACGGCGTCTATCTGAAGAAGCTAATTGCCATTGCTCAGGTGTTCAAGTTTCTCTGTGGGAAAAACTGGGGTACACTAGTTCATTCTATGGTGCAGCTGTACAGGATAATGTTACTGGGACTCCTACGTTACAGTCTACCAGTTTTTGCCGAATACATGCAAGACCAACATTCGCGCTTTGGAGAGCATACGCATGTTTTAGGGCTGCCTTGGTGCGCCTCAACAACACCAACAATTGTCATCGCAAGAGATAATTTCATCCAGACACACATACCGCTCGACTCCCTCAGAGTGCCCATTTGCCATCTGTCAAGGATCCCCGACCATCACTTTAGGTGGATACACACGCGAGGGCAAAATCCCGCCTGCTCCGCGGGCCAAACAATCACGTGATCACTTGAATCCGGCGCAGCCGAGTCAGGTCGCATTCCCACAGCCAGAGCGCCGTTTGCGGAATCCGCGTGCGTACTCTTGACTCCAACGCTTAGCAGTTGCGCCTTTCATATTCCATACTGCTGTGAATCCCTCAACAATAGCGAAAAATGACCGCCAAACGGACAGGTGGAAATATCGGCGAGCATTTTCAATCCGGAGCGCGCGCGGAGCCCGGACTAGGCGAGGGCGGCACTTTTTGATGACGCGCGCGTCACGTGATACGCCATCCGCTGCGAAAATTCCTCCTCCGTCCGGTCGCGTGAATGCACCTTTAACTGCCCTACCAGCCGAAAGACCTTATGCGACCTTTTCAAGAGTGATTAGCACTCATCAAGAGAGCATACCGTCATCCTACATACCGGCGGCGAAGCCTTCATCTCCCCTGCGGTGCCTGCGACAATCCCAGTGACTTTTTTTATTCCCGGAATTGCAAAGAAGGCTAATCATCCGTCACACTCTCTGAAGCAACTGACACTACTATTACTGCACCAGGGATATCATGACCGCATACATAAATATACAGTGCGAGATGGTACGGGGATCGATACCCAGCACCTCCAGCAAAACGAAATGGGCAAAGATATAAGGTTAAACTTGTGGGACCGTGTTTACTCTGCAGAAGATATGGCCGGTACAACCAGTATGGCGGAACGTTAGGTTAGCCCCACTACGTGATGTCTTTCGCCTTGTTAGTGATCATCTTCTTTGTCCCTCTCGTGGAACCGTGACAATATATAGACCGACGGTTTGACCTTACCTACCAGCTTAACTGCCGCATTCGTCGTTCCAGCTAAGCAGGTTTGACTTGAATTCAAATTGTCACAGATGACTACATCTACGCGGCATACCTTGCAGCCCTCCATGCCGCTATGATCTACGTCACCGAAGAGGCGGCACAGAAATGGGTCATAATTTTTTACTCGAAGGCAGCTCTTCACAGTATCAAATCTGCCATACATCATAGAACATATGGGCAGATCATATCCAACATCAGGGAAGTGCACCACCATGCTCTAGAAACAGGGCACAACATAATATTTTAATGAATTCCTGCTCACTGTGGCCTCGTCGGAAACGACTGTGCTGACTCTACGCTTCACATATGACTAGAAACACTTTCACATGCGTAGAAACGAGGGGGGGGGGGGGGAAGCCTACCACATTGCGGGAAATGGAGGAAACAAAATGTGAGTCAGCAACAAAGTCGCAGTTTCGCCCGAAAGGCGAAGCATAGATTGCGATAGCAAATTAGTGGACAGCTATACGAAGTAAGGCTAGTAGTTTTATCCGCCGTATAAACTTGGAAACATAGGCACACTAACTAAATTTACAAGCATGGTGTCATGCGCGCACAAGCAAACATGAAGACATCTTACTCGATGACCGCGGAAACTCGCTGTCAAAACGCTGGAATGAGCAAATGCGACAACAGCAGCGAGCGAATTGACATTCGTGCTGCGCACTGCGCACGGCGAACTTTGTCGCCGTCGCAGATGGCTTGCAAGATACAATGGCCCCTCGGAGTAGAACGCCCCCCCCCCCCCCCCCCCGCCTACCCTTCACACCGGAACCTTGCGCGCCGGGGAAAACGGAGTGCTTTGTTCCCGCTTTCCTCCCTTGCGTGCGCGAGATTGAGCCGCGCTCGCCGGCTCACCATCGCACGCTTTCATTCGTACATACAGCGAACGGCGCGCGTCGACAATTTTATCGCTCTTGAACTTTATACGGAATCTCACGGCAACGGCGGCGACGACGGCAGAAATGCGCCTGGCGTGTCCATGTAATTGCTATCGCAATAAAACGAAAAGGGCAGAAAGAGACCGGGAAGGAATTTGACGATGAGAACGACCCCGATTCTAACGGCAACGACAAGATGCATGCGCCACTTGCACGACCACCACACGAATTCTGCAACCGGCAATTGATGCTTATGTTGTCCTGTCAACTCATTACCCACGAGGGGGCATGGGCCAAGTCCCAGTTGGCTAAGGCATTACACAATCGAAGAATTAAATTACACTTGCATATCTGCGAAAACTGACAAAATGAATGTGACAGATGCAAGAAAGTAGCAACGCTGCCTCAATTAAAATGCACTGAAAATAATAATGGTAAAGTTAGTAGATCTCATGGGGCAATCGTTTAAAATCAATATTAAATTCATGGACGGCGGCGAAAGCATCCCTGTGACTATACCCGAGAATCGAAGCTAATGAAAGGACAGCGGGAATCGTCATATTCAGGAAATGTTGCGAAAGGGCATTGAGAAGATTCTTCTTCTCAATATAGTAAAGAAGTACCATAACAAAAAAGAGGTGATCGATTGTTTTCTTCTCATGACAGCAAAATCAAAAGGCGGAATGTCTCAAACTAGACCTGTGTACGTAAAAATTCAGACAGCGTAATTTCGTGAGATATATTTCAAAGCTGCGTGTACTGAAAGGTTCACTACGCCATGTATGTAGGAGGCATCAATGCTCAGGAGAAGCAGTTAACATGGGGTTACATAGCGCTTGCCTAATAGTACGTGTGCGGAATTCAACTGTAGTCAAATATGTAGACAGTGTTACCACAGAAAGAACAGGGTTGTTGCCATAGCCACGCTAGACCGCAGCAGAAAGTGGTCCCTTGGCTAAAGGGTCGGCAATTTCATTCCGAAACAAAACATTGTTCGAATACGAAATCACCAGGGACAACAAAATGGAATATTAGTAGTACAGGAGATTATTGGACGCGGAAAGGGACGGACATACAGATAGAAAATCTGTGACAATAGCAGCTGTGGCATTTTAAGCGTTTGAAGTAGTCCTGGTGTAGTCTGGAAGTAGTCTATTTAGAGTGCAGTGTGGGAGTAGCTTAGCATTGTTTGGGAAAGTATTGTCGAATGCGATTCTCATAGAACCCGAATAATCATTAGTCGGGAGTATATCGCGAATTTTTATGTTAAGCTTGTCTAATAAGGTTAGCACAAATATAGACTGGAGGGTATGAAATAGGTGTAAATCAACTTGAAAAAAATAAATACGGGTGAGCGATGAAAACTATTTGTGACAGGCTCAAAGATGGATCATAATGTCCTAAAAATTACTGCATGGTTAAAAGGCGAAATCAACCGGCCATTCAACAGGTGCGCTCCTGAACTCTGTGCTTTGTGAGGCCACTTGATCACGTGTTTTGATCAGTTGCGAAGGCCCCAGTGCGAGCGGTGCAGCGCTCGGCGGGGTACCGTTTCCGGCGCTCGATTTAATAGACGCCCGACCTGATCATAATTAGCGATACCATGATTATTTATTCACCACGTCGGGGCGTTTAGGGTTTGCATCTGTAATTTTAGGCACAGATAAACTCATCAAAGCATAAAAAATATGCTGCAAGTGGACCTTACAAAACGCATTTCTGCAACGCACACCAATTCGAAAGCTATAAACAAGTCTTCAGCCCTTAGAGAATTCAGGTTTGGGCTGGTCTTTCGGTTCCACCAAAATTAAAGGGACACTAAAAGGAAAAATGACTTGTGTATCAGTAGATTACCCTTCCACAATACCGAAAACACCACTCTAACCGCGAGAAGCCGCTCGGTAAGCCAGAAAGAAAGGAAAAACACAGAAGGCGAGTGACGACGCCACCTTACAGAGGTCGCGGGATCAAATCCCGGCCACGGTGGCCTCATTTCGATGGGGCCGAAATGCGAAAACACCCGTGTACTTAGATTTAGGTGCACGTTAAAGAACCCCAGGTGGTCGAAATTTCCGGAGTCCCCCACTAGAGCACTGCACGGGCTCGGGCTTACCCGAAAGCCCGGGCCGGGTAGAGGAGTTTTTTCACGGGCTCGGGCCGGGCTCGGGCACGGTGTGTGCTTTTTGACCCGGGCCGCAAAAATCGGCCCGTGCAGTGCTCTATCCCCCACTAAGGCGTGCCTCAGAATCAGATCCTTGTTTTGGCACGTAAAACCCCATAATTTTTATATTACGCCACCTTATAATTCCCGCACCAGCTCACCGTGACGTCATAGATTTTGAAAGCATCTTCTAGGCCCCAGTTATTTCTTTAGCGGTAACGATTGACTGCATTATGTTCTGAAGGAGCCCAAGACTGAATATGGCAAGTTGTTTGTAGCGATGCCTTATGACTTATTCTGTACTAGTCTTATCACCCACCGCTCACGGCCGGCTGGTTTTATAGACGACGCCTTGAGCTTTTTCTTTTGGTGGACGGTCTTTTGGTTTAGGAATGAGGATATTCAAAGTGTTCATCGGTTTATGCGCGACTTTCAGGCCTTCTTTTTTCAATATTCGGCTGAGAGCTTCGCTGGTACCTTTGACGTATGGGATGGACACTCGTTTCTGTGGTCGAGGGGGAGTCAACGGTTGGAGGTCTCGTAGTTTTTTTTTTTTTTTCTTTTTGTTGTCGGGTTGTTTTTCGAATGAATTCCGTTGTATAGCCGTTCCTTTTGAGTTCGTTGAGAACCGTTCTACTTTCTTTCTTTTGATCTGATTCCAATGTGCAATGAGTTTGGACTCTTTTCAATAAAGAATTTACGACCGATGTCTTGTGGTTTGCCGGATGGTTGGATCCGAAGTGTAGGTAGCGGCCTGTGTGGGTTGGTTTTCGGTAGACTGAGAAATTTAGATTGCCGTTGGTTCGTGTAACTTATACATCTAGGAATGGTAACGATCCCCTGCCCAAGATTGTCGCCGCCCTCGAGAGCGGCATCCAGCAGCTGGACCCTAAAGTGCGGGAACCGCTCAGAATAAAAGCAATAGGCATAATAAGATGCAATAACAACCGCCGAAGAGAAAGAAACTTGTCGTCTGACGGAATAAGAGCGCTGCGATTACTGAGGGAAGATGGGGACATTGTAATTCTACCAGCGCACAAGGGCAACTCAACCGTCGTGTTAAACATGCAGGACTACGAGGAAAAGGCGTCCACCCTCCTTAACAGCCAAGACAACGAAAAATTAAAAAAGGACCCCACCACAAGGACCCAATCAGTACTGAATAAGACGCTGGTCGGAATTTTCCGAAACCGCCGAAATTCTCGAAATCTTCATCTAAAATTTATGGGCAGGAACGGGTCCGCACCAGCCTTTTACGGCTTGCCAAAACTCCATAAACCCGGAATCCCCTTACGGCCAATCGTAGACTTTTCATGCTCCCCACTTCGATCACTATCCGCACACTGGCACCAGATTATATCACCACTCGCCGGAAGGACAGCATCCCACGTGCGCAACCGCGAAAACTTCATCAAGCTCATATCAAATGTACGCCTCGAAGATGATGAATGCCTGGTCTCTTTTGATGTGATCTCTTTGTTCACCAGAGTACCCATTCAGTTAGCTATATCCGCAACAAGGGATGCCCAGGAACGCGACGACACACTCGACGAGAGAACCCCCTCGAGTGTAGACGAGGTCTGCCGCCTTCTCGAGCTATGCCTATCAAATACCTACTTCACCTTCCGAGGCAGCTACTACAAGCAGGTGAAAGGAACTCCCATGGGGGCCTCAATTTCCGTCACCATAGCTAACCTAACTATGGAAAATATCGAAGACAGAGCTCTGAGTACTTTTTCCCCGAAGCCAAAAGTTTTCCTCAGGTACATGGATGATTGCTTCTGTATCGTGAAGGAGTCGCAAGTCGAAAACCTGCAGAGCCGTTTAAATTCCGTAGACCCGGATATACAGTTCACGTCGTAGCGCGAACAAAACGGATCGTTATCATTCCTAGATCTACAAGTTACACGAACCAACGGCAATCTAAAATTTTCAGTCTACCGAAAACCAACCCACACAGGCCGCTACCTACACTTCGCATCCAACCATCCGGCAAACCACAAGGCATCGGTCGTAAATTCTTTATTGAAAAGAGTCGAAACTCATTGCACATTGGAATCAGATCAAAAGAAAGGAGAACAGTTCTCAACGAACTCAAAAGGAACGGCTATACAACGGAATTCATTCGAAAAACAACCGGACAACAAAAAAGAAAAAACAAACTGCGAGACCTCCAACTATTGACTCCCCCAAGACCACAGAAACGAGTGTCCATCCCATACGTCAAAGGTACCAGCGAAGCTCTCAGCCGAATATTGAAAAAAGAAGGCCTCAAATTCGCGCATAAACCGATGAACACTTTGAATATCCTCATTCCTAAACCAAAAGACCGTCCACCAAAAGAAAAAGCTCAAGGCGTCGTCTATAAAATCAGCTGTGCAGACTGTCCGGCGCCGTACATCGGGGAAACCAAAAATATAAAAGAAAGAATCAGACAGCATGAAAACGACGTCAGAACATTCAACCGAATACGCAGCGCCGTCGCCGAACATTCCGAAGACGCCGACCACAAGATTTCTTTCCAAGAAACCCAAATCCCTCAAACAGAGACAAACTGGCGAAAAAGGCTACTACTGGAGTCTTGGCACATTCAGAACACGGCGGGTAATATAAACCGCGTGAAGGGCATTCTTCCTTCTTTGTATGTTCATGGCCTTGCAGACGCGACGAAGGGAAGAAAGGACCCCCCGCTCCAGGTCAGCAACACCAAAACAACTCGTCCCCCCCCCCCTTGTCCCTCGTCAACGCATTCCTGCTACTAAAGGGCGCCCAGCATCGGTCAACCCAGCCGACCAGCGACGCCGAAGCCCCCCCCCCCCCCCCCACCCCACCCCCACCACCTATTTTGTCTGTCTAGAACAGGTGCCCTGCCAAGTGTCTCCGCACCTTACGCTCTCTCCCCCTTCCTCTCCTTTGTTACGACGGATCTTTTAAAAGCGGCACACCGCCACCTCCGAAGAATACCCCGTGAAGAAGGAGCCGAACTGGTTCCGAAACGTCGGGCTAGTAAATTTCCTTATTTGGTTGGAGTCAATCTCTAAGTCTTAATCATTTTTTCCAACCAGACAGGTAATTCTGTCGAAATGTTTAGCTTCAATATTTTCGTATGTATACTAATGATTTACGTTACTGGTGTCTTATTTTATATAGACTTAATTGCCAACTACTGCGATCTTTCGCGAAACAGACCACACCAGCGACCTAATTTTTGCGTCAATCTTACCTTAGCTCTAATTCTTTTTGGTGCAATACTTGGTTCAAGGAACTCAACAAGATTAAATGTAAATCTGTGCGCGAAACCCGATCCACTTGTGAATTGCAAACTGATTACTTTAAAATAACCTCTTTATAAATAGTTATGAGCACCAGTGGAACACGCAATGCGGATTTAAGCCAGCGTATTTATCAATAGCTTTTTCTATAGATAGTTGTTCTTACATATACCTAGAGATTCACTTTTCAACCGACCTAAAATGACCATCTGACGTTACCTACGTAACTAACAACACAAACAACGCGCCGTGATATCTTTGAAGGAAATTTCAGGCGCACCTTCGAAACTTATATCGGTAATCCCTTCAAAACATGACTACACCGCCTTTGTTTCGGACCGGAGCGGCATAATCTTGAAATATCTATGGAAAATAATTCAAAACAACTTCGATCGCTTTATGCAATTGAATTGTAACAGAACTGCCTGTAAAAACACTATAAAATCTTGCTTCAACCTAGCCTTATTGACACACCATGGTAAATAACCTTTTTTGTGATCACATATGTCATTATTTTCTGTGCGGCAAACTTTTTCCTCCAATTTGTGTCACCTCTTTAAGGCCATCGTAACAAGGTTGAAATAACATTTACACGAACATTCAAATAGTAGCATTACTGTCCTGCGCACGTAGCCGCAATAGTTGAAGCCTGTAAACCATTTCACTATATTTTATATATTTTCACATGAAACGTCCTTAAAGACGGTCAGAGTAGGTCGCTTGCTAAAGCTGTATGTAACAAAGTGTGTTACACCATTATCACTTACATCTTGGCAACCGAACTACATTGACGCCTTAATTTTGCATCGTTGTGCAGAGAAAAGCAGCGTTTACTTACTCGTGGATGTGTCGCGTGCACAGATGACGCCGCTGTCGCGCCAGGCATGACAGGATCTGTGCTAAATGTAGCCTCTCGCTCGGCATTCAGAGAAGCACAGCTCGGCCGTACGTTTGTCGACCCGAGCGGGAGTGGTCACGTTTGAGAGAGCTCACTAGGTAGATTCCATCGAACTAAAACCAGTGCTCCTCAGGAGTTATAAGGCCTGCAAGCGTTAAATTTCTCCACAAATTTCACAATTGCTCGGTTATGGCGTCATTTCGTTCGACACGCCGCGTCTAGAAATGGAATGGTGAGACTCAGGCAGAAAGACAAAGGGATGTCAGTTTGCGCCCACCACCTTTGACCAAGGAGGACTCATGCACTACGAATAGGGATCGAGCACGATTGCAAGTTTACACCATAGCACCCTAACTACGAGTATCAAATGTTAAGCATGTACGTTTCTTAATGCGTGAATAGATATCATATGCTTTACTTTGGTATTGTTATGTAGAGAAAAAAATTTACCGACTATTACGATACTCCGTAATGAGAAATTAGAGTGCAGCTCTATATGTGTTTTTATGTCGTGATATATTCGCTGGCGCGGACGATCTCTCTCGTGTGACACGTTGCAAACGGGACGACGTGTGGCGCGACTGCATCGCTAATCGGGAAATCGCAAGACAGCGCGTGAGTGACGCCTGGGCGCGATTCACAGCAGCCGCCTCAGACATGTATGGAATATATATATATATATATATATATATATATATATATATATATATATTCAGCCTCTATTTATGTACACTGCCGGACGAAGGCCTCTCCCTGCGATCTCCATTTACCCCTGTCGTGCGCTGTCTGATTCCAACTTGTGCCTGCAAATTTCTTAACTTGATCACCCCACCTAGTTTACTGCCATCCACGACTGCGCTCCCCTTCCCTTGGTATCCATTCTGCAACTCTAATGGTCCACCGGTTATCTATCCTACATATTACATGGCCTACCCAGCTCCATTTTTTTTCTCCTCATGTCAACAAGAATATCTGCTAACCCCGTTTGCTTTCCCATTGACGCCGCTCTCTTTCTGTGTCTTAACGTTGCGCCTAATATTTTTCATTCCGTCGCTTTTTGTGCGGTCCTTAAGTTGTTCTCGACCTTCTTTGTTAATCTCCAGGTTTCTGCCCCATATGCTAGCACCGGTGGAATGCAGTGATCGTACACTTTTCTTTTCAACGACAGTGGTAAGTTCCCAGTCAGGATTTGTCAATGCCTGCCGTATGCACTCCAACCCATTCCTTCTCGTGATCAGGGTCCCCTGTGAGTAATTGACCTAGATAAACGTACTCCTTTATAGACTCTAGAGGCTGACTGGCGATCCTGAATTCTTGTTCCCTTCCCAGGCTTTTAAACATTTTCTTTTCTTCTGCAAACTAATATTCAACCCCACACTTACACTTTCTCGATGATAAGGTACTCAATCATTTCTTGTAATTGGTCCCCATTGTTGCTGAACAGGACAATGTCATCTGTAAATGGAAGGTTGCTGAGATATTCGCCATTGATCCTCACTCCTACGCCTTCCCAGTCTAAGCACTTGAATACTTCTAAGCATGCAGTGAATGCACTTTCTACTTTTCTTGTGGAGAGCCAACGTTTCTGTGCAATCCTTGTAGATATTTGCCAATATACACACGTATGCCTCCTGTATTCCTTGATTACGCAATGTTTCTATGACTGCTGGTATTTCTACTGAATAAAAAGCTTTTTCAGAATCTATGAAAGCCATATAGAGGGGTTGATTGTACTCCGCAGATTTCTCGATTACCTGACTTATGACATGGATATGATCCTTCGTAGAATATCCCTTCATGATGCCAGCCTGTTCTCTTGGTTGACTGAAATGAAGTGGTGCCCTGATTCTATTGGAAATTATCCTGGTGAATATTTTACACAATGCTGAAAGCAAGCTAATGAGTTTATAATTCTTCATTACTTTAACGTCTCCCTTCTTATGGGTTAGTATATTGTGGGCGTTCTTCCAGCTTTATGGTACACTTGAAGTCGTGAGGCATTGCGTATAACTGGCCGCAAGCTTTTCAATTATGATAGCTCCTCCATCTTTGACTAAATCGACTGTTATTCCATCTTCTCCTGCAGCTTTTTCCCTGTTCGTGTCTTCAAAGGCCCTTCTAACTTCATCGCTACTTACAGAAGGAGCCTCTGTATCCTGTTCATCGCTACTTCGAATGAAAGTAGCTTGGCCGCTCTGGGCACTATACAGGTCAGTATAGAATTCTTCCGCTGCATTTACTATGTCATCGAAATTGCTAATGATATTACCCTACTTATCTTTCAGTGCATACAATTTGCCTTGTCCTATGCCTAGTTTTCTGCTCACTGATTTCATGCTGTGTCCATATTTTACAGCTTCCTCAATCTTTCCCCTGTTATGATTTCGAATATCCCTTACTGTCTTCTTTTTAATCAGTTTTGACAATTCAGTGAATTCTATCTGATATCTTGAGCTGGACACTTTCATGCTTTGTCGTTTCTTTATTTGGTCATTTGTTATTTTTTGTTATTACTGGTTGCCTTGGTGCCTTACCTCCCATTTTAATTGCTGTTTTGAGATCAGCCTAGTTAGGGTTTCATTCATTACCTCTATGTTGCCTTCATATTTCTGTTCTAAAGCTGCATATTTGTTTCCGAGCACCAGCCTGAATTGTTGTGCATTTGAACTTATTGCGTGTAGGTTGGCCTGTTTCTTTTGACTAATTTTACTCTTTCTCTCTTGAAATTGAGAGAAATACTGGACCTCGATGACCTATGGTCACTGCACTTTACCAAGCCCAACACTTCTACATCCTCCATCTTACTGGGATCGGCAGAGAGTATGAAATCTATTTCATTCCTTGTTTCTACATAAGGCCTTTTCCAGGTCCACTTCCTGTTGCGGCGCTTCCTGAAGAAGGTAATCACTATTCGGAGCCTATTCCTTTTCGGGAATTCTACCAACATCTTTCCTCTAGCGTTCCTAGCATCGATTCCGTGGTCGGCAGTTGCTTGCTCACCAGCCTGCTTTTTCCGCACTTTTGCATTGAAGTCGCCCATGACTACAGTATACTGAGTGTGCACCCTTTCTTATTGCTTATTCAACATCTTCATAAACCTGTTTTATTTCTTCATCATCGTGATTAGAGGTTGGGGCGTAGGCTTGTACTACCTTGATTCTATACCTCCTATTCAGCTTTATTACGACGACTGCAACCCTCTCAATTAATGCTGTATAATTCATCAATGTTACCCGCTATGTCCTTATGGACTAGAAATCCTACCCCTAATTATCTCGTATCTGGAAGACCCCTGTAGCAAAGGACGTACCCGTTAGTCAGCACTGTATAAGCCTCACCAGTTCATCTAACCTCACTAAGGCCAATAATATCCCAGGGAATGCCTGATAATTCCTGAAACAGCCCTGCTAAGCTAGCCTCAGTCGAGAGGGTGCGTGTGTTGAACGTTGCCAGGTTCAGATTCCAGTGGTGGCCTGTCCGGACCCAGAGATTCTTAGCACCCTCTGCCACGTCACAGGTCTGACCACCGCCTTGGTCAGGTGCTCCGCAGCCGCTGGGTCATGAGTTAATTTCTGGAGTCATGAGGGAGGTAGTGGCCGAATATTGCACCAGGGAGGCGAATTCATGTTCTGGTGAGGGAGTGACTTTGTTGAAACTTAGTGGGCCTTCCTAATTTATATATATATATATATATATATATATATATATATGGAAACAAAGCACTCATGCAGCACTTTGTTTGCATATAAGGTGTAGGTGACGTCATCGGTGAACAGACGACGCGTGCTACTCCGGCGCCATCTCGTAGTCATCGTCGCCGCAGAGCCCGTCTCGCGCGGCACTACGCTTTTCTTCTCATGCTTTCACCATACCCTCCTCCTCCGCTTTCCTCCTCGCACTCACTTCACAATCACCGTCTTCTTCCGCTGCACTCTGCGCTCGCTCTTTCATCCTTCGATTTGCTCGTTCGCTCGTTTACGAGGGATGCCGACGCAGGGACGGTTGCCTAATAGCTGCGCTATAAAAAGCCATTACTCGATCAGGCATATGTCGCGTGCGAAGATGGCGCTGCTGTCACGCCCCGCATGCCGCAGTCACAGCTAAATTTAGGCTCGCGCGTTACATTCAGAGAAGCGTAGCTCTGCAGCTCGTTTGTCTATCCAAGCAGCCATAGTCGCGTTTGTGAGCGCTGACTATGCAGTAGTAGTTATAAGAGATCAAACTGGTGCTCATCAGGAGTTACAAGGCCTACAAGTGTACAATATGTTGCAGAAATTTCACGCTTACTTAGCTATGACCCGCCTGCTTTAGACACGTACAGTCCAGAAATGGCGTGAAGAGACTCAGGCAGCGACAGAAGAATATCCAACCCCTTCGATCATGGCGGAACGTGTCCGTCTCCATGGGGAGCCCAAATGCAGGCACCCCGCACATCTATGTCCATGGCAGTTGCGGGCGTTACCATTAGGGGGGGGGGGGGGGGAGGCATTTTTTCCTTAGTGTCCAAACACCCTCTGCAAAACCAATGAGCCCGCTAGGAATAGAAAGTGAGACAATTGCAAAATTGTACTGTAGGAGCCCCATTAGCTGTAACTTCAGTTAGACTTGCAAGCTTTTTAATGGATGAATAAATGTCACGTGTCCGTGCTTTCGTCCATTTCTGTAGATTAGTGCCCATATACAGTCTGCAACACACACAATACCTTTCACGTACCCCACTGCGCCTCGATTTTTTTTTGCGATTTTGTTTGTTTCTTTTCGCGATGTCTGTAACCACTTCCTCTTGTAATGCCATTTGGCCGTAAGGGTATACATTAAGTAAATAAATACATGGATATATATATATATATATATATATATTTATAAAGACAAAAAATCGGCCGATATTCTTGCATATGTGAGAATTGGTGATACGCTAAGCTTTCTTTGACGTTTCACTTATTTACATTTTCGTTGTTCAACGCTTCTCCCTCAATGCGCTCCCTTATCCCAGTGTGTACTCTTTACTTCTTTCTCCACACTCGGCTGCTTGTGTTGGCAACTTCTCGTCTCTACAGCAGAATTATTCAATACGTATGTTTTCAACTTTTTCATTTCTTGCGTGTTGTGCTACTTATCTATTCGAGCACCTACCCTAATAACCCATCATGGGAAATTAGGGAAGTTCACATTCCCAGCGGCCAAAGTGGTCTATGGGACACAATTCCAGTGGCATATGCCCAGATGCACATAGCGTGTGGCTCGAATTGTTTGTTCGGGCACATAGTACATTGTGTGCCAAATTCTTCAATATTCGGCGGGACAACAACCAGCACCCGCAAAGTGGAGGCATGAGGCAAGCAAAGTGTCGCTTTAATAAATAAATAAGTTCAATCTAAGGTTTTGGAAATGAACGAAGGCTGAGCCAATAAAGACTGAACCGCATAGACGTCACTTTATATAGCGACGGCAACGAGCCACGAAGTCGAGAGATATGGGTCTGGCCGTCGTGGAGGGTGATCCGTCGCAGTCGTTTTTCGCGTCACCTGTTTTTGCTAAGTAAAGAAATTTCGCTCGTCGCTAGGAATTCCTCGCCGTGGCTTCGTTTAGTTAAAACATGGCGGCAACCTGTCGGTGCTGAATCTGAATTGGTCTTGCTACTTGCTTTCCGTCGCGACAGCAAAAAAAGAAATGGTGTATTCAGCCTTGGTCTCATCTCGCGCTGAGGACAAAGTATCGGCGATGTTCTGTCGTTATATAGGAATCACTTGATTATTTTGACGTTGTCTGACCTCCGAAGCTATTGAGAGCTGTGAATTGCTTAGATATCAAGCTACCGGATCAGTCCTACAACCAGGCCCATGGCCAGGTATGTTTTTTGGGGTGGGGGGGGGGGAACTTGCTGAAGGCCTTGACTATTTGAGGAAAGCACCTATTTTTCTATAGTAATTTTCGGTAAAAATCCCAGTGTGTAAATTATGTCACTTTTTAAGTACTATTTCATTAATAGTTTTATATTTTCAGTTTTCAGATGAATCTTCCTAATAGTTTAATGTTTTTTATACAGACGATTCGTCACAATAAATTTTTTAAGGAAAATAAAACAGTGTTACTCAGAGCCAAAAATAAAAAGACGTTTGGCCGATGTACGGCGCTGATCGCAGGACATGGGCACGGAAAGATCGGCTCAGTCATGCTGCTCTTGCACAAGGTGAGCAGCTGTTGCCAAGTTTCTTTGCGCAGCGTGGTGGCGAGCTTTGCTGGAAAAACCCCCCATCAAAATTTCGGGGGGTGCCCGGGCCCCTAGCTCCCCCACCCGCCGGCTGCGGAGCCGCCTACAACATTTAACGCTGGCAACATGGATAACGCATTTTCACTTGCGATATACGGCATAATTAAACTAGATATATGAAATTCTAGTTAAAACGTTGTCCTCACAGCACGTTTGCAAATTATTGATTATGCTTAATCAGGTAACAATGAACATTTGTCGCGGATTTTTTTCACAGGGTCGAATCCATGTGGTTGCCCCGCACAGCGACGCGACAACGCGATAAGGTCTGCACATAACGTCGCTTGTCGATATGGCTTCTGCATCGCGTGCATGTGGTTGCCTTGGTCCCCCAATACTCAACCGCTAGAATTTGTAAATTGCAATATGGTCCATAATTTGTTCGGCTAACAACTAAATTAGTAAATTTTTGGTTATTAGCTAGCTGATAATACAACTCAATTCTTTGTGCAAGTAATGCCCACCTCTTCGAGTAGACCATCACATGAACTAGAATTGTGCTGTCAGCGACAGGCAACTTTTAAAAAGTTTTGAAATTGTACGCTGGAGTAGATGGTGGTCCTGCATTCGTCAAAGTCGTCATTCTGATGAAGGCAGGGCCACCTGCCGAAACATAGTAAAGTTATCTTTTGTACGTTTGCCTTATACGTGTATATATGTACGAGAAGAAGGGACATATAGGGGCTCACTAGAATCTTATTACTCCCGACCATAAAAAGCACGCCGACAATGGAGACAAGGAAAGCACAGATTGACAACCGCAGGCACTACAAAAATATATTTTATTGCGATAGCAATTATACACATTCTTCACTCGTTCGTTTTAGACACAATCTCGAGCCTTAACCTGGGGAAGCACTTTCATTCCTATACGAGATCTTTCCTGTCAGACAGAGAAGCCACCCTTAAGATCGGGTACCTGACTTCAGACATGATAAAGATGGGGTCTAAGGGGACGCCACAAGGGGCAGTCATATCCCCAACCCTCTTTAACGTCGCCATGATTGGTCTATCCAGGAGACTCTCTGCTATCAACGGTATCAGTCATACCATATATCCAGACGACGTTACCATCTGGTGTACGGGAGGTAGTGACAGACAGGTAAAGACGGCCCTGCAAGAGGCGATTGATGCTACCGAGAGATACCTCTAGTCCACGGGCCTTCGGTGCTCACCTCACAAGACGGAACTGCTACTATATGACACAAGCGCAGATGCCCCAAACCAAAGGTATGGAAGCCACTTGCCGAATGTGACATCAAACTACGGACAAACGATGGAGGCCATATTCCGAGTGTGGACGCCACCCGGATTCTCGGCATAATTGTCGAGTCGAGTGGCTCTAACAACCAGACAGTGCTGCGACTCACTAAGAAGACGGACAACGCCACCAGACTAATAAGCAGAGTGGCCAACCGGCAGCAAGGCCTCGGAGAAGACAACCTCGTGAGATTAGTACATGCGTTCGCAATGTGCTATTTCACTTACGGCGCGGCCATGCAAAACTGGCAAAGATCGGAGCGGGACAAGCTCAACGCATTAATCAGGAAGGCAATCAAAAGAGCTCTTGGCCTGCCCATATACACACACACGGAACGCTTACTTCATCTTGGCATGCATAACACGCTAGAGGAATCCGCGGAAGCGCAGGAGAGGGCCTAGTTCATCAGGCTATTTACCACACAAGCTGGAAGACACATCCTACAGGAGCTAAGCGTTCCCCCCACAGTAGTCAAAACAAAGTTCTGCAGCATCCCTCGAGAGCAGCGGGACCGCATCACTGTCACCCCGATCGCACGAAACGTCCATCCGGAACACAACGTGGAAAGACGTCGGGCGTGCGTGAAGGCCCTCCTTGAAAAGGCTCTTGAACGGGCTTCGGAGAATAGTTTCGTAGTCGCAGCGCGCTACGCCGACGGACAGACCTTCGCTGCGGTTAGCGTAGACCATGAAAATCAAGTAACAAACGCAATCTAGATTCGGACGACGTCCTCTGAGATCGCAGAGCAGGCTGCAATAGTGATGGCCTTATTGGATGACAAGAGGACATCAATCTACAGTGACTCGAGATCAGCCGTTTGGGCATTTTCCAAAAGAACCATATCCGAGCTGGCCCTAGGGATACTAGGAAGCAAGCAGATCAAGCCACACACAGTGATCTGGTTTCCAGACCACGTGGGACAGATCGAAGGTGCCCCGCCCAACCTCAATGAATCGGCACACAATGCTGAGCGAGGGATTATCAACCGCGTAGCTACGAGTACCGGGCAGCGTGACGTTGGGGCTGCTGACAATCGGGACTCTCCTTCCTCGTACAAAGAAATTACTAAGCACTTTTACTTGGCTCGGAGGATCCACCCTTTGCACACTGTAAACTCAATAGACCTCAGGTTTTAACACTAAGGCTTCTACAGACGATGATGATTGATGATTATTGTGGTTTATTGGCGCAAGGGCCAGATGTGGCCAAAGAGCGCCAAGACGATGGTAGTGGTTTGATAGTGGTACATGAATAGTGAACTATATGAACACTAGATGTGACATGGCTGTAAAGGGGCCTAAAATCAGTCGCTATAAAGTGCGTAAAATCTATAAGTGATAAGATTATGGCAATGAGTGATTATTAGTACTATGGACATGAACAATGCATTGCGAAAGAATGATACGAGTTACAAAAAATTTAAGAGACAAGAATTGGCCAGAAGCACAAGTGCCTAAACAGAGCCCTTGAAACACAAGGGCCTGGAGGCATGTGCAGTTAAAAAACTATCGCAGCCACATCCTCTAGAGAGAGGATGCACTACGAACTTATTGGGCTAATAACATGTAACACAACATCTTTCAAGAAAGCAAGGACTGCGTTGGTGCTAAAAAGTGGTTCTTTACCGATAAACATAGCGGGATGCAGAGGGACACAATAGCGGCATGCGAGAGGAAAATGTTTCTTTCTTTCTCTTTCGGCTTCCCGACACTCCAAGAGGACGTGGAGGACGGTGAGCCTGTCGCCACATCTACCACATGTTGGAGGATCATTTCCATTCAATAGAAAATTGTGAGTACCATATGTGTGTCCTATTCTGAGACGACAGAATAGGACATCAGTTCGTCGTGTTTTAGTTGTACAGGGCCAGAAACCTAACTGTGGCTTAATCAAGTGGAGCTTATTAGTTGTTTCAGCGTCCCACAGACGCTGCCAATGGCCTCGCAGTTTCCTTCGCAAAAAAGGCTTCAGATCTGTGGAGGAAATAGCAGCGGTAGGATTTATAGCTTGCGATGTAGTTGATGTGGCCAACTGGTCTGCTAGCACGTTGCCCTCGATGCCTCTATGGCCAGGCACCCAGCATATTATTACATGTCTACGAGATTGGTAAATGTTACACAAGAGTGAGTAAAGCTCGATAACAACAGGATTCTTATGCTTTTGTAAAGATGTTAGCGCTTTTACAAGACTCAACGAGTCTGTGAATATTATTGCCTTTTGTAGTTTCAATTTCTCTATATGCTTCACCGCAGACAGTACTGCATAGGCTTCTGCGGTGAAAATGCTTGTTAGGGGGCTTAATACGTCGGATTTTGAAAAAGAGGGGCCAACCGCGGCGTAAGATACGCCAGCATGGGACTTGGATGCATCGGTATAGAATTCCGAGCACGAGTACTTCGATTGAAGTTCGCGGAAATGCATTGCAATTTCGAGGTCGGGAGCATGCTTTGTGACCTCTACAAAGGATAGATCACATTCTATCACCTGCCACTCCCAGGGCGGTGACAGCTTAGCTGGAGGCATTAGGCGATGTTGTAGAAGTGGGACATCCATCTCTTCGCTAAGTTCTCTTACACGCAGTGAGAAAGGCCGCCTCATAGAGGGTCGATTATAGAAAAGCGTTGGACACTTCAAATCATTAAGGGTTGTAAAACAAGGATGTTCCCGATCGGAGTGCACTTTGAGAAAATAGGCGAAGCTGATGTATGTTCTCTGGAGGTGGAGTGACCACTCATTCGATTCCACGTATAAACTTTCGACGGGGCTTGTTCTGAATGCGCCAGTGGCCAGGCGGATACCTAGATGGTGGACAGGATCTAGCATTTTTAGCGCGCTAGGGGCGGCAGAGTGATATACTACGGCACCATAGTCCAAGCGTGACCGAATGAGGCTCTTGTGAAGATTCATTAAACACTTCCTGTCGGTGCCCCAGGATGTATGAGATAAAATTTTCAGTAAGTTCATTGTTCTTAGGCATTTCGCCTTGAGATGTTTTATGTGGTTGATGAAAGTAAGCTTACAGTCAAGTATGATGCCTAAAAATTTGTGATCTTTGTTTATAGGTATTTGTTGTCCATACATTTCGATAGTGGGATCTGCAGCGAGACCTCTCTTCCTGGTGAAAAGAACACAAGAACTTTTGTGGGGGTTTATTTTGAACCCGTTTTCGTCTGCCCACTTTGACACTTTGTTCAACCCCTGCTGTACCTGTCTCTCGCACACTGCGAGGTTACAGGACTTGAATCCTATTTGTATATCGTCCACATAGATGGAATAAAAAATAGCGGGTGGTAACGAAGCACGAAGCGTGTTCATTTTAACGATAAAGAGTGTGCAGCTGAGCACGCCTCCCTGGGGTACACCAGTTTCCTGCACAAAAGGTCGTGATAGAACATTGCCAACTCGAACACGGAATGTGCGATCTGCTTAACATATTACCACGTATACCAAAGTGGGAGAGGTCTCTCAGTATTCCAAACCGCCATGTGGTGTCATAGGCCTTTTCCATGTCTAGGAACACAGACAGAAAGAACTGTTTGTGAACAAAAGCTTCGCGTATCTGCGCCTCGATACGTATCAAATGGTCAGTGGTGGACCGACCCTCGCGAAAGCCGCACTGGTATGGGTCAAGCAGTTTGTTTGATTCGAGGAAATGTAATAGGCGACGGTTTATCATTTTTTCGAAGACTTTGCAGAGACAGCTTGTTAGCGCTATCGGCCGATAACTCGATACAGACGATGGGTCCTTCCCCTGCTTCAGGATAGGGATCACTATGGCCTCTTTCCAGGCAGAGGGGATCTCGCCGGAAATCCATATAGAGTTATACAGACAGAGAAGGGTTTTCTTCGTTTCAGAGGGCAGGTTCTTCAACATTTCATATAATATGCGGTCAGGGCCTGGGGCAGATTGGTTGCAACAGGCGAGTGATGCCTGAAGCTCTGCTAAAGAGAAAGGCAAGTTATAAGGATCGTTCCCGGTGCTCTTTCGATCTAGTTTTTGTTTTTCTATTGCTGCTTTGTGTTTTGTAAATTCTGGGGAATAGTGCAATGAACTGGACACATGTTCAAAGTGTGCACCCAGGTGGTTTGCTTGGTCTTCCAAGCTGTCGCCTTGTGTGTTTACCAAAGGGAGTGAATATGTTTGTCGTCCTCTCACCTTGTTAACCCTGTTCCAGACTTTGGCCTCATCTGTATACGAGTGTATACCTGATAAAAACTTCTGCCAGCTCTCTCTTCTGGCCTGTCGGCGCGTTCTCCTGCCTTCGGACTTTACCTTCTTAAAATTGATAAGATTCTCCGCAGTAGGAGAATCGCGTAGCAACCCCCACGCTTTGTTCTGTTTTCTACGAACGTTCCTACATTCGTCGTTCCACCATGGGACACGGCGTTTGCATGCCGCACCACTTGTTTCGGATATGCATTTAGAAGCGGCATCAATTATGAAGGAAGTAAAATATTCCACAGCAGCATCAGTTCCTAACGAAGACATGTTGGCCCAGGAGATGCTACTAGTAAGATTTCGAAATTTCTCCCAATCGGCTGTGTCAATCTTCCATCGAGGGGCTTGTGGTGACGGCTAAGTTTTGGTTGTTCGCAGTATTATTGGGAAGTGATCGCTCCCGTACGGATTTTTGGTAACTTCCCATTTAAGTTCAGATAATAGAGACGGGGAAGCTATGCTAAGATCAATAGAAGAAAAGGTTCTATTTGCGAGACAGTAAAATGTAGGTTCCTTCTTGTTCAGGAGACACGCGCCAGAGGAGAAAAGAAATTGTTCAACAAGACGACCTCGCGCATCGATACGAGAGTCGCCCCACAGACTACTGTGCGCATTGAAATCGCCAAGAACAAGATAAGGTTCTGGCAATTCATCTATAAGGGACTGAAATTCATGTTTATGTAAGTGGTAATGGGGGGGTATGTAAAGTGAGCAGATGGTGATGAGCTTGTTTAGAAGAACAAGTCGAACTGCCACTGCTTCAAGGGGCGTTTGTAGCTGCAAACGTTGACATGCGATGCTTTTGTGAATTACAATGGCAACACCGCCTGATGATGCGAGAGCATCATCGCGATCTTTACGAAACGTAACATACTGTCGGAGAAAATTTGTATGTTTCGATTTTAAGTGCGTTTCCTGTACACACAGCACTTTTGAATTGTGTTGGTAAATAAGTTCTTGGACATCGTCGAGGTTCCTAAGAAGGCCTCTGACGTTCCATTGAATGATTTGTGTATCCATAATGAAAGTAAATTGGTGCTGTGTGTACAAAAAGGAAGTGTTGCCTTAGATTACAGAGCTGTTTGCGGCCCTGTAATTTTGGTTTTGTCTTTTCTAGAGCGGTCCAAAGAGTTTGGCCGCTCTTTAGGTGCTGGTTGCACCACCTTGCTTGGGGTAGTGTCCATAGCCTCTTGTGAAGCGCTGGACACTCGCTCTAACGAGCGATGTGTACGTCGTGTAGCCTTCGCCTCGAGGGACGAAGGCTGTGGTCTCACCAGCCCGGAGGCCGATGGAACCTCCTTAGCCTCTGAGCTGCGATGGCTGCTCCCAGCGCTAGGAGAGGCCTCTGGTGTGGCCGATTTCGAGGGAGGCAGGGCAGCCTCAGCTGCTCCCACCATGGGGGCGGGTGGAAGTCGCCTCAATACGCTGCGCGTGCCTTGGGCGACCGCCGGGGTCCGTCGTGGTGCTGCCCCCTGTTGCACCACTTCGGCAAAAGAAGTTTTCATCGAAAATGCAGGTGAAAGACGCTGTCGTGCTTCCCGGAAGCTGATATTTTCTTTGACTTTGATAGTAATGATCTCCTTTTCTTTCTTCCAGGCTACGCAAGATCTGGAATATGCATGATGATATGATGATATATGTTGTTTTGTGGCGCAAGGGCCAGCTATGGCCAAAGAGCGCCAAGACGTGGTGTACTGAGTGAGCAATGGTATGATCAGTGACAGTGGATAGGTGTAGGGTGGCTGTAAAGGGGCCTAAAATCCTGCGCACTAAAGGTGCGTAAAAGACAAAATACTAAGATCATGACAATGACGTGATAGAGGCGCAATGAATATAATATAGTATAAAAAAGTTGCAAGGGATACAAGGCACTACTGCCTCACAGGGACCCTTAGAAGCAAGGGCCTGGAGGAGAGTGCATTTCAAATATGCTGTCGCAGCGGCGTCCTCTGAAAGAGGATGCCACTACGAATCTCTCGGGCGAAAAACTTGCAAAATGTCGAGGTCGTTTAAAAAGGCTAAAACTGAATCGTGCGGAAATATCGGGTCATTATGTAAAAACATAGCTGGTTGAAGGGGTATATTCTCTTTATAGGCTTGAACAAAGTGCTTTTTTCTTTCAGGTTCTATTAATGGACACTGTACTAGGATGTGAAGTACAGTAAGTGCTTCCCCACATCTAGTACAGGTTGGTGGTTCGCCTCCACACAGCAGGTAATTATGCGTGCTGTAAGTGTGTCCTATTCTGAGCCTACAGAATAGGACATCATTTCTTCTAGATTTCGTGGTTGATGGCCAGTTTCCTAAATGGGGCTTAATTAAATGGAGCTTGTTATGAGTCTGGCCGTCCCACAAACTCTGCCAATGGACCCGAAGTCTCTTGCGTAGATATGGCTTCATATCATGAACAGTGACGGGCATAGATGTGTTGCCAGCTTTTGCCTCGATGGATGTGGCACGCTGGTCTGCCAGTACATTTCCCTCGATGTCTCGGTGTCCTGGCACCCAGCACACCACAACATGCTGCCCAGACGCATAAATACTACATATGAATGAATAAAGCGATACTATTACGGGATTTTTGTGCCTTTTAAGAGATTTTAAAGCTTTTACTACGCTCAGCGAGTCTGTGTAAATGATTGCTTTGGGTATTTTAGAGTCCTTGATATGTTTAAGAGCCGACAGTATTGCATAAGCCTCTGCTGTAAAAATGCTCGTTTGTGGGTGCAGGGCGTCGGCATCTGAAAATGATGGGCCAACCGCTGCATAAGAGACGCCAGCATGAGACTTTGATGCATCGGTGTAAAATTCCGGACAGGAGTATTTATGCTGCAGTTCGAGGAAATGCATTCGAATGTGTGCAACCGGGGCGTGCTTCGTAACATGTAAAAATGACAAATCACAGTCGACAATCTGCCACTGCCACGGTGAGACCTGTATAGTGGGTGTCATTAGACGATGTTCAAAGAGTGGGACATCCATTTCCTCAGCCAGACTTCTCACACGCAACGAGAAGGGCTTTCTTACTGCAGGTCGGTTATGAAAGAGGTGGGAGCTGGACAAATCATTTACGGTGCAATATGAGGGATGTTCACTGTTTGCATTTACTCTAAGAAAATACATGAAAGCTGTGTAGGTCCTCTGCAAGTGGAGGGACCACTCATTGGATTCCACGTAAAGGCTTTCCACAGGGCTTGTCCTAAAGGCACCTGTAGACAATCGAATACCTAGATGGTGGATGGGGTCCAGCATCTTCAACGCGGTTGGGGTGGCTGACTGATAAATTATGGCCCCGTAGTCTAGGCGTGTTCGTATGAGGCTTTTATACAAATTTAACAGACACTTTCTGTCACTACCCCATGTAGTGCGTGACAACACTTTTAAAATATTCATTGTTTTCATGCATTTGTTTTTTAGATGTTTTAGGTGTGGTATGAATGTTAGCTTTGTGTCAAGAATTATGCCTAAGAATTTGTGTTCCGTTTTTACAGGTAGACTCTGTCCTTGCAGGTCAATGTCGGGGTCAGGGTACAGTCCTCTCTTTCGAGAAAAAAGGACGCAGGTGCTCTTTTGTGGATTTAGGCAGAACCCATTCTCGTCTGCCCATTTAGCCACCCTGTTGAGACCAAGCTGAACCTGCCGCTCACAGATTGCAAGGTTGCATGATTTAAATCCAATCTGTACATCATCGACGTACGTTGAATAAAACATGTTGCGTGGGATGTATAGGCGCAAGGAATTCATTTTTATAATGAAGAGAGTGCAACTGAGCACCCCACCCTGTGGGACTCCAGTTTCCTGCACAAAAGGTCGTGATAAAGCGCTGCCAACCCGAACACGGAATGTGCGATTCAGCAGGTAACTTTCAATGACATTTAACATATTACCACGTATACCAAAGTGGGAAAGGTCTCTCAATATACCAAACCGCCATGTGGTGTCGTAGGCCTTTTCCATGTCTAGGAACACAGATAAAAAGAATTGTTTGTGAACAAAAGCTTCACGTATCTGTGCCTCAATACGTATCAGATGGTCAGTGGTGGATCGACCTTCGCGAAAACCGCACTGGTATGGGTCAAGGAGCTTGTTTGATTCTAGGAAATGTATCAGACGGCGGTTTATCATCTTCTCGAAGACCTTGCAGAGGCAGCTTGTTAGAGCTATGGGCCTGTAACTCGATACGGACGATGGATCCATGCCCTGCTTCAGGATGGGGATCACTATGGCCTCTTTCCAGGCAGAGGGGATCTCGCCGGAGGTCCATATAGAATTATAGAGACAGAGAAGGGTTTTCTTCGTTTCAGAGGGTAGGTTTTTCAACATGTCATATAGTATACGGTCAGGGCCTGGGGCAGATTGCTTGCAACAGGTGAGTGATGCATGCAGCTCTGCTAGGGAGAAAGGTAGGTTATATGGCTCGTTCCCAGTGCTCTTTCGGTCTATTTTTTGTTTTTCTATAGCTGTTTTATATCTTATAAATGGTGGTGAATAGTGTGAGGAACTGGACACATGTTGAAAATGTGCACCCAGATGGTTCGCTTGGTCCTCAAGGCTGTCTCCCTGCGTGTGTACCAGGGGAGGTGGATGTTAGTTAGTTAGTTATTTGGGGTTTAGTGGCGCAAAAGCGACTAAGGCTATGCTGCGCCAAACACAAGGTGTTATGAAAAAAATTTAAAAACAGCAAAGGCTGTGTTGGTCTATAGCCTGTTTAAATAGCCGGTATCGTCTAGAAATTTAAAAAGGTCTGGTAATGGCACTAGTGCATCATCTCCTAAAACTAAGGCAGGGTGTAACGGTATGTGTAACTTGTCTAAGTTTAGCAAAAGGTTTCGTCTCTGTGTTTCGATATGTTTACATGTTAGTAAAATGTGCATCACTGTGAGCGGTTCTTGGCAGTTCTCGCATATTGGTGGGTCTTCTTTTGTGAGCAAAAAATTGTGTGTGAGGTGTGTATGCCCAATCCGTAGTCGACATAAAACTACTTCAAAGAACCGTTCCTGATGACTACATGACTTCCATTCGCCAAGTACGGGTTTAGTGAGATGTAGCTTGTTGTTTGTACAATGGTCCCATTCGTGTTGCCATTTTGACCTCAAGGCCTCCCGAATTGCGCGGATACAATCTTTATATGGGAGTGTTGTGTTTGTTATGTCTTTGTGTGCTGCCATTGACGCGCATCTATCAGCTTCTTCATTACCCGGTATTCCAACATGGCTTGGTACCCAGCAAAACCTGATTGATCTGCCATATTTGTTTGATCTTACCAGGGTTAAAATATCCCCTAACAGGGGCTCACATTCAGATTTAACATGTAGAGCCTTCAGTGTGCTTAAGGAGTCAGTGTATATGACTGTGTTTTCGTGTTTGTCGGCGATGATCTTTTTAACTGCAGTCCATATTGCGTAGACTTCGGCCGTGTAAACAGAGGCGTGCTGTGGTAGTCTAATACTTGTTTCCCAATTTTTTGTCACGACCCCCACGCCAACGTGTTCTTTTGTTTTAGAGCCATCAGTGTAATATTCTGTGTAATTTTTATATTTGTCCTGAAGAGCGCGGAATTCTTGTATGATGTGTTCGTGTGGGGTGTCATTTTTCTTTAGAGGGGTTAATGCCAAGTCACATAAATCTATGAATTCGCACCACGGGGGTAATCGTTGTGGCTCTTTTGCAACCTGAAGGACCTCCTGAGGAATGTCATAATCGCGACAGTATTCCTCATATCGCAGCAGAAGTGGTCTAATCATGTTCGGTTTATTTGTGTAGTGTAAGCGTGAGTTGCACTGTGTGACGATGTTGTAGCATATGTGTTGTGGTGATGACTGGATTCTGAGTATATAGGAAAATGTTAGTAGCGCCCTGCGCTGCTGTAAAGGAGGCTCATTACATTCAGTGTATAAACTCTGGACAGGTGATGTTCTGTAAGCACCACTTGCCAGTCGTAGTCCGAGGTTATGAATTGGATCAAGTCGTCGGATGTAAGATGGTCTGGCTGAACCATATATGATGCTACCATAGTCTAATATGCTGCGTACTAAAGAGCGGTATATGTGTAGCAGGCATTTACGGTCAGAGCCCCAGCGCTTCCGGGACAAGACTTTGAGGATGTTAAGTGCATTATTCCCTTTAATTTTAAGACTATTTATGTGCGCCAGAAAGTTCAACTTTTTATCAAACAGAATACCCAGAAACTTGTGTTCTTGTTTTACCGGTAGGACGGCTTCCTGTAACTTAAGGGTGGGTTCTGGTTGTAGGCCTCGTTTTTGTGAAAAGACAACACTAATAGTTTTTTCAGTTGAGAAACGAAACCCGTTTTCAGATGCCCACTGCGTGAGTTTGTTTAATGTGATTTGAGTTTGCCGTTCGCAGGTTGCCATGTTCGATGCACGACACGCAATTTGTAGATCATCCACATATAACGAGTGCATTACAGAGGGTGGGATTACATTATTTACGGAGTTCATTTTTACGACAAACAGTGTTGTGCTTAATACACATCCCTGCGGCACACCATTTTCCTGAATGAATATGCGTGACAGCACCGTTCCTAAACGCACTTGAAAGGTTCGGTCGGACATGAAATCAGCTAGACATTTAAGCATTCTACCGCGGATCCCTAAATCCGCTAAATCCCTCAAATACCAAACCTCCATGTTGTGTCGTACGCTTTTTCTAAGTCGAAGAAGACTGTGAGACAATACTGTTTATGTAGAAAAGCGGTACGTATCTCGTGTTCTAACCGGACTAGATGGTCTGTTGTAGAGCACCCTTTCTTGTACCCACTCTGATGGTTGTCCAGCAGGTTCTCTGTTTCAAGGACGTATGTTAATCTTATGTTTATAATTGTTTCATATGATTTGCAAGACAGCTCGTGAGTGCTATAGGCCTGTAGCTGGTTGCTGTTGTAGGATGCTTTCCAGCTTTCAAGAAAGGAATTATAATTGCTTTCTTCCACTCATTCGGCATTTTTCCCGTTTCCCAGATTACATTGAAGAAGCGAAGTAAGGTATCCACTGCTTTAGGGGAGAGATGTGCGAGCATTGTATAATGTACTCTGTCCGGACCGGGAGCTGTCTTTTTGCCAGAAGTAAGTACCCTGTTGAGTTCTTGGAGTGTTAAGGGGGTGTTATACGACATCTCGGAGCTTCCTGTTGTCGGAAGCCTTTGTTTTTCTGCTGATTGCTTATGTTTTTGAAATTTAGGAGAAAAGTTTACCGAGCTTGATATGTCATAAAAATGCTGCCCTAATATGTTTGCTTGATCTTCTAAGTTTGTTTGCTTGCCTGGGGGTGAGAGTATGGGGATCGTGTAAGGAGTGTAGTTCCCTCTAAACTTTCGAAGTTGATCCCACATTCTTTTGGATGTTATCGAGCTATTTATGGATGATATATAATTTTTCCATGACTGTCTTTCGGCTTGCCTGCGTGTGTACCTGGCTTTCGCTTTTGCTTTTTTGAAAATAGGAGGTTATCTTGTGTTGGGTATCGCCGAAAGATACCCCACGCTTTGTTTTGTAGCTTTTTAGTTTCCGTACATCCATTCGTCCACCAGGGCTTTAATTTTTTCCCTAGAACGCCAGAGGATTGAGGGATTGTCTGTTCTGCTGCAGTAAGTATACTGGCAGTAATTTTTTCATTTAGTTCATCTATAGTTAATCCATCTGGTATGTCATCCAGACTGGCTTTTTCGGTGAAGAGAGGCCAGTCTGCTAGATGAAGTTTCCAACGGGGTGATCTCGATGGTATGGTGGGGAAAGGAGATGTGTTTTTAATAATAGAAGGCATATGGTCACTACCGTAAGGATTCTCGATAACACTCCATTGGAAGTCGTTAAATATAGATGGGGAGCACAGTGCCAGGTCAAGACAGCTCATAGCTCCTGTGCTTGGGGAACAGTAAGTTGCAGCACCAGTGTTTAACAGGCATACGTCATTTGTTAAGATAAAATCTTCAAGTGTTTGTCCCCTGGTGTCATTTGTTTTGCTACCCCATAACGTGTTATGTGCGTTAAAATCACCCGCGATTAAAAAAGGTTCTGGTAGCTGGTTTAAAATTAGCTCTAGGTCTCTTACAGTAAAATGTGAGTGTGGTGGAATGTATAGTGAACAAATGGTGATGGTTTTGTGTGCTAAAATGGTCACAGCAATGGCTTCTATGTGACTGTTAATGGCAACTTCCCTCGCTGCGATACCTCCTTGCAGAACAATGGCTACACCACCCGAAAGTCGGCTCGCCTGGGTACGGTCTCGTCGTACCACAGTGAAGCCTTTTAAAAAATTTTGATGTTTTTCGCCTAGGTTTGTTTCCTGCAAGCACAAGGCCACAGGAGAGAAGTTGCTTAGCATGTCTTTGATGTCACCTAGGTTACGTAGGAGTCCTCTACAATTCCAGTGGATAATAAAAGCCATGTTGAAGCAGAAAGGTAAAAAATGGCATTACGAGTGAATAAGAGATAAGAAAGATGTTTGGTGACATAGACCTAAAGAAGGCTAATATAAAAAAGAGCGATAACCTTTACGTTGTCACTTTCTTAATTAGTGTGGTTATTGGGACTTTGTCCCTCTTTGCGCCCTCGAGAGAGCGCTTGTCCTTCGGCGTCGACGACACCGGGGTTTTTGAGTCGACCTCCATCGCTCTCCCTGAGGCGCTGGAGGACCGAGAGTTGGGCGCCGAGACACGTGTCTCGGGCCTTGGGGTTCGATTGATTTTAGGGCCCAGCGGCACTGGTGTCCGCGGGTCCTTCGAAGAGGATGGAGCAGTGCTGACTGCTTCCACCACGGGGGCGGGACGGGTCACTGCAGGGCCACTGTGTGTGGGCCCGCAGGGCTCCTGAGGCCTCTGTGACGCTGCCCCCACCTGCGTCACTTCGGCATAACTTCTTCTCGAAAGGTAAGACAGTCGCTTCCTTGCTTCATAGAAAGAGATTTTTTCTTTCACAGTTACTGCAATTACTTCTTTTTCTTTTTTCCAGCAAGGGCAGGACCGCGAGTAAGCTGCATGGTCCCCTTTGCAGTTTACACAGTGAAGAGAAGAAGTGCAATTGTCAGATTGGTGATCATTTGAGCTGCATTTAGCACAGGTTGTTTCTCCTCGGCATGCGTGTGAAGCATGTCCAAACCTTTGACACTTGAAACATCGTCTGGGGTTCGGGATATATGGCCTGACATTTACTTTTACATATCCTGCATTGAGAGAGGTAGGCATTTCGCTTGTTCCAAAGGTGAGTATTACATGTTTTGTCGGGATTTCTTGATCGTTTCTGCGGATGACAATTCTTTGTACTTTGGTCACGTTTTGTTCCTGGAAACCCTCCAGCAGTTCCTCATCGCTCAAGCCAAGGAAGTCCTCCTCGGATATCACACCTCTACTTGTGTTTAGAGTTCTGTGGGCAGAAATTGTAACTGTGGCATCACCAATACTGGTAAGTTCTGAGAGCTTTTGTACTTGATCTTTATCATTTAGTTCTAGGAGGAGGTCCCCGCTAGACATTTTTGAGGCTTTATATGTCGGTCCAATTTTGTCTTTTAGGCACTTGGCTACCAGGAAAGGAGACAGCTTTCTCACGGGTGTGTTGTTTTCACTATGGACTACATGATACTTGGGGAATGCTGGGGTGTTGCTCCGAAAGGAGAACTGGAACGTTGCTTCGGTGCGACCTCTTTTCAGAGGTCGATCATAGACGACAGAGGTTTGCGCTGCCATAAGAAGGTGTACATGTTCGGCAACAGCGCCGACCACCCACCACGGAGCCCAACGAGGGGACGCGGCAGAGCTTGTACACAAGTCTGCACGACGCCAGTCGTACGCCGCTACTATAACCAAATATGGTGTACCCAAGGTAGGATAGCCACACACGGTTAACCCTTGCCGCCAGGGAGAATGGAAGTAAATGGAAGAAAGTAGAAGACAGGACAGGCTAAAAAGTGTGAGAGAGAGACGAAGATTGGGGAGAGAGAGACAGGAAAAGGCGACTACCGATTTCCCCCGGGTGGGTCAGCCCGGGGGTGCCGTCTACGTGAAGCCGAGGCCAAAGGGGTGTGTTGCCTCCGCCGAGGGGCCATAAAGGTCCAAGCACTCAGCATTGGCTCAACCCCCAGGATCCCCTTTTCCCCGGACACGGCTAAGCCACGCACGGTTAAGCGTGGGAAGGTCCAACCCTCGTGTGCTCGGGTACGTGGTGACGCAACTCACCAAACGCCTGCTTGCGCAGACGCCCCTGCGGGGGGAGGTGGATGTGTTTGTCGTCCTCTTACTCTATTGACCCTGCTCCAAACCTTGGCCTCATCCGTGTACGAGTTGATACTTGATAAAAATGTTTTCCAGCTGTCTCTCCTGGCTTGTCTGCGTGTTCTCCTACCTTGGGACTTGATTTTCTTGAAATTTACAAGGTTTTCAGCAGTAGGATAATCGCGAAGCTGCCTCCATGCTTTGTTCTGCTGCCTACGTGCATTCCGGCATTGTTCATTCCACCACGGAACACGACGTTTGCTAGAAAGTCCACTTGTTTGGGGAATACACTTAGAGGCTGCATCAATTATGAATTTAGTAAAATACTCGACGGCACCATCAATTCCGAGCGATGAAATGTCAGCCCACGAGAGTTTACTGGTAAGAGTTTGGAATTTATCCCAGACCGCTGCATCAACCTTCCACCGGGGGGCATGTGGTGGTGACTCATATTGTCTTGTTGCTCTCAGCAGTACTGGGAAATGGTCGCTCCCGTAAGGGTTTTTTATAACTTCCCAATCAAGTTCTGAAAAAGAGACGGGGAAGCTATGCTAAGATCAATAGAAGAAAAGGTTCTATTTGCGATACAGTAAAATGTAGGTTCCTTCTTATTCAGGAGACACGCACCAGAGGAAAAAAGAAATTGTTCAACAAGACGGCCTCGCGCATCGATACGAGAGTCGCCCCACAGACTGCTGTGTGCATTGAAATCGCCAAGAACAAGATAAGGTTCTGGCAATTCGTCTATAAAGGACTGAAATTCATGTTTGTGTAAGTGGTAATGGGGGGGTATGTAAAGCGAGCAGATGGTGATGAGTTGTTCAGAAGGAACAAGTCGAACTGCCACTGCTTCAAGGGGCGTTTGTAGCTGCAAACGTTGACATGCGATGCTTTTGTGAATTACAATGGCAACACCGCCTGATGATGCGAGAGCATCATCGCGATCTTTACGAAACGTAACATACTGTCGGAGAAAATTTGTATGTTTCGATTTTAAGTGCGTTTCCTGTACACACAGCACTTTTGAATTGTGTTGGTAAATAAGTTCTTGGACATCGTCGAGGTTCCTAAGAAGGCCTCTGACGTTCCATTGAATGATTTGTGTATCCATAATGAAAGTAAATTGGTGCTGTGTGTACAAAAAGGAAGTGTTGCCTTAGATTACAGAGCCTGTTTGCGGCCCTGTAATTTTGGTTTTGTCTTTTCTAGAGCGGTCCAAAGAAGTTTGGCCGCTCTTTAGGTGCTGGTTGCACCACCTTGCTTGGGGTAGTGTCCATAGCCTCTTGTGAAGCGCTGGACACTCGCTCTAACGAGCGATGTGTACGTCGTGTAGCCTTCGCCTCGAGGGACGAAGGCTGTGGTCCTCACCAGCCCGGAGGCCGATGGAACCTCCTTAGCCTCTGAGCTGCGATGGCTGCTGCCAGCGCTAGTAGAGGCCTCTGGTGTGGCCGATTTCGAGGGAGGCAGGGCAGCCTCAGCTGCTCCCACCATGGGGGCGGGTGGAAGTCGCCTCAATACGCTGCGCGTGCCTTGGGCGACCGCCGGGGTCCGTCGTGGTGCTGCCCCCTGTTGCACCACTTCGGCAAAAGAAGTTTTCATCGAAAATGCAGGTGAAAGACGCTGTCGTGCTTCCCGGAAGCTGATATTTTCTTTGACTTTGATAGTAATGATCTCCTTTTCTTTCTTCCAGGCTACGCAAGATCTGGAATATGCAGGGTGGCTGCCATCGCAGTTCGCGCAATGGGCCTCAGCAGTACAGTCATCAGCAGAGTGATCTTTGGTAGCACATTTCGCACAAGTTAGTCGTACCTCGGCAGCTTTGAGAGGCATGACCAAACCTCTGACACTTGTAGCAGCGTCGTGGATTTGGAATGTAGGGTCTAACACGCAGTTTGAGGTAGCCTGTTTCTATTGCATCCGGGAGTGTGCTAGAGCCAAAAGTAAGTACTATGTGTTTGGTTGCTAGTTCTTTGTTATCGCGCCTGATTTTTATGCGTTGTACATTTATAACATTTTCTTCTTTCCATCCATTCAGGAGTTCTTCATCAGTCAAATCCATGAGGTCGTCGTCTGAAACCACACCCTTGACGGTGTTCATTGTTCGGTGTGGACTAACAGATATGGTTTTATCGCCAAATGCCACCAGGTTTGTTAGTTTCTCGCACTGCATCTTGTCTTTTACTTCAATCAGAAGGTCCCCAGTTGCCATCTTGGTGGCTTTGTAGCCACTTCCAATTACCTCCGTGAGACATTTTGACACCAAGAAGGGTGAAATGTTTGTTGCTTTTTTATCAGTGTTTTCACAGTGAATCACATGATACTTAGGGAATGTGTCTCGTTTCTTCAAAAAGAATTCAAAGGTTGCGTCGGTGCGCCCCCTTTTCGGGGGACGATCAGGTGAGAAGGGTTTCGAGGGTCCCATGGAATGAGTTGTTTGTTCGGTATCAATGCCAGTCACCCACCACCGAGCCCAACGAGGGGACACGGCAGAGATTGTTATGAAGCAAGCACTGCCATGCCAACTGTACATTGTTACTATAACCGCATATGTTATAATCAAGGTAGATCATAAAACACAAGCTTAACCCTTGCTGCCAGGAATGTTGGAAGTAAATGGAAGAGAGAAGAAGACAGGAAAGATTGAAGGTGAGAGGGATAGGCGAAGATTGGAGAGAGAGAGACAGGAAAAGGCAACTACCGTTTTCCCCCGGGTGGGTCAGCCCGGGGGTGCCGTCTACGTGAAGCGGAGGCCAAAGAGGTGTGTTGCCTCCACCGAGGGGCCGTAAAGGTCCATACACCCGGCATCGGCTCAACCTCCAGGATCCTCTTTTCCCCGGACACGGCTAAGCCGCGCACGGCTACACGCGGGAGGGGCCAACCCTCATGTGCTCGGGTCCGTGGTGTCGCAACACACCAAACGCCTGCTGACGCAGACGCCCCTGCGGGGGCTTCTACAGACGGGCGCATACCAAAACCCCCTACTTCTTCACAAAATGTACCCCGAAATTCAGACAACAAATGCATGTGCACTATGCAATGACTTAGCGAACTTACCTCACATACTCTGGCGGTGTCCCGCGTTACGCGGCGATGAAAGCAACACTTCTTCACGTTGGGATGCGGTTCTACGCATCCCCAACCTCGAAGAAAAGTTATGGGCTCTCCAACGGGCCCGCGACGCGGCGGAGAGGCTTGGCCTCTGTCAGGACGTGGGAGCGGCCCGCTGCGCGCCCTTAAGGACCCTAATAAAGTTTTTCATCCGTCCATCCATAGCAATTATATGGACACTTCAAGCGGATTTCTGCCATCGGCGTCGCTGTTAGTTTCCGATAAAGTCCAAGGGCTATAAAATTGTCGTCGCGCCCCGTATGTGCGAGTGAAAGCGCGCGGGGGAAGCGCGCTATCACGGAGAGCGAACGCACGGCGGAGATCAAACGCGACTTCTGTCGCGCGAAAGGCCGTGGGTATATGGGAGGGAGGGAGGGGGGCAACGCTGTGCTGTGGCACCAAATGCGTATCTTGCAACCTGGCGCAAGAGGAACTGGCCACTCAATCTCCCACGCGAAAGGAGGAAAGCGGGAAGGCAGCGCGGGAGGGAGGGGCAGCTTCTAATCTCCCAATAACGGCGCTTGTGCTTTGCGCCGGTGCGGGCTGTCGCGCGCACCATATCTTGAAAGCGATCTCCACACGGCTCTGACCTTTATATGCGTTATGCATTCGCCGCTCAGTTTCCGTTGAAGCGATAGACCGCACGAACCTTCACTCGCTGCGGCGGCTGCGCTTGCTGCCAGCGTTTTGACAGTGGTAGTCTGCGGTCACCGAGTGCGATCTATTCATGTTTGCTTGTGCGCGCTGACACCACGCTTGTTAATTAAGTTAGTCAGCGAATGTGTCCAAGTTTATGCAGACGATAAAACTACTGTCCCTATTCCTAATAGCTCTCTAATGAGTTTTTCGTATAACTCAGTACTCATAATGCACAACTACAGGAATGAAAATTAACTTGCGACCTAAAGGAACCAAGGTGAACCTCCACTAATTCACAACGAGGTAGCTTACCACTAAGGGCTCTCATGAAACACTATGATGTGCCAACAATCTTAGTTGGCACATCGTCCGAGGGAGGCTCGGCCGTCCTCTGGACCCTCAGTGCGTGCTGCCGAAAATAAGGCACGAAAGCACGCCTGAGTGTGTTGCAATTAATTATTACAATATTAAAGCAAAGTATTAGGTGCGTCGCCAGAACGAGGGCGGGATATGTAAAGTAGGCATTTGCAACAATTAAAACTTGAATAACGCCACTGCGATTACAACTAATTTACCTGTGCCAATGGGCAGCTGAGAGATCGATGAGGTAAATGCGGATCTCGTGGTATTTGTTCATAGTGTGCTCGATTTAGCGCTCAACAACGAATCTGACAATAACAGAGGCTTTGTGGGCCACAACAGGGAATACTGCGGGGAAAATTGCCGAAGTGATTGCATCGGAAACAAAGAAAACCTTATAATATATTATAACAGTGGTTCTTGATAACATGGTGATGCTTCCGATGACAGCCTGCTGCTGAAGAAGTAAATGAGCGAGGCACAACAGCATTCGCTGAAAATAAGGCACGAAAGCACGCCTGAGTGTGTTGCAATTAATTATTACAATATTAAAGCAAAGTATTAGGTGCGTCGCCAGAACGAGGGCGGGATATGTAAAGTAGGCATTTGCAACAATTAAAACTTGAATACCGCCACTGCGATTACAACTAATTTACCTGTGCTAATGGGCAGCTGAGAGATCGATGAGGTAAATACGGATATCGTGGTATTTGTTCATAGTGTGCTCGATTTATCGCTCAACAACGAATCTGACAATAAGGGAGGCTTTGTGGGCCACAACAGGGAATACTGCGGGGAAAATTGCCGAAGTGATTGCATCGGAAACAAAGAAAACCTAATAATATATTATAACAGTGGTTCTTGATAACATGGTGACGCTTCCGATGGCAGCCTGCTGCTGAAGAAGTAAATGAGCGAGGCACAACAGCATTCGCTGAAGTATGCTCATTTACCTTTTTTTTTTCGGTGCTCAACCTCCCTTTATCGGAGCATTCTTAACGTGTGTCCGCGAATACTCACATAATATAAATTATGACAAAAATTCAGGCACTGAGCCTTCGGAATGCGTCAATTGAATGAGAAAAATGTTTTGCGTAATTGTTTAGAAAACCAGCAGAACACGTTGATTATCTGAATGAAGTGGCGCTTGAGAGGACTGTGCCAAAGATTTCACATTGTTAAGTTCCTCATTGCCGGTCGCGATGCTGCTGCTTGTTTCAGATATTGCATTCTTCTCTCCTAACTCTTATACCATTTTCCCGCGCCAGCATAGGGCAGTAGGCATTGGCATTGGTAAGTATACCCGTTAGTCATGTGTTGTTGTTGCTCACCTTAGTGCTTGTTGCGCATACAGACAGTGGGTGATTGGTCATGAATCCGGTGCTTATGTTCGGTGTATAAAAACAAAGGAATGAACGATTTGAAGGCTGGAGCTTAAAAGCAAGATTTTGTGAGAGGGTAAAACTAATAATAGGTAAAAAAAGAAATAAATGAGTAAATGAAAACTATGGTGGGGAGGCGGACGATCAGTTTAGCACGGCAATCGATTAGATTCAATCAGATAACTTTGGATTACCAAGCAAGCATTTCTGTGGCTGAACCCAATAATAGAGGCTCCACGAGATAGGATTACAGGCTTCGACAAATCATTGCCAATATTCCAAAGCGGGATTTCCAGTAGTCTTTTTCTTATTACAGAAAAACGCCTACAAGACAACAAGAAATGGTCTATTGTCTCCGCTTCGCCACAGATTGAGCATAATTGTGAGGGGACCAGACCAGACCTGTGTAAGTAGCAGTTTAGCCTAGGTATACCGCAATGCAGCTTCGTGATGGTCACTTCAATCTTCTGTATTTGGCAAAATCTCTGTGCCAGTGGTATAGAGGATCTGTGTAATCCATAGAGTTAGTAAGAGCATGAGCCTGACACTGCCTAAATAATGACACTCCTGCGAAATCTAGCAGCAGTGACATGAGCAGTCAAATGACCATACGGGAAAATTGAGCCGTTTATCGATGCCTCGGCTAGAGAATCTGCAATTTCATTTATAAGTCTTTATGGCCAGGTACCCAAATTAAACGCACATTTCTCAAGTAACCAGGTAATAATGACTGAAACGTCCTCATTACGCGAGAGTCACGAGAAGTAGTGAAGGATGAGAACAATGATAATGAATCAGTGACTATCACGGCTGAAAATATATGGGCCTAATTTGCGTAGAGCCAGCACCACTGCCATGAATTCGGCTAAAAACATGAGGATAAAATCTGGCAGCCGAAGAGAAAATGACCAATCAAAAATCGGGAAAAATATACATAAACCTGACTTTTCTTCATATTGCGAAGCACCTGTCGCAATAACGATGCTTGTTTGAAGGTTCTGCAGATGATGTTGTAGTAGACCGTCTAGAATACGATGAGGACGTCATTTTGCATTATTAGGAAAAATGTCATCGAATTGAATATCACTGGTAACACACATCTCTCGGGAATCGGAAGTACATAGCAGATGCGCACGTCCAACGGGTCAAGTAACTGTTGTACGAATGTAATTTGCGGAGTATGTGATCGCGACTAGTTTATACCAAAAAACAATGCAGGCCGGGAAATTAATATTGTTGGAGACCGTCGAAGCGATGATTGATAAGTTCTCAAGAACATCTGCACTGTCAAAAGAAGAAACCTGCACGAAATAGGAGGAGCACGGGATTCGAGATAAAGAACAAAATTTGCAACAAATTTAGGAAGCCCTAGACACAGACGTAATAATTCTCTTTCTAAGAGGATCAGATGGCGGGACGTGTAGGCTGGAGCTCCAAAGAAGAGTGCGCAACCAAATTTTAATACAGGGGTGTTACAACGTAAAGCTATTCCAAACTTTTCTATTCCAATTCTGCAATCAGCCTCCACGATCGGTCAAAACATTTTCGGGCCACTCCCAACTTCGCCTGTCTGTCACGCGACGTCATGAAAACCGCGATAGCTCCCCGTCTGATATAGCGTGTACACACTGATTATGCGTGATCAAACAGCACAAAAGAAAAATAATCATTCCTGATTCGTCACCTTTTCCCCATTAGCCCTCTGCTATTGGTCCAATGTTTTCTGGCTACGCACACTTCGCCTGTCTGTCACGCGACCTCACAAAACCGCGAAAACTCACCACGTCAAAGTGACGTGTACGCGAAAAAAATGCATTAATATGCCGAGCAAAACTGAGAATTTTTCTGAATAGCCACAGAATGCCCATTCCGAAAGGAATAGAAGATAGCTGCCCGCCGATCGCTCAGGCCCTTGCTACTCGCACCTGCCGGTGAGCATGTATTTATTTGCGCATGATAAATCTTTTTACGTGGCAAAAAACGTTATCCAACCTTTCGGCCCGTATAGGACATCGCTCTGCCAACTCTTCCTTGCTGAGGATCCGTTTCAGCGGCATTCTGATCCTTCCGTTGCACGCCGCCGCGATTTTAGATCAGTCGCCGCAATATAAGTAATGGAAGCGGACCAATCGGAGACCCCGGCACTGCCCTCTACACCCGGTTATCTATTTTCACTACGCTAGCTCAGCCCTATCGAACTCCTCTCCATTTGAGCGTGCTCCTCGCCTCTTGCCAGCCAATCTGATAAGAAAAATCGCTCAGTGTAGGCAATGTTATTTGTTTTGAAAGCGAACAAAGGTGACCTCCTATAAACGAGAAGAGCGTTTGATTGGGCTGTTCAGACAACGCTGCGGGTCACCGCCCGATGCTTGCATGGGTGGTTACGTAAATTAAACGTAAGGAGTACGGAATAACAACAGATTGGAATAGTTTTACGTTATAAGGCCCCAGGGCGAACGTACATACGATATATAATTAGAAGTGTATCCCTTCTCAATCCTATTTGAAGTTTACTCAGCCTTCGCAAAATGCCAATAGCACGGGTACCTTTTCCAGCCGCATGATCTATGCCATTCCATCTGCCTTGACTAAGCGCTGTCGTCTTCTTCCTCATAACTGCATGTTTCATGGTAGTGGGTTAAATTGTGCCGAGGCTCTACGGGGCTTGCTGCTAGCTTTGAAGCATGCTACCAGTTTGCACGAGCTGTGGAACACTGGAATTGTTGCTCTTATAAACCATCACTCTGCCTCCTCCGGAGGTTTCCCTGGGCGTTCATTCACAGACGGAATCATCTAGCAGCACCGACTGCGGCACCATGGCGAGTACTTCTTTTTCGGACACGGTAGGCGACGCGCGTAACTCGTCTTCAAGTGCGACCCTCAACGAGGAAGGAAATAACTCGACAGCGGTGATCCCGCAGTCTGTCTACCCGAATGCAACAGCAGGAGACGGACCTACCCTTGTGTCACCGTGGACTGCTGCAGAGCATTTGTTGTCGTTCCCAGGTTGCAGCGAGTCGCCTACATCTCTTCGCAAAGAATCCCAGGTGGGCTCTGGTACCCGGTCTGCAAAGTTTGTCCTCTCGGAGAGTCCGATCCAGCGTGCGGCTGACAACGTCACGGCCGCTGAGGCATCCGCGCCCTTACGCCTGCGCAGCGGCGACGTCAAGACAAGAGCCCCCTTCTGTAGGATCTGCTGCTTCCGGCGGCAGCTCTGTGAGCAACAGGGACTCGAGTACCGCGGGCGCGATCCCGGCCCACCGAGCGGCAGCAGCAGCGCGTACAGTCCGGGTGATGTCGTCGTGTGAGTTCGGGCAGCAACGGTGCTGGCGATCTCGACGTCGTCGTGTATACAGTGGTAGGACAACGGGCGCCAGTTTCATTGGATTCGGACATTGTTTCTTTTGATAAAGACACGCTATAAGACTTGTCTCTTCCGGTCCATATACTAATGCGAGGGCTCAATGTGCACATGGATAGCCATGTTCATTCTTCTTCTTCTTCTTCTTCTTTCTGGCGTTTTAGGTGCCAAAACCAGTTCTGATTATGAGGCACGCCGTAGTGGAGGGCTCCGGATTAATTTTGACCACCTGGAGTTGTTTAATGTGCACTATTACCTCCAAGCGCATTTATTAGGCCGCTGGGATTGAGGCAAAGGGTGGAATCGGTTCACTTGGGATGTTTCCGACAGCAGCGCTGCCAAAATGCGAAAAAGAACGCATAAATTACGCGAATAATGGTTGGTGCAAATATAAACATGTACGTTTTAATATCAGTATAACATATTCAAATTTATCATGAATTTTTGTAATTAGTGTCCCAGATTAGTATATTTTAAAGCGATCGAAGCTCGCTTTGCGAACCTTCTCAGAATTTTCTGACCCTGGCTGTGTGCTGCTGTCTTGCCGAATAGCTCTCACTAAAAAAAACAATGTAATTACGTCCGATCGAACAGCAGCCCGAATATACATTCGGACGACGTTCCCGACGTTCCATCGTGCGTGACGCGCGTTGAAGCTCTTCGTCTTGGCGATTCTGTGGTTCCGGCCACCGTTCTACCTCTTGTTTCGTATCCGAAAGGGGATTGGCCACATTTTAACTGCTCGTAGGGCTTTGTTTCTTCTATAGGTTTTTTTTTCTTTTCCAGGGACCGTGAATGCCGGTCTCCGGTCCCGGCCAGGGCTCGCCCTGGTCGGCTAGCCGTCCCACTGAGTCGGTGCCCCTGGAGTGTTTTCTTCGGAACGGAGTCAGTACCTTGCCCGTGGCGCTCGTTCCCACGGATGGTGGTTCCATTCGGCTAACCGAATCAGAAAGGCTCCAGGAGGAGCTGCGCGGTATTACCGAGCACTTCGTTGACATCTCGGAGGTGAGGCGTTTTGGCAAGACAGGCATTCTATGTAAGTCTTCTAATGTTCAGTGCCTTAATGATTTGCTTAACTGCACGAGATTCACTAGCATCGCGGTTCGTTCTTTCGTCCCTCCTCATCTCGCATGCGTGAAAGGCATTGTTCGCGGGGTTCCTACCGATATTACTCCTGAGGCCCTTTTGAAGATGCTCTCTCCGGCTGGTGTTGTCTCTGTTTATAGATGCAATAGGTCGGTGGGTGATAACCGAGTCCCAACTGAGAGCGTCATCGTCTCGTTCGCCGGTTTAACGCGCTCGTCTGAAGTGAAGGCTTGGCCGTATTTATTCCGCGTGGAGACATTGTCACCTAGGCCATTGCAGTGCCGAAACTGCTGGAGATTTGACCACAGTGCTAATGCATGTAGATCTTCAGTGAGATGCTGTAATTGCGGCGGCTCTCACTCTACATCAGCCTGCGACGAAGATGCACCTAGGTGTTGCTTGTGCGATGGATCTCATAGTGCTACAGATAGTAACTGCCGTGCGCGAGGCCATGAGATTCAGGTGCTTGAGATCGCGGAGAAACGTCATTGTTCCCGTGCGGAAGCAATATCAGCAATAAAGGAGCGCGATGTTGGTTACGCGGCAGCTGCTTCCCGTCAGTCAACATCTCTAGAAGCCACAGTTTCGGCCGCTGTAGCCGCAGCCATTGACAAGGCAATGCCAATAGTTATGGAGCGACTGTTTAATACTTTTGCCGAAGGTATAATTGAGATGCTAACTGCCAAATTTAATAGCCTCCTCCAATCGCACTCTGCTGCTGCTGACCCCACCCCATGTAGTACTCCCGCGCGCCATTCAAATGAATCGAACTTTGAAAATCAGGCAGAGGTTGAGTCCGATACCTCAGTTTGTTCTCCGGTCTCAGCAACTGCGGGACCTAGCCACTCATTTGGACACATGAGGCTTGGGACCATCAGCAATAGACGCAAGGGTTCCCCACTTTCTCCCACGAATACTCCTAAATCTAAGCCTAAAAAAGGAAAGAACAATGATCACCACGAGCAGGATGCGTTGCGTTCTGCCGTGGAGTCATCCATTCTAGGATCGTCATAGCATCAGTAAAGGTTCTCCAATGGAATTGCCGCTCTATATCCTCAGGTTACGTTGACCTTCTTTATTTAGTACACAAAATAATACCAGATGTTATTTTACTTCAGGAATCATGGCTTTCGTCACATCAAAGATTTACTATTAATAATTTTCGAACAATTCGTTTAGATCGTCCAGGCCGGGGCGGTGGGCTGCTAATACTAGTTTCATCAAAAATGTATCATAAGGTAACTGTAACTTTTGAACATGTGTGTTCAGACTGCGAAATTTTAGGATTAGATTTTTTGCTGCCAGGTTGCTCTGTGTTTACAGTGGTTAATACGTACTTCCCGAACGGAGTCAAGAACACTGATCACCTGGACTCACTGTTCCGAAACTGTTCAAATGCAACGCTCCTGGCAGGAGATTTTAATTCGCATCATACTTTGTGGGGAATTAAAACGGATGGTTGTGGAAAGAGGTTGTGGAATTGGGTGCATGACAACAATTTTCAATGTCACAATTCAGGACAAATTACCTTTCTACGTGGGCGATTCTCTTCTGCATTAGATCTGACTTTCTCCTCTGCTAACATGTCTATTTCATCTTGGGACACCTTTGACAATGGAACAAGTAGCGATCACTTACCCATCACTTTTGAAATTATGCTTTCACGTCAGGCTCCTATTATACGACAAAGACGACTCATTAATTATACAACTTATAAATCAACTATAAATGCAGGCTTATCAGCGTTGAGTACTTATGATGAACAACGGAGGGCTGACTCTGTCGTATCGCTTTTAAACTCTTCTATTCAGCCTGCTGAGTTTATGGTTATGTCTTGCAGCTCGCCGTCGAAGTCATCATGGTGGAACGATGCGTGCACACGGGATTATAGGTGAAGAAAAGCAGCGTGGAAAAGTCTCCAACATAATCATTCACCGAAAAATTGGATGGACTATAAATTCTATGCAGCTCTATTTAAACGAACTGTGGCGAAAGCTAAAGATGAACAAAAAAATGCCATACATACGTCTTTGTCAAAACGAGAAAGAAGATCGGCACTTTTTAGGTTCTTACGCAACAAAAAAGATGTTCAACAGTCCGTATGGTCATTTTCTGCTGCTCTATCCCCCAAAGACGCGGCGGATTCCCTAAATAATATCGCGAAAGGGCTTGAAGCATGCTTTTCTTCGCTGTGTCCCAGACCGAGGAGGTTCAAAATTTCGACATCTGAATTTGTAGAAGTTACCATGACAGAATTATCCAATGTCATCTTATCTGCACATCAATCGGCTCCTGGACCGGACCGTATCACCATTACTATGATTAAATTATTGTTTAACTCTTTGCCAGATGAGCTCTTGAATATAGTTAACTGTTCACTACAATATACGTGGATTCCGACCTCTTGGAAAATTGCAAAAATTGTGCTTTTGCTTAAAAAAGAAAACCTCGGATATATCTTGGACAACATTCGGCCAATTGCACTTACATCGACTCTAGTCAAAATTGTAGAAAAAGTAATTCATGTCCGGCTCCTTGAATTTACTTCTTCTCGTGGTATTCTGTGCTCGAGACAAATAGGATTTAGGCCTCATTGTTCCATTTGGTCAGCTCACGTTGATTTAGAAAGCCGCATTCGACTCGCAGGACAATCAGGAGATATATCGGCATTGGTAACTTTAGATATTGCAAAAGCATATGACAGTGTCAAACATGCAATTTTAATTTCTCGATTAGTTAGCTGTTCTGTTCCAGACTATTTAGTAGCCTGGATACAAGAGTTCCTTTTCGATAGAGAATTTTTTTGTTTCAAGGATGGGGTGACATCGGATACGTATAAACAGACGAGAGGCGTACCACAGGGATCAGTTCTTTCGCCACTTTTGTTCAATATTTTGTTATCTTCTGTGCCAATCCATCAGGATGTACAACTCTATCTCTATGCTGATGACATTGCATTTTTCTCATCAGCAAGGGATATTAATACGTTATACCAAATTTTGCAATCTTATTTGCCTGAACTCGAGTCCTGGCTGGACGGTCTGTCTTTTTCGCTTAACATAAAGAAATGCGCTCTACTGGTGTTTCCATTGTCAAATCATGTCTCTATTTCTCTTCATTATCGTATTCAGCCGATTCCGCAAGTTCCAACTTTGAAGTACTTAGGGGTAACTTATGATGGTAAGCTAAACTGGCAGCAGCAAATAGAAGCAAATGCTAATAAAGGAGAACGTGCAATGGCATTGTTGCGCCGGTTCAGCAATAAAAACACAGGGATGCGTAGATCTACGTTGCTGATGATTTATAAGCTTTACGTCCGCCCCATCCTAGAATTTGGTTGTGTTCTTTTTTCAGGATGTGCAGCATACAAGCTAAGACCTTTAATTCTACTGGAAAGGCAAGCGCTGCGTCTCTGCCTCGGGCTGCGAAGTTTTGTGGCTAATAATGTTCTTTATCTGGAGTCTGGAATTATTCCGCTTGATTCCAGATTTAAGCAACTTACTGTCCTGACTTTCCTGAAGCTTTATGATACGCCCCTTTCCAATTTGCAACCCGTTTTCATCAATTCACCAGAATCATTTTTCAGAACAGGTTGGCGGCGTTACCGACAGCCACAAGTTATTTTTGTTCAATTGCTGTTATCGAAACTTCAAGTTAGCCTACCATGCCTGATTTCTCCAAAATCTAATTCATTCAAGATAAAACTAACCTTTGATGATATTTTTCCAAAACAGGCAAAACTTCCTGCGCGCATACTTGAACGTCTCCTTCAAGACCATCTTAGTCAATTTCCGTCTCATTTGGTTATTTCTACGGACGCATCACAAAATTTAGAGAAGGCTGGTGTTGGCATCTTTTCGAATCAACTCAACTGGTCTTTTGCTCTCCGTCTCGCTGATTACACTCCAATATTTCTTGCAGAATTTCTGGCAGTTATTCTTGCCATCCGAAAATTGGGTCCACAGAATTCTAAGGTAATAGTTGTTACAGATGCGCTTTCGGTCTGTACACATTTAACTTCCAATAATCAGTCACACCTACTGAGTATATTTTCGACTCTTGCCCCAGAAAATTTATCCGAAGTCCGCTTTGTCTGGGTCCCCGGACATAGTGGAATCTTTTTAAATGAATCAGCTGACACGCTCGCTTCGACATCACTAAATGGTCCGGTCATAAATATTCTTCCTGATTTCTCTTTTATAACAGGAGCTAGATTTAAACGCCTTTTATTGCTGAGTTGCCATGACTCGTCCATACTTTCTTCAGACGATTTTCAACATTTAAAATTTCGGTGGAACACGAGCAAGTGCCTTTCACGCCAATGTGAGGTGACGCTGTCAACTTTCCGCTGCAGAGTTCCCCGCCTAAATTTTTATCTTCATAGATCCGGTTTATCAATCACTGACCTCTGCTCGTTTTGTAATCAACCGGAGACTATTGACCATTTCTTTTTTTCTTGCCACCGCTTCTCCTCCCTCCGTAGAATGTTTCTGTTATTTCCAAGCAGTAATTTGGGTTTGGCACTTACAACGCCAAACATTTTGTCTTTTGGGGCCTGTCAATTAGGCACAAGTCAGGGTTCTATGATCACTGCTGTTCACAAATTTATTGAAGCATCCGGAAGTTACGCTGCTAGGGCACCGACCGTGGGACATGTTATTTTATGTTTATTTTTGTAGTTAGTTTTCTCTTAATTTTTATTTAGTTAATTTATGTATAGGACATCTTAAAATCTGTGTTAAGGAGTTACCAAAATCTTAATTTTGATTATTCACCTTTACCATTTTGTTCGTTGTTAGGTGCATGTTTTATTTTATCCAGTGTGGCCAATCCCCCTCGTGGGTACGAGCCATGTTTTGAGGCAACAAAAACAACAACAACAATATACATTGCTACATGCATATTGCGTGTTTTTTTCTTGACGATGCGCGCGGGCGCCTAGATGAAGAAGACGAACTGCTTAGGGCTCTCGAGCTATCGGCTGATCTGGCCAGCGCTGCAGCTATATTTTGTAAATATACTTGTAAATAGTCTCCTACCCTTAATCCTTCGTTCGCGTAACATTTTGGTGGAGCGTGCCGTTCCCCGTCCTCACCACGGAGCTCCGCAGCGGCCGCACCGTCCAGCTTTCCACCATGGCTCCCGGTGACGACACCTCGTCTGCTGCTCCTACTGCAACTCCAACCACAACGTACGTCACGGTTACCACTCCCCGCGATCCTGGCATATTCTCCGGCCAAATAATGTCGACGTTGATGACTGGCTACGCATGTATGAGCTTGTTAGCCGCAACAACCACTGGGACCCTACCATAATGCTAGCGAATGTCCTCTTCTACTTGGGCGGAACACCTCGTGTCTGGTTCTGGACACACGAGGAGGAGATCTCTAGCTGGGACGCTTTCAAGGAGAAGCTCCGCGACCTCTCTGGAAATACGACCGATGGGTAGCAGGTTGCAAGAAAAGAGCTTGCTACCCGAGTACAGTCTAACCACTGAATCGTATGTCTCGTACATAGAAGACGTGCTAGCTCTTTGCCGGAAAGTCGACGAGAACATGGTCGAAGTTGACAAGGTTGGCCACGTTCTCAAAGGGATCGCGGACTACGCGTTCAACTTGTTGATCTTGAACAATGTGTCTACCATCGACGTCATTGTCAAGTAATGCCGCCGCTTTCAGCTCGCCAAAAGCCGCCGCGTCATTCCACAGTTCTCCCGGCTCCCTAACACGGCTGCGACGTCGTCCTGCGTCGCCCTTACCGCTTCACCCCCCTCCAATGAGACCGTCACGCGTATTGTTCACCGCGAGCTCGAGGCTGCTAGTCCTGCCACGTTCCATCCGTGCCCACTTGACCCCACCATTGACCAACCAGCCCCAGCGATCTCCCTCATTCAGAAGGTTGTGCGGCAAGAGTTTGCCAACCTCGGTTTTCCTGCTGCCTGCTCCATCTCCCGACCTGACGCCCGACTGGTGCCGACAGCTGCGCCTCGCAGCGATCTGTATTCCCCTCCCAGATACCGCAACCCTACAGAGTGGAGAACTCCGGACGACAAGCCCATTTGCTTTCGTTGCCACCGCATTGGCCACGTCGCTCGCCACTGCCGCAACTCCTGGACATCGCCGTATTCGAGCTACTTTTCCCCGTCTCCTCGCCCATATGCCGACCCTCGCCGCTACTCGCCTCGCCGTATGCCTTCTAGCTCTCGCGTATCCGTCGATGACAGTCGTCCCACTCGCTCGCCGTCACCTCAGCGCCATCGGTCCCCGTCGCCCCAGCCACGCCGCTATTCGTCGCCGACCAATTATGGACCCTCCCGGACGGAAAACTAGACCATGCAGCTCCTGGGGGTAGCGCTGCATTATCTTTGTCGTGTCAAAATTCTCCACTGACGCTCCCAACGCACCAGAACTTACTTCATGTCCACGTCGGCGGTGTCCCTTTGACGGCGTTAGTAGATACTGGAGCCCAGGTGTCTATAATGAGTAATAACCTCCGTCGTCGACTGAAGAAGGTCCTCACGCCTGCTACTAGCCGAGCCGTACGCGTCGCCGATGGCAGCACTGTTGCCGTCACTGGAATGAGTACTTCCCAGATAAGTATCGCCCACCGCCACGTTCCAGTTCTTTTTACAGTGCTGACCAATTGTCCTCATGACCTAATCCTTGGACTAGATTTCTTACGGCGCATTCAGCTTTGATCTACTGTTCTACCGGTACCCTTTGCCTCGAACTTCCTCTACTCGCGCATATTCGGGCTGAACAGCCGAACAACTTTAGTACGACCGCCTTCGTCCGCCTGCCGCCTAAAACCTTGACTTTCGTCGATTTGCTTTCATCTTTCCCTGTGCCCGATGGTGATTACGTCGCTTCACCTGTTCGTGATGTCCTTTTGATGCGCGATATCACTGTGCTCCACTCCGTTGTAACCGTCGCCGATAACCGGACATGCCTCCCCGTCGTAAATTTTGCCCTAACAAAGCAAGTTCTACCACAAGGCATATCGGCTGCAACGCTGCGTGCTGTAGGAGATGACCACGTCACTGTGTTTTCAGTGGACGGCTGCTCCGATTCTTCACCCTTTCCGCAGGATGCTATTTGCCTTGACGCAACCTTTAGTCCCATGATGGCTGCGGACATATTGCCTGAACAAGCAGCAGCTTTGTGTCGCCTTTTGGTTTTTTACCAAGACATCTTCGACCTCAACAATCGACAATTGGGCCAGACTTCAATTGTTAAGCATCACATAAATACTGGTGATGCCAGTCCTATTCATCGTCGGCCATATCGAGTTTCTGTTTCAGAGCGCAAAGTTATTCAAGATGAAGTGCATAAGATGCTTGCCAAAGGCATTGTTGAACCCTCGTCGAGTCCTTGGGCGTCACCCGTTGTGCTTGTTAAAAAGAAAGATGGCACATGGCGCTTCTACGTCGATTATCATCATCTAAACCGAATAAGCAAAAAAGATGTCTACCCCTTGCCTCGCATTGACGACGCCCTCGATTGTCTCCACGGTGCCAACTACTTCTCATCAATAGACCTTCGGTCTGGTTATTGGCAAATTTCTGTGGATGAAAGGGACCGAGAGGAGACCGCGTTTGTCACCCCTGATGGTCTATATAAATTCAAAGTTATGCCATTTGGTCTATACAACGTCCCAGCCACATTCGACTGCATGACGGACTCTTTGCTCCAGGGGTTCAAATGGTCAACATGCCTTTGCTACCTAGACGATGTTCTCGTATTTTCGCCTACGTTTGAGACACACCTTGAGCGCTTATCAGCAGTTCTTCAAGTCTTCCGCGAGGCTGGGCTCCAACTTAATTCCTCGAAGTGTCACTTCGGTCATCGGCAGATTACAGTGCTGGGCCACCTCGTCGACGCATCCGGTATTCAATCAGACCCGGAGAAAATTCGTGCTGTCACGTCTTTTCCTGTACCTCAGTCTGTGAAAGACGTACGAAGTTTTGTAGGACTCTGCTCCTACTTCCGACGATTCGTTCAAGACTTGCAGCGATTGCCCGACCACTTACTGATCTTCTGAAGAAGGACGTGCCGTTTACGTGGGGTCCCGCTCAAACTGCCGCGTTTGCCCGCATGACCAACATTCTCACCACGCCGCCTATTCTGGCCCACCTTTACCCGTCCTGCCCTACAGAGGTCCGTACCGATGCCAGTGGTCCCGGTATAGGAGCCGTCTTAGCACAATGCCAACAGGGACACGATCGTGTTATCGCCTACGCTAGCCGCCTCCTCAAAGCAGCGTAGCGCAACTATTCGATTACAGACCGCGAATACCTGGCCCTCGTCTGGGCGGTTTCTAAATTCCGGCCGTACTTGTATGGCACGCATTTCTAGGTAATAACGGACCACCACGCGCTCTGTTGGCTTTCCTCACTCAAGGATCCTACCGGCTGGCTTGGTCGCTGGGCTCTGCGGCTACAAGAATATTCCTATGCGGTAGTCTACAAGTCGGGCCGCCTACATCAAGACGCAGACTGCTTATCACGCTATCCAGTGGACGAACCACCCGCCGACCCTGACACCGATGCCGACGCTTGCGTTTTCTCGGTTTCTCAGCTGCCACAAGTCGCCGACGAGCAACGCCGTGATGCCACCTTGCACGCCATCATTGATCGTTTGGAATCTTCGCCTTCTGCTTCGTCCCTTCATTTGTTTGTTCTCCGCGATGGTCTATTATACCGCCACAACGTCCGCCCCGACGGTCCTGCCCTACTCCTCGTCATTCCTCGGCATCTCCGGTCAGCCGTCCTCCAAGAACTTCACGACTTACCAACGGCAGGTCACCTAGGCGTCTCCCGCACCTACGACCGGATTCGCCGACACTTCTTTTGGCCAGGCCTTGCCCGCTCCGTACGGAAATACGTTGTGGCGTATGATAAATGCCTGCGCCGAAAAACACGATCGACGCTCCCTGCCGGGTGCCTTCAACCGCTCGACATTCCTTCGGAGCCGTTCTTTCGCGTTGGCTTGGACTTATTTGGCCCTTTCCCTCTATCAACGTCTGGCAACAAGTGGGTCGCTGTGGCGACAGATTGCGCCACGCGCTACGCCATCACCAGAGCCCTTCCAACAAGCTGCGCCACAGATGTCGCCGATTTTCTTTTACGCTACGTGATTCTGCAGCATGGAGCTCCACGCCAACTACTCACTGACCGTGGTCGGACTTTCCTTTCTAAACTCATCGCCGACATCCTGCAGTCCTGCTCAACCAGACACAAGCTGACTAAGTCTTACCATCCACAGACGAATGGTCTCACGGAGCGTTTCAATCGAACTCTGACAGACATGCTTGCAAAGTACGTCTCGTCTGACCATACTGGATGGGACATTGTCCTACCGTATGTCACATTTGCTTATGACTCTTCGCGTCACGACACTGCCGGCTATTCCCCGTTCTTTCTGTTGTTTGGCCGAGAAGCCACATTGCCACTGGACACATCCCTTCCATCCGCAGCAGCAGAGACCAGCGAATATACACTTGACGCCATCACCAGGGCAGCCCAAGCTCGCGAAATTGCCCGCGCTCGCCTCCTGACCTCCCAAGAGAACCAACGGCGTTTGTACGATCGACATCACAGAGACGTTCACTTTTCGCCTGGATCCCTCGTACTCCTGTGGTCACCGACTCGTCACGTTGGCCTGTCTGAAAAACTCCTGTCTCGGTACACCGGCCCATATCGAGTGCTGCGTGCCGTGACTCCAGTTACGTATGAAATCGCCCCAGTCAGTACCAGTGCCTCGTCTGCCCCGCCTTCCACTGACGTTGTGCATGTAGCATGCCTAAAACCGTACAACCCTCCTGTTCCCGCTGATATTTAGACGCACCGAGACGGTGCTTCCGCCGCCGGGGATTACGCTACATGCATATTGCGTGTTTTTTCTTGACGATGCGCGCGGGCGCCTAGACGAAGACGAGGAACTCCTCTGGGCTCTCGAGCTATCGACTGATCTGGCCAGCGCTGCAGCTATCTTTTGTAAATATACTTGTAAATAGTGTCCTGTACTTAATGCTTCGTTCGCGTAAAAATATGTTTATTTTCCCTACCATGGGGAAAATAGGTGTTTTTGTATGTTACGGCAGATGCTTTCTTTTTTTAAGGAACTATGCAGTCAATATTTAATGTAATACATAAACAGAAAGCAAAATCAATGCACTTTTCACGCATAAAAGTTTTATTAACTATATGTCACGGGAATTCACAAGTACACTGGAGAGACAATATATACAGGCTGCTGCTACCAGAGAATGGCTCACAGCATCTCACGAGGCTTGTCCCGTCTTCTTCCTCTTCGCCTAGCACAACGGTCCTTTAATGGCAGGCTCATACACAATGCCTCGTAACATCACCCCCGGAGGAATGAGCGCCGTCACGGCCCCTTCTAAAGGTAGTCAGCACTGCTGGTGTAGTAGGGTTTTAGCCGCGACACATGGACAACATCAGCAGCAGACGTAAAAGAAGACGGGCGATGTTGGATCGGAGTGATGCGGTAGTCAACGTCGTTGAGCTTGCGGAGAACATTGTAGGGTCCTGTGTACCGAGGGAGGAGCTTCTCGCACAGGCCTTGGCGTCGAGACGGCGTCCAGAGTAGGACCAGAGATTCAGGTCGGACCAGGTTGACAAGTCGGAAGATCAGGGGCAATCATCGAGGTAATTACGTCGGGGAGTGGACTTGCCGGACCGCTTGCGAGAAAGGACGAACAAGTGTCGGCATCTAGTGCCGCGACGTCGCATTCATCAAGCGCAGACACGTTGGCCACTGAGATGCCCTGCGGGAGAGCTTGGGTCAGGTTGCTGACGGCCGACGCGCTGACGGCGAACGGGACTGGGGACCTCGGGGCGACGGGGAACGGCTGTGCGGCGTAGGGGTGGCATCGACGTTGTACGGCTCAAAAGGCTGGAAGCGGCGGTAGCTGTCAGTGTTGTGTGGCTGGTATGGCTGAACGGGCTGAAAACGGCGGTAGTTGTCGGTGCGACTACCAGTGTCATCCCGCGTTAACGGCGACACCCAACGGTTGTTGCAATGGCGCGTGACGTGACCGATACGGCGGCAGTGGGAGCAAATCGGCCGATCATCTGCCGTCCGCCATTCAGTCGGATTACGAGAGCGCGGATAAAACCGTTGTTCCTGGGGCAGTGATCTCGGGTGAGTCGGCGACCTAGGGCGAAAGTCAGTTGTCCGAGACTGAGCAACGGTGCAGACGGCGAAACCCAAGTTGACAAGTTCCTCTCGCACAATGGACTGGCCCAGGGAAACGGCCGGGACGTGAAAATCGCCGTGGCCGTTGTTGGGGAGAGCAGGAGCAATTGCTTCGATTTCCTGACGAACGATTCGTGTAATTTCCGATGGTGGCGACGACTGCAGACCAGAGGCCTCTCCGTCTTCGCATGATGACGTCGGAGCGGTGTTCGGTAGCCGAGAGAATGACCTCGCAATACGCCGACTATTGGCCTGCTCAAAACGCCGGCATTCTTCAATAATTGCATCGATGGTCGCACAATTTCGGCACAGTAATAGGTGGAACGCATCGTCTGTGATTCCCTTTAGTACATGACCGACCTTGTCCGACTCCGTCATGTCCATGTCGACTTTACGGCAAAGAGCCCAGGCACCAATTTCCAAGTCATCAGTTTGGAGGATTTTAAATGACTCGGCCTATCACCCATACCACGTTAACCTGCACCAATGCTTGGAAGCGAAGGACTAGCAGAATCGTCTAGATTTTTCGAATTGGATCCTCACAAAATCCGATGAATCACCGAACTTTCTTAGCAACGTCATCTGAACAGATGAAGCCAATTTTTGCAGAAATGGCCAGGTAAATCTGCATAATGCACACTATTGGAGTGACTCCAATCCACACTGGGTAAAGCGCACTCGGCACAAGTACAAGTGGTCGTTCAATGTGTGGTGTGGAATTTACGACGGTGGTGTAATTGGTCCCATATTCTTCGACCAGACACTGACTGGACAGCGTTACGTGGACGAAATCCTTGAAGGGACGGTGGATGGGTTTTGCAGCGAAGTCCCGCTGTCACGTCTTCCACTTCTGTGGTATCAGCGATACGGGGCGCCAGCACACAGCAGCAGCCGAGCACGAAACTGGCTAAATGTAACTTTTCACACACAATGGATTGGAAGGCACGGGCCAGTCCATTGGCCGGCTAGGTCACCTGATCTCTCTCCACTAGATTTCTTTCTGTGGGGTTACGTAAAAGATCGTGTTTACGTGACTGAGACGAAGACGTCAGATGAGCTCAAGGCAAGGATAACGGATGTCTGCAGCAGAATCTCACCCTCGGTCATCAAAAAAGCCACTGAAGATGTGATAAAGCGAGCTCAGTACTGCGTGGCTGCAGAAGGGGACCTATTCGAACACGTCCTGTGAGCGGTAGTTAGTGTTCAACGGCGCTTACGAATGCACCGATAATAAAGCAACCCTGAAATCGGACTTTTTCCTTTGTTTTTGGCTCACGTCCCGATTGCCAAATGGGAACATTAGGCAGTGGAACATTACTTAATTGAACTCCTTGCTTTGTACTATTACTTTGTACTCCTTTTTCCTTTTTGCTAATTTCCTGTACCCTCCCCTCACGCAATACTCCTTCGGGAGCCTGTGAGGTAACTGAATAAATAAATGAATAAATAAAAGCTATACACTTTAACATAGCAGCATATTCTAGCAAGCAGAGCCATGAAACCTCCTTCCAGACAGCACATAGCCATATGTGTAGGCTATATGTAAAATGTTGCAACTTCAATGCTGCCATGTTTTTTTTTATTTTCAGCTTGCATTATCTTTGGGATTGACACACAAAAACGGTTAGGCACTCACAAGAAATCGCGATTAGTTCCCAAAGAAAGCTATACACTTTAACATAGCAGCATATTCTAGCAAGCAGAGCCATGAAACCTCCTTCCAGACAGCACATAGCCATATGTGTAGGCTATATGTAAAATGTTGCAACTTCAATGCTGCCATCTTTTTTTTATTTTCAGCTTGCATTATCTTTGGGATTGACCCACAAAAACGGTTAGGCACTCACAAGAAATCGCGATTAGTTCCCAAAGAAAGCTATACACTTTAACATAGCAGCATATTCTAGCAAGCAGAGCCATGAAACCTCCTTCCAGACAGCACATAGCCATATTTGTAGGCTATATGTAAAATGTTGCAACAGCAATGCTGTCATGTTCTTTCTTGGATTTTCAGCTTGCACTATCTTTGAGATAGGCCCACGAAAACAGTTAGGCACTCACAAGAAATCGTGATTAGTTCCCAAAGAAAGCTATACACTTTAACATAGCAGCATATTCTAGCAAGCAGAGCCATGAAACCTCCTTCCAGACAGCACATAGCCATATTTGTAGGCTATATGTAAAATGTTGCAACAGCAATGCTGTCATGTTCTTTCTTGGATTTTCAGCTTGCACTATCTTTGAGATAGGCCCACGAAAACAGTTAGGCACTCACAAGAAATCGTGATTAGTTCCCAAAAAAAGCTATACACTTTAACATAGCAGCATATTCTAGCAAGCAGAGCCATGAAACTTCCTTCCAGACAGCACATAGCCATATGTGTAGGCTATATGTAAAATGTTGCAACTGCAATGCTGCCATGTTATTTTTTGGATTTTCAGCTTGCACTATCTTTGGGATCGACCTACAAAAACGGTTAGGCAATCACAAGAAATCACGATTAGTTCCCAAAGAAAGCTATACACTTTAACATAGCAGCATATTCTAGCAAGCAGAGCCATGAAACCTCCTTCCAGACAGCACATAGCCATATGTGTAGGCTATATGTAAAATGTTGCAACTGCAATGCTGTCATGTTCTTTCTTGGATTTTCAGCTTGCACTATCTTTGAGATAGGCCCACGAAAACAGTTAGGCACTCACAAGAAATCGTGATTAGTTCCCAAAAAAAGCTATACACTTTAACATAGCAGCATATTCTAGCAAGCAGAGCCATGAAACCTCTTTCCAGACAGCACATAGCCATATGTGTAGGCTATATGTAAAATGTTGCAACTGCAATGCTGTCATGTTCTTGGATTTTCAGCTTGCACTATCTTTGGGATCGGCCTACAAAAACGGTTAGGCAATCACAAGAAATCGCGATTAGTTCCCAAAGAAAGCTATACACTTTAACATAGCAGCATATTCTAGCAAGCAGAGCCATGAAACCTCCTTCCAGACAGCACATAGCCATATGTGTAGGCTATATGTAAAATGTTGCAACTGCAATGCTGTCATGTTCTTTCTTGGATTTTCAGCTTGCACTATCTTTGGGATCGGTCTACAAAAACGGTTAGGCAATCTCAAGAAATCGCGATTAGTTCCCAAAGAAAGCTATACACTTTAACATAGCACCATATTCTAGCAAGCAGAGCCATGAAACCTCCTTCCAGACAGCACATAGCCATATGTGTAGGCTATATGTAAAATGTTGCAACTTCAATGCTGCCATGTTCTTTCTTGGATTTTCAGCTTGCACTATCTTTGAGATAGGCCCACGAAAACAGTTAGGCACTCACAAGAAATCGTGATTAGTTCCCAAAGAAAGCTATACACTTTAACATAGCAGCATATTCTAGCAAGCAGAGCCATGAAACCTCCTTCCAGACAGCACATAGCCATATTTGTAGGCTATATGTAAAATGTTGCAACAGCAATGCTGTCATGTTCTTTCTTGGATTTTCAGCTTGCACTATCTTTGAGATAGGCCCACGAAAACAGTTAGGCACTCACAAGAAATCGTGATTAGTTCCCAAAAAAAGCTATACACTTTAACATAGCAGCATATTCTAGCAAGCAGAGCCATGAAACTTCCTTCCAGACAGCACATAGCCATATGTGTAGGCTATATGTAAAATGTTGCAACTGCAATGCTGCCATGTTATTTTTTGGATTTTCAGCTTGCACTATCTTTGGGATCGACCTACAAAAACGGTTAGGCAATCACAAGAAATCACGATTAGTTCCCAAAGAAAGCTATACACTTTAACATAGCAGCATATTCTAGCAAGCAGAGCCATGAAACCTCCTTCCAGACAGCACATAGCCATATGTGTAGGCTATATGTAAAATGTTGCAACTGCAATGCTGTCATGTTCTTTCTTGGATTTTCAGCTTGCACTATCTTTGAGATAGGCCCACGAAAACAGTTAGGCACTCACAAGAAATCGTGATTAGTTCCCAAAGAAAGCTATACACTTTAACATAGCAGCATATTCTAGCAAGCAGAGCCATGAAACCTCCTTCCAGACAGCACATAGCCATATTTGTAGGCTATATGTAAAATGTTGCAACATGCAATGCTGTCATGTTCTTTCTTGGATTTTCAGCTTGCACTATCTTTGAGATAGGCCCACGAAAACAGTTAGGCACTCACAAGAAATCGTGATTAGTTCCCAAAAAAAGCTATACACTTTAACATAGCAGCATATTCTAGCAAGCAGAGCCATGAAACCTCCTTCCAGACAGCACATAGCCATATGTGTAGGCTATATGTAAAATGTTGCAACTGCAATGCTGCCATGTTATTTTTGGATTTTCAGCTTGCACTATCTTTGGGATCGGCCTACAAAAACGGTTAGGCAATCACAAGAAATCGCGATTAGTTCCCAAAGAAAGCTATACACTTTAACATAGCAGCATATTCTAGCAAGCAGAGCCATGAAACCTCCTTCCAGACAGCACATAGCCATATGTGTAGGCTATATGTAAAATGTTGCAACTGCAATGCTGTCATGTTCTTTCTTGGATTTTCAGCTTGCACTATCTTTGAGATAGGCCCACGAAAACAGTTAGGCACTCACAAGAAATCGTGATTAGTTCCCAAAAAAAGCTATACACTTTAACATAGCAGCATATTCTAGCAAGCAGAGCCATGAAACCTCCTTCCAGACAGCACATAGCCATATGTGTAGGCTATATGTAAAATGTTGCAACTGCAATGCTGTCATGTTCTTGGATTTTCAGCTTGCACTATCTTTGGGATCGGCCTACAAAAACGGTTAGGCAATCACAAGAAATCGCGATTAGTTCCCAAAGAAAGCTATACACTTTAACATAGCAGCATATTCTAGCAAGCAGAGCCATGAAACCTCCTTCCAGACAGCACATAGCCATATGTGTAGGCTATATGTAAAATGTTGCAACTGCAATGCTGTCATGTTCTTTCTTGGATTTTCAGCTTGCACTATCTTTGGGATCGGCCTACAAAAACGGTTAGGCAATCACAAGAAATCGCGATTAGTTCCCAAAGAAAGCTATACACTTTAACATAGCACCATATTCTAGCAAGCAGAGCCATGAAACCTCCTTCCAGACAGCACATAGCCATATGTGTAGGCTATATGTAAAATGTTGCAACTTCAATGCTGCCATGTTTTTTTTTATTTTCAGCTTGCATTATCATTGGGATAGGCCCACGAAAACAGTTAGGCACTCACAAGAAATCGTGATTAGTTCCCAAAAAAAGCTATACACTTTAACATAGCAGCATATTCTAGCAAGCAGAGCCATGAAACCTCCTTCCAGACAGCACATAGCCATATGTGTAGGCTATATGTAAAATGTTGGAACTGCAATGCTGTCATGTTCTTTCTTGGATTTTCAGCTTGCACTATCTTTGAGATAGGCCCACGAAAACAGTTAGGCACTCACAAGAAATCGCGATTAGTTCCCAAAGAAAGCTATACACTTTAACATAGCAGCATATTCTAGCAAGCAGAGCCATGAAACCTCCTTCCAGACAGCACATAGCCATATGTGTAGGCTATATGTAAAATGTTGCAACTGCAATGCTGTCATGTTCTTTCTTGGATTTTCAGCTTGCACTATCTTTGGGATCGGCCTACAAAAACGGTTAGGCAATCACAAGAAATCGCGATTAGTTCCCAAAGAAAGCTATACACTTTAACATAGCAGCATATTCTAGCAAGCAGAGCCATGAAACCTCCTTCCAGACAGCACATAGCCATATGTGTAGGCTATATGTAAAATGTTGCAACTGCAATGCTGTCATGTTTTTTTTTTATTTTCAGCTTGCATTATTTTGGGATTGACCCACAAAAACGGTTAGGCACTCACAAGAAATCGCGATTAGTTCCCAAAGAAAGCTATACACTTTAACATAGCAGCATATTCTAGCAAGCAGAGCCATGAAACCTCCTTCCAGACAGCACATAGCCATATGTGTAGGCTATATGTAAAATGTTGCAACTGCAATGCTGTCATGTTCTTTCTTGGATTTTCAGCTTGCACTATCTTTGAGATAGGCCCACGAAAACAGTTAGGCACTCACAAGAAATTGCGATTAGTTCCCAAAGAAAGCTATACACTTTAACATAGCAGCATATTCTAGCAAGCAGAGCCATGAAACCTCCTTCCAGACAGCACATAGCCATATGTGTAGGCTATATGTAAAATGTTGCAACTGCAATGCTGTCATGTTCTTTCTTGGATTTTCAGCTTGCACTATCTTTGGGATTGACCCACACAAACGGTTAGGCACTCACAAGAAATTGCGATTAGTTCGCAAAGAAAGCCATGAAACCTCCTTCCAGACAGCACATAGCCATATGTGTAGGCTATATGTAAAATGTTGCAACTTCAATGCTGCCATGTTTTTTTTTATTTTCAGCTTGCATTATCTTTGGGATTGACCCACAAAAACGGTTAGGCACTCACAAGAAATCGCGATTAGTTCCCAAAGAAAGCTATACACTTTAACATAGCAGCATATTCTAGCAAGCAGAGCCATGAAACCTCCTTCCAGACAGCACATAGCCATATGTGTAGGCTATATGTAAAATGTTGCAACTGCAATGCTGTCATGTTCTTTCTTGGATTTTCAGCTTGCACTATCTTTGAGATAGGCCCTACAAAAACGGTTAGGCACTCACAAGAAATCGCGATTAGTTCCCAAAGAAAGCTATACACTTTAACATAGCAGCATATTCTAGCAAGCAGAGCCATGAAACCTCCTTCCAGACAGCACATAGCCATATGTGTAGGCTATATGTAAAATGTTGCAACTGCAATGCTGTCATGTTCTTTCTTGGATTTTCAGCTTGCACTATCTTTGGGATCGGCCTACAAAAACGGTTAGGCAATCACAAGAAATCGCGATTAGTTCCCAAAGAAAGCTATACACTTTAACATAGCAGCATATTCTAGCAAGCAGAGCCATGAAACCTCCTTCCAGACAGCACATAGCCATATGTGTAGGCTATATGTAAAATGTTGCAACTGCAATGCTGTCATGTTCTTTCTTGGATTTTCAGCTTGCACTATCTTTGAGATAGGCCCACGAAAACAGTTAGGCACTCACAAGAAATCGTGATTAGTTCCCAAAAAAAGCTATACACTTTAACATAGCAGCATATTCTAGCAAGCAGAGCCATGAAACCTCCTTCCAGACAGCACATAGCCATATGTGTAGGCTATATGTAAAATGTTGCAACTGCAATGCTGTCATGTTCTTTCTTGGATTTTCAGCTTGCACTATCTTTGAGATAGGCCCACAAAAACGGTTAGGCACTCACAAGAAATCGCGATTAGTTCCCAAAGAAAGCTATACACTTTAACATAGCAGCATATTCTAGCAAGCAGAGCCATGAAACCTCCTTCCAGACAGCACATAGCCATATGTGTAGGCTATATGTAAAATGTTGCAACTGCAATGCTGTCATGTTCTTTCTTGGATTTTCAGCTTGCACTATCTTTGGGATCGGCCTACAAAAACGGTTAGGCAATCACAAGAAATCGCGATTAGTTCCCAAAGAAAGCTATACACTTTAACATAGCAGCATATTCTAGCAAGCAGAGCCATGAAACCTCCTTCCAGACAGCACATAGCCATATGTGTAGGCTATATGTAAAATGTTGCAACTGCAATGCTGTCATGTTCTTTCTTGGATTTTCAGCTTGCACTATCTTTGAGATAGGCCCACGAAAACAGTTAGGCACTCACAAGAAATCGTGATTAGTTCCCAAAAAAAGCTATACACTTTAACATAGCAGCATATTCTAGCAAGCAGAGCCATGAAACCTCCTTCCAGACAGCACATAGCCATATGTGTAGGCTATATGTAAAATGTTGCAACTGCAATGCTGTCATGTTCTTTCTTGGATTTTCAGCTTGCACTATCTTTGGGATAGGCCCACGAAAACGGTTAGGCACTCACAAGAAATCGCGATTAGTTCCCAAAGAAAGCTATACACTTTAACATAGCAGCATATTCTAGCAAGCAGAGCCATGAAACCTCCTTCCAGACAGCACATAGCCATATGTGTAGGCTATATGTAAAATGTTGCAACTGCAATGCTGTCATGTTCTTTCTTGGATTTTCAGCTTGCACTATCTTTGGGATCGGCCTACAAAAACGGTTAGGCACTCACAAGAAATCGCGATTAGTTCCCAAAGAAAGCTATACACTTTAACATAGCAGCATATTCTAGCAAGCAGAGCCATGAAACCTCCTTCCAGACAGCACATAGCCATATGTGTAGGCTATATGTAAAATGTTGCAACTGCAATGCTGTCATGTTCTTTCTTGGATTTTCAGCTTGCACTATCTTTGAGATAGGCCCACGAAAAACGGTTAGGCACTCACAAGAAATCGCGATTAGTTCCCAAAGAAAGCTATACACTTTAACATAGCAGCATATTCTAGCAAGCAGAGCCATGAAACCTCCTTCCAGACAGCACATAGCCATATGTGTAGGCTATATGTAAAATGTTGCAACTGCAATGCTGTCATGTTCTTTCTTGGATTTTCAGCTTGCACTATCTTTGGGATCGGCCTACAAAAACGGTTAGGCACTCACAAGAAATCGCGATTAGTTCCCAAAGAAAGCTATACACTTTAACATAGCAGCATATTCTAGCAAGCAGAGCCATGAAACCTCCTTCCAGACAGCACATAGCCATATGTGTAGGCTATATGTAAAATGTTGCAACTGCAATGCTGTCATGTTCTTTCTTGGATTTTCAGCTTGCACTATCTTTGAGATAGGCCCACGAAAACAGTTAGGCACTCACAAGAAATCGTGATTAGTTCCCAAAGAAAGCTATACACTTTAACATAGCAGCATATTCTAGCAAGCAGAGCCATGAAACCTCCTTCCAGACAGCACATAGCCATATGTGTAGGCTATATGTAAAATGTTGCAACTGCAATGCTGTCATGTTCTTTCTTGGATTTTCAGCTTGCACTATCTTTGGGATCGGCCTACAAAAACGGTTAGGCACTCACAAGAAATCGCGATTAGTTCCCAAAGAAAGCTATACACTTTAACATAGCAGCATATTCTAGCAAGCAGAGCCATGAAACCTCCTTCCAGACAGCACATAGCCATATGTGTAGGCTATATGTAAAATGTTGCAACTGCAATGCTGTCATGTTCTTTCTTGGATTTTCAGCTTGCACTATCTTTGGGATCGGCCTACAAAAACGGTTAGGCAATCACAAGAAATCGCGATTAGTTCCCAAAGAAAGCTATACACTTTAACATAGCAGCATATTCTAGCAAGCAGAGCCATGAAACCTCCTTCCAGACAGCACATAGCCATATGTGTAGGCTATATGTAAAATGTTGCAACTGCAATGCTGTCATGTTCTTTCTTGGATTTTCAGCTTGCACTATCTTTGGGATAGGCCCACGAAAACAGGTTAGGCACTCACAAGAAATCGTGATTAGTTCCCAAAGAAAGCTATACACTTTAACATAGCAGCATATTCTAGCAAGCAGAGCCATGAAACCTCCTTCCAGACAGCACATAGCCATATGTGTAGGCTATATGTAAAATGTTGCAACTGCAATGCTGTCATGTTCTTTCTTGGATTTTCAGCTTGCACTATCTTTGAGATAGGCCCACGAAAACAGGTTAGGCACTCACAAGAAATCGCGATTAGTTCCCAAAGAAAGCTATACACTTTAACATAGCAGCATATTCTAGCAAGCAGAGCCATGAAACCTCCTTCCAGACAGCACATAGCCATATGTGTAGGCTATATGTAAAATGTTGCAACTGCAATGCTGTCATGTTCTTTCTTGGATTTTCAGCTTGCACTATCTTTGGGATCGGCCTACAAAAACGGTTAGGCAATCACAAGAAATCGCGATTAGTTCCCAAAGAAAGCTATACACTTTAACATAGCAGCATATTCTAGCAAGCAGAGCCATGAAACCTCCTTCCAGACAGCACATAGCCATATGTGTAGGCTATATGTAAAATGTTGCAACTGCAATGCTGTCATGTTCTTTCTTGGATTTTCAGCTTGCACTATCTTTGGGATAGGCCCACAAAAACGGTTAGGCACTCACAAGAAATCGCGATTAGTTCCCAAAGAAAGCTATACACTTTAACATAGCAGCATATTCTAGCAAGCAGAGCCATGAAACCTCCTTCCAGACAGCACATAGCCATATGTGTAGGCTATATGTAAAATGTTGCAACTGCAATGCTGTCATGTTCTTTCTTGGATTTTCAGCTTGCACTATCTTTGAGATAGGCCCACGAAAACAGTTAGGCACTCACAAGAAATCGTGATTAGTTCCCAAAAAAAGCTATACACTTTAACATAGCAGCATATTCTAGCAAGCAGAGCCATGAAACCTCCTTCCAGACAGCACATAGCCATATGTGTAGGCTATATGTAAAATGTTGCAACTGCAATGCTGTCATGTTCTTTCTTGGATTTTCAGCTTGCACTATCTTTGGGATCGGCCTACAAAAACGGTTAGGCACTCACAAGAAATCGCGATTAGTTCCCAAAGAAAGCTATACACTTTAACATAGCAGCATATTCTAGCAAGCAGAGCCATGAAACCTCCTTCCAGACAGCACATAGCCATATGTGTAGGCTATATGTAAAATGTTGCAACTGCAATGCTGTCATGTTCTTTCTTGGATTTTCAGCTTGCACTATCTTTGGGATAGGCCCTACAAAAACGGTTAGGCACTCACAAGAAATCGCGATTAGTTCCCAAAGAAAGCTATACACTTTAACATAGCAGCATATTCTAGCAAGCAGAGCCATGAAACCTCCTTCCAGACAGCACATAGCCATATGTGTAGGCTATATGTAAAATGTTGCAACTGCAATGCTGTCATGTTCTTTCTTGGATTTTCAGCTTGCACTATCTTTGGGATAGGCCCACAAAACGGTTAGGCACTCACAAGAAATCGCGATTAGTTCCCAAAGAAAGCTATACACTTTAACATAGCAGCATATTCTAGCAAGCAGAGCCATGAAACCTCCTTCCAGACAGCACATAGCCATATGTGTAGGCTATATGTAAAATGTTGCAACTGCAATGCTGTCATGTTCTTTCTTGGATTTTCAGCTTGCACTATCTTTGAGATAGGCCCACGAAAACGGTTAGGCACTCACAAGAAATTCGCGATTAGTTCCCAAAGAAAGCTATACACTTTAACATAGCAGCATATTCTAGCAAGCAGAGCCATGAAACCTCCTTCCAGACAGCACATAGCCATATGTGTAGGCTATATGTAAAATGTTGCAACTGCAATGCTGTCATGTTCTTTCTTGGATTTTCAGCTTGCACTATCTTTGGGATCGGCCTACAAAAACGGTTAGGCAATCACAAGAAATCGCGATTAGTTCCCAAAGAAAGCTATACACTTTAACATAGCAGCATATTCTAGCAAGCAGAGCCATGAAACCTCCTTCCAGACAGCACATAGCCATATGTGTAGGCTATATGTAAAATGTTGCAACTGCAATGCTGTCATGTTCTTTCTTGGATTTTCAGCTTGCACTATCTTTGGGATAGGCCCACGAAAAACGGTTAGGCACTCACAAGAAATCGCGATTAGTTCCCAAAGAAAGCTATACACTTTAACATAGCAGCATATTCTAGCAAGCAGAGCCATGAAACCTCCTTCCAGACAGCACATAGCCATATGTGTAGGCTATATGTAAAATGTTGCAACTGCAATGCTGTCATGTTCTTTCTTGGATTTTCAGCTTGCACTATCTTTGGGATAGGCCCACAAAAACGGTTAGGCACTCACAAGAAATCGCGATTAGTTCCCAAAGAAAGCTATACACTTTAACATAGCAGCATATTCTAGCAAGCAGAGCCATGAAACCTCCTTCCAGACAGCACATAGCCATATGTGTAGGCTATATGTAAAATGTTGCAACTGCAATGCTGTCATGTTCTTTCTTGGATTTTCAGCTTGCACTATCTTTGGGATCGGCCTACAAAAACGGTTAGGCAATCACAAGAAATCGCGATTAGTTCCCAAAGAAAGCTATACACTTTAACATAGCAGCATATTCTAGCAAGCAGAGCCATGAAACCTCCTTCCAGACAGCACATAGCCATATGTGTAGGCTATATGTAAAATGTTGCAACTGCAATGCTGTCATGTTCTTTCTTGGATTTTCAGCTTGCACTATCTTTGAGATAGGCCCACGAAAACAGTTAGGCACTCACAAGAAATCGCTGATTAGTTCCCAAAGAAAGCTATACACTTTAACATAGCAGCATATTCTAGCAAGCAGAGCCATGAAACCTCCTTCCAGACAGCACATAGCCATATGTGTAGGCTATATGTAAAATGTTGCAACTGCAATGCTGTCATGTTCTTTCTTGGATTTTCAGCTTGCACTATCTTTGGGATAGGCCCACGAAAACGGTTAGGCACTCACAAGAAATCGCGATTAGTTCCCAAAGAAAGCTATACACTTTAACATAGCAGCATATTCTAGCAAGCAGAGCCATGAAACCTCCTTCCAGACAGCACATAGCCATATGTGTAGGCTATATGTAAAATGTTGCAACTGCAATGCTGTCATGTTCTTTCTTGGATTTTCAGCTTGCACTATCTTTGGGATAGGCCCACAAAAACGGTTAGGCACTCACAAGAAATCGCGATTAGTTCCCAAAGAAAGCTATACACTTTAACATAGCAGCATATTCTAGCAAGCAGAGCCATGAAACCTCCTTCCAGACAGCACATAGCCATATGTGTAGGCTATATGTAAAATGTTGCAACTGCAATGCTGTCATGTTCTTTCTTGGATTTTCAGCTTGCACTATCTTTGGGATAGGCCCACGAAAACGGTTAGGCACTCACAAGAAATCGCGATTAGTTCCCAAAGAAAGCTATACACTTTAACATAGCAGCATATTCTAGCAAGCAGAGCCATGAAACCTCCTTCCAGACAGCACATAGCCATATGTGTAGGCTATATGTAAAATGTTGCAACTGCAATGCTGTCATGTTCTTTCTTGGATTTTCAGCTTGCACTATCTTTGGGATCGGCCTACAAAAACGGTTAGGCACTCACAAGAAATCGCGATTAGTTCCCAAAGAAAGCTATACACTTTAACATAGCAGCATATTCTAGCAAGCAGAGCCATGAAACCTCCTTCCAGACAGCACATAGCCATATGTGTAGGCTATATGTAAAATGTTGCAACTGCAATGCTGTCATGTTCTTTCTTGGATTTTCAGCTTGCACTATCTTTGAGATAGGCCCACGAAAACGGTTAGGCACTCACAAGAAATCGCGATTAGTTCCCAAAGAAAGCTATACACTTTAACATAGCAGCATATTCTAGCAAGCAGAGCCATGAAACCTCCTTCCAGACAGCACATAGCCATATGTGTAGGCTATATGTAAAATGTTGCAACTGCAATGCTGTCATGTTCTTTCTTGGATTTTCAGCTTGCACTATCTTTGGGATAGGCCCACGAAAACGGTTAGGCACTCACAAGAAATCGCGATTAGTTCCCAAAGAAAGCTATACACTTTAACATAGCAGCATATTCTAGCAAGCAGAGCCATGAAACCTCCTTCCAGACAGCACATAGCCATATGTGTAGGCTATATGTAAAATGTTGCAACTGCAATGCTGTCATGTTCTTTCTTGGATTTTCAGCTTGCACTATCTTTGGGATCGGCCTACAAAAACGGTTAGGCACTCACAAGAAATCGCGATTAGTTCCCAAAGAAAGCTATACACTTTAACATAGCAGCATATTCTAGCAAGCAGAGCCATGAAACCTCCTTCCAGACAGCACATAGCCATATGTGTAGGCTATATGTAAAATGTTGGAACTGCAATGCTGTCATGTTCTTTCTTGGATTTTCAGCTTGCACTATCTTTGAGATAGGCCCACGAAAACAGTTAGGCACTCACAAGAAATCGCGATTAGTTCCCAAAGAAAGCTATACACTTTAACATAGCAGCATATTCTAGCAAGCAGAGCCATGAAACCTCCTTCCAGACAGCACATAGCCATATGTGTAGGCTATATGTAAAATGTTGCAACTGCAATGCTGTCATGTTCTTTCTTGGATTTTCAGCTTGCACTATCTTTGGGATCGGCCTACAAAAACGGTTAGGCAATCACAAGAAATCGCGATTAGTTCCCAAAGAAAGCTATACACTTTAACATAGCAGCATATTCTAGCAAGCAGAGCCATGAAACCTCCTTCCAGACAGCACATAGCCATATGTGTAGGCTATATGTAAAATGTTGCAACTGCAATGCTGTCATGTTCTTTCTTGGATTTTCAGCTTGCACTATCTTTGGGATCGGCCTACAAAAACGGTTAGGCACTCACAAGAAATCGCGATTAGTTCCCAAAGAAAGCTATACACTTTAACATAGCAGCATATTCTAGCAAGCAGAGCCATGAAACCTCCTTCCAGACAGCACATAGCCATATGTGTAGGCTATATGTAAAATGTTGCAACTGCAATGCTGTCATGTTCTTTCTTGGATTTTCAGCTTGCACTATCTTTGGGATAGGCCCACGAAAAACGGTTAGGCACTCACAAGAAATCGCGATTAGTTCCCAAAGAAAGCTATACACTTTAACATAGCAGCATATTCTAGCAAGCAGAGCCATGAAACCTCCTTCCAGACAGCACATAGCCATATGTGTAGGCTATATGTAAAATGTTGCAACTGCAATGCTGTCATGTTCTTTCTTGGATTTTCAGCTTGCACTATCTTTGAGATAGGCCCACGAAAACGGTTAGGCACTCACAAGAAATCGCGATTAGTTCCCAAAGAAAGCTATACACTTTAACATAGCAGCATATTCTAGCAAGCAGAGCCATGAAACCTCCTTCCAGACAGCACATAGCCATATGTGTAGGCTATATGTAAAATGTTGCAACTGCAATGCTGTCATGTTCTTTCTTGGATTTTCAGCTTGCACTATCTTTGGGATCGGCCTACAAAAACGGTTAGGCACTCACAAGAAATCGCGATTAGTTCCCAAAGAAAGCTATACACTTTAACATAGCAGCATATTCTAGCAAGCAGAGCCATGAAACCTCCTTCCAGACAGCACATAGCCATATGTGTAGGCTATATGTAAAATGTTGCAACTGCAATGCTGTCATGTTCTTTCTTGGATTTTCAGCTTGCACTATCTTTGGGATCGGCCCACAAAAACGGTTAGGCACTCACAAGAAATCGCGATTAGTTCCCAAAGAAAGCTATACACTTTAACATAGCAGCATATTCTAGCAAGCAGAGCCATGAAACCTCCTTCCAGACAGCACATAGCCATATGTGTAGGCTATATGTAAAATGTTGCAACTGCAATGCTGTCATGTTCTTTCTTGGATTTTCAGCTTGCACTATCTTTGAGATAGGCCCACGAAAACAGTTAGGCACTCACAAGAAATCGCGATTAGTTCCCAAAGAAAGCTATACACTTTAACATAGCAGCATATTCTAGCAAGCAGAGCCATGAAACCTCCTTCCAGACAGCACATAGCCATATGTGTAGGCTATATGTAAAATGTTGCAACTGCAATGCTGTCATGTTCTTTCTTGGATTTTCAGCTTGCACTATCTTTGGGATTGACCCACAAAAACGGTTAGGCACTCACAAGAAATTGCGATTAGTTCCCAAAGAAAGCTATACACTTTAACATAGCAGCATATTCTAGCAAGCAGAGCCATGAAACCTCCTTCCAGACAGCACATAGCCATATGTGTAGGCTATATGTAAAATGTTGCAACTGCAATGCTGTCATATTCTTTCTTGGATTTTCAGCTTGCACTATCTTTGGGATTGACCCACACAAACGGTTAGGCACTCACAAGAAATTGCGATTAGTTCGCAAAGAAAGCCATGAAACCTCCTTCCAGACAGCACATAGCCATATGTGTAGGCTATATGTAAAATGTTTCAACTTCAATGCTGCCATGTTTTTTTTATTTTCAGCTTGCATTATCTTTGGGATTGACCGACAAAAACGGTTAGGCACTCACAAGAAATCGCGATTAGTTCCCAAAGAAAGCTATACACTTTAACATAGCAGCATATTCTAGCAAGCAGAGCCATGAAACCTCCTTCCAGACAGCACATAGCCATATGTGTAGGCTATATGTAAAATGTTGCAACTGCAATGCTGTCATGTTCTTTCTTGGATTTTCAGCTTGCACTATCTATGAGATAGGCCCATGAAAACGGTTCGGCACTCACAAGAAATTGCGATTAGTTCCCAAAGAAAGCTATACACTTTAACATAGCAGCATATTCTAGCAAGCAGAGCCATGAAACCTCCTTCCAGACAGCACATAGCCATATGTGTAGGCTATATGTAAAATGTTGCAACTGCAATGCTGTCATGTTCTTTCTTGGATTTTCAGCTTGCACTATCTTTGGGATCGGCCTACAAAAACGGTTAGGCAATCACAAGAAATCGCGATTAGTTCCCAAAGAAAGCTATACACTTTAACATAGCAGCATATTCTAGCAAGCAGAGCCATGAAACCTCCTTCCAGACAGCACATAGCCATATGTGTAGGCTATATGTAAAATGTTGCAACTGCAATGCTGTCATGTTCTTTCTTGGATTTTCAGCTTGCACTATCTTTGAGATAGGCCCACGAAAACAGTTAGGCACTCACAAGAAATCGTGATTAGTTCCCAAAAAAGCTATACACTTTAACATAGCAGCATATTCTAGCAAGCAGAGCCATGAAACCTCCTTCCAGACAGCACATAGCCATATGTGTAGGCTATATGTAAAATGTTGCAACTGCAATGCTGTCATGTTCTTTCTTGGATTTTCAGCTTGCACTATCTTTGGGATCGGCCTACAAAAACGGTTAGGCAATCACAAGAAATCGCGATTAGTTCCCAAAGAAAGCTATACACTTTAACATAGCAGCATATTCTAGCAAGCAGAGCCATGAAACCTCCTTCCAGACAGCACATAGCCATATGTGTAGGCTATATGTAAAATGTTGCAACTGCAATGCTGTCATGTTCTTTCTTGGATTTTCAGCTTGCACTATCTTTGGGATAGGCCCACAAAAACGGTTAGGCACTCACAAGAAATCGCGATTAGTTCCCAAAGAAAGCTATACACTTTAACATAGCAGCATATTCTAGCAAGCAGAGCCATGAAACCTCCTTCCAGACAGCACATAGCCATATGTGTAGGCTATATGTAAAATGTTGCAACTGCAATGCTGTCATGTTCTTTCTTGGATTTTCAGCTTGCACTATCTTTGGGATCGGCCTACAAAAACGGTTAGGCAATCACAAGAAATCGCGATTAGTTCCCAAAGAAAGCTATACACTTTAACATAGCAGCATATTCTAGCAAGCAGAGCCATGAAACCTCCTTCCAGACAGCACATAGCCATATGTGTAGGCTATATGTAAAATGTTGCAACTGCAATGCTGTCCATGTTCTTTCTTGGATTTTCAGCTTGCACTATCTTTGGGATAGGCCCACAAAAACGGTTAGGCACTCACAAGAAATCGCGATTAGTTCCCAAAGAAAGCTATACACTTTAACATAGCAGCATATTCTAGCAAGCAGAGCCATGAAACCTCCTTCCAGACAGCACATAGCCATATGTGTAGGCTATATGTAAAATGTTGCAACTGCAATGCTGTCATGTTCTTTCTTGGATTTTCAGCTTGCACTATCTTTGGATAGGCCCACGAAAACAGGTTAGGCACTCACAAGAAATCGCGATTAGTTCCCAAAGAAAGCTATACACTTTAACATAGCAGCATATTCTAGCAAGCAGAGCCATGAAACCTCCTTCCAGACAGCACATAGCCATATGTGTAGGCTATATGTAAAATGTTGCAACTGCAATGCTGTCATGTTCTTTCTTGGATTTTCAGCTTGCACTATCTTTGGGATAGGCCCACAAAAACGGTTAGGCACTCACAAGAAATCGCGATTAGTTCCCAAAGAAAGCTATACACTTTAACATAGCAGCATATTCTAGCAAGCAGAGCCATGAAACCTCCTTCCAGACAGCACATAGCCATATGTGTAGGCTATATGTAAAATGTTGGAACTGCAATGCTGTCATGTTCTTTCTTGGATTTTCAGCTTGCACTATCTTTGGGATAGGCCCACGAAAACGGTTAGGCACTCACAAGAAATCGCGATTAGTTCCCAAAGAAAGCTATACACTTTAACATAGCAGCATATTCTAGCAAGCAGAGCCATGAAACCTCCTTCCAGACAGCACATAGCCATATGTGTAGGCTATATGTAAAATGTTGCAACTGCAATGCTGTCATGTTCTTTCTTGGATTTTCAGCTTGCACTATCTTTGGGATCGGCCTACAAAAACGGTTAGGCAATCACAAGAAATCGCGATTAGTTCCCAAAGAAAGCTATACACTTTAACATAGCAGCATATTCTAGCAAGCAGAGCCATGAAACCTCCTTCCAGACAGCACATAGCCATATGTGTAGGCTATATGTAAAATGTTGCAACTGCAATGCTGTCATGTTCTTTCTTGGATTTTCAGCTTGCACTATCTTTGAGATAGGCCCACGAAAACGGTTAGGCACTCACAAGAAATCGCGATTAGTTCCCAAAGAAAGCTATACACTTTAACATAGCAGCATATTCTAGCAAGCAGAGCCGTGAAACCTCCTTGCAGACAGCACATAGCCATATGTGTAGGCTATATGTAAAATGTTGCAACTGCAATGCTGTCATGTTCTTTCTTGGATTTTCAGCTTGCACTATCTTTGGGATCGGCCCTACAAAAACGGTTAGGCACTCACAAGAAATCGCGATTAGTTCCCAAAGAAAGCTATACACTTTAACATAGCAGCATATTCTAGCAAGCAGAGCCATGAAACCTCCTTCCAGACAGCACATAGCCATATGTGTAGGCTATATGTAAAATGTTGCAACTGCAATGCTGTCATGTTCTTTCTTGGATTTTCAGCTTGCACTATCTTTGAGATAGGCCCTACAAAAACGGTTAGGCACTCACAAGAAATCGCGATTAGTTCCCAAAGAAAGCTATACACTTTAACATAGCAGCATATTCTAGCAAGCAGAGCCATGAAACCTCCTTCCAGACAGCACATAGCCATATGTGTAGGCTATATGTAAAATGTTGCAACTGCAATGCTGTCATGTTCTTTCTTGGATTTTCAGCTTGCACTATCTTTGGGATCGGCCTACAAAAACGGTTAGGCAATCACAAGAAATCGCGATTAGTTCCCAAAGAAAGCTATACACTTTAACATAGCAGCATATTCTAGCAAGCAGAGCCATGAAACCTCCTTCCAGACAGCACATAGCCATATGTGTAGGCTATATGTAAAATGTTGCAACTGCAATGCTGTCATGTTCTTTCTTGGATTTTCAGCTTGCACTATCTTTGAGATAGGCCCACGAAAACAGGTTAGGCACTCACAAGAAATCGCGATTAGTTCCCAAAGAAAGCTATACACTTTAACATAGCAGCATATTCTAGCAAGCAGAGCCATGAAACCTCCTTCCAGACAGCACATAGCCATATGTGTAGGCTATATGTAAAATGTTGCAACTGCAATGCTGTCATGTTCTTTCTTGGATTTTCAGCTTGCACTATCTTTGAGATAGGCCCACGAAAACGGTTAGGCACTCACAAGAAATCGCGATTAGTTCCCAAAGAAAGCTATACACTTTAACATAGCAGCATATTCTAGCAAGCAGAGCCATGAAACCTCCTTCCAGACAGCACATAGCCATATGTGTAGGCTATATGTAAAATGTTGCAACTGCAATGCTGTCATGTTCTTTCTTGGATTTTCAGCTTGCACTATCTTTGGGATCGGCCTACAAAAACGGTTAGGCACTCACAAGAAATCGCGATTAGTTCCCAAAGAAAGCTATACACTTTAACATAGCAGCATATTCTAGCAAGCAGAGCCATGAAACCTCCTTCCAGACAGCACATAGCCATATGTGTAGGCTATATGTAAAATGTTGCAACTGCAATGCTGTCATGTTCTTTCTTGGATTTTCAGCTTGCACTATCTTTGAGATAGGCCCACGAAAACGGTTAGGCACTCACAAGAAATCGCGATTAGTTCCCAAAGAAAGCTATACACTTTAACATAGCAGCATATTCTAGCAAGCAGAGCCATGAAACCTCCTTCCAGACAGCACATAGCCATATGTGTAGGCTATATGTAAAATGTTGCAACTGCAATGCTGTCATGTTCTTTCTTGGATTTTCAGCTTGCACTATCTTTGGGATCGGCCTACAAAAACGGTTAGGCAATCACAAGAAATCGCGATTAGTTCCCAAAGAAAGCTATACACTTTAACATAGCAGCATATTCTAGCAAGCAGAGCCATGAAACCTCCTTCCAGACAGCACATAGCCATATGTGTAGGCTATATGTAAAATGTTGCAACTGCAATGCTGTCATGTTCTTTCTTGGATTTTCAGCTTGCACTATCTTTGGGATCGGCCCACAAAAACGGTTAGGCACTCACAAGAAATCGCGATTAGTTCCCAAAGAAAGCTATACACTTTAACATAGCAGCATATTCTAGCAAGCAGAGCCATGAAACCTCCTTCCAGACAGCACATAGCCATATGTGTAGGCTATATGTAAAATGTTGCAACTGCAATGCTGTCATGTTCTTTCTTGGATTTTCAGCTTGCACTATCTTTGGGATAGGCCCACGAAAACGGTTAGGCACTCACAAGAAATCGCGATTAGTTCCCAAAGAAAGCTATACACTTTAACATAGCAGCATATTCTAGCAAGCAGAGCCATGAAACCTCCTTCCAGACAGCACATAGCCATATGTGTAGGCTATATGTAAAATGTTGCAACTGCAATGCTGTCATGTTCTTTCTTGGATTTTCAGCTTGCACTATCTTTGGGATAGGCCCACAAAAACGGTTAGGCACTCACAAGAAATCGCGATTAGTTCCCAAAGAAAGCTATACACTTTAACATAGCAGCATATTCTAGCAAGCAGAGCCATGAAACCTCCTTCCAGACAGCACATAGCCATATGTGTAGGCTATATGTAAAATGTTGCAACTGCAATGCTGTCATGTTCTTTCTTGGATTTTCAGCTTGCACTATCTTTGGGATAGGCCCACAAAAACGGTTAGGCACTCACAAGAAATCGCGATTAGTTCCCAAAGAAAGCTATACACTTTAACATAGCAGCATATTCTAGCAAGCAGAGCCATGAAACCTCCTTCCAGACAGCACATAGCCATATGTGTAGGCTATATGTAAAATGTTGCAACTGCAATGCTGTCATGTTCTTTCTTGGATTTTCAGCTTGCACTATCTTTGGGATCGGCCTACAAAAACGGTTAGGCACTCACAAGAAATCGCGATTAGTTCCCAAAGAAAGCTATACACTTTAACATAGCAGCATATTCTAGCAAGCAGAGCCATGAAACCTCCTTCCAGACAGCACATAGCCATATGTGTAGGCTATATGTAAAATGTTGCAACTGCAATGCTGTCATGTTCTTTCTTGGATTTTCAGCTTGCACTATCTTTGGGATCGGCCTACAAAAACGGTTAGGCACTCACAAGAAATCGCGATTAGTTCCCAAAGAAAGCTATACACTTTAACATAGCAGCATATTCTAGCAAGCAGAGCCATGAAACCTCCTTCCAGACAGCACATAGCCATATGTGTAGGCTATATGTAAAATGTTGCAACTGCAATGCTGTCATGTTCTTTCTTGGATTTTCAGCTTGCACTATCTTTGGGATCGGCCCTACAAAAACGGTTAGGCAATCACAAGAAATCGCGATTAGTTCCCAAAGAAAGCTATACACTTTAACATAGCAGCATATTCTAGCAAGCAGAGCCATGAAACCTCCTTCCAGACAGCACATAGCCATATGTGTAGGCTATATGTAAAATGTTGCAACTGCAATGCTGTCATGTTCTTTCTTGGATTTTCAGCTTGCACTATCTTTGGGATCGGCCTACAAAAACGGTTAGGCACTCACAAGAAATCGCGATTAGTTCCCAAAGAAAGCTATACACTTTAACATAGCAGCATATTCTAGCAAGCAGAGCCATGAAACCTCCTTCCAGACAGCACATAGCCATATGTGTAGGCTATATGTAAAATGTTGCAACTGCAATGCTGTCATGTTCTTTCTTGGATTTTCAGCTTGCACTATCTTTGGGATAGGCCCACAAAAACGGTTAGGCACTCACAAGAAATCGCGATTAGTTCCCAAAGAAAGCTATACACTTTAACATAGCAGCATATTCTAGCAAGCAGAGCCATGAAACCTCCTTCCAGACAGCACATAGCCATATGTGTAGGCTATATGTAAAATGTTGCAACTGCAATGCTGTCATGTTCTTTCTTGGATTTTCAGCTTGCACTATCTTTGGGATCGGCCTACAAAAACGGTTAGGCACTCACAAGAAATCGCGATTAGTTCCCAAAGAAAGCTATACACTTTAACATAGCAGCATATTCTAGCAAGCAGAGCCATGAAACCTCCTTCCAGACAGCACATAGCCATATGTGTAGGCTATATGTAAAATGTTGCAACTGCAATGCTGTCATGTTCTTTCTTGGATTTTCAGCTTGCACTATCTTTGGGATCGGCCTACAAAAACGGTTAGGCAATCACAAGAAATCGCGATTAGTTCCCAAAGAAAGCTATACACTTTAACATAGCAGCATATTCTAGCAAGCAGAGCCATGAAACCTCCTTCCAGACAGCACATAGCCATATGTGTAGGCTATATGTAAAATGTTGCAACTGCAATGCTGTCATGTTCTTTCTTGGATTTTCAGCTTGCACTATCTTTGAGATAGGCCCTACAAAAACGGTTAGGCACTCACAAGAAATCGCGATTAGTTCCCAAAGAAAGCTATACACTTTAACATAGCAGCATATTCTAGCAAGCAGAGCCATGAAACCTCCTTCCAGACAGCACATAGCCATATGTGTAGGCTATATGTAAAATGTTGCAACTGCAATGCTGTCATGTTCTTTCTTGGATTTTCAGCTTGCACTATCTTTGGGATCGGCCTACAAAAACGGTTAGGCACTCACAAGAAATCGCGATTAGTTCCCAAAGAAAGCTATACACTTTAACATAGCAGCATATTCTAGCAAGCAGAGCCATGAAACCTCCTTCCAGACAGCACATAGCCATATGTGTAGGCTATATGTAAAATGTTGCAACTGCAATGCTGTCATGTTTTTTTTTTTATTTTCAGCTTGCATTATCTTTGGGATTGACCCACAAAAACGGTTAGGCACTCACAAGAAATCGCGATTAGTTCCCAAAGAAAGCTATACACTTTAACATAGCAGCATATTCTAGCAAGCAGAGCCATGAAACCTCCTTCCAGACAGCACATAGCCATATGTGTAGGCTATATGTAAAATGTTGCAACTGCAATGCTGTCATGTTCTTTCTTGGATTTTCAGCTTGCACTATCTTTGGGATCGGCCCTACAAAAACGGTTAGGCACTCACAAGAAATCGCGATTAGTTCCCAAAGAAAGCTATACACTTTAACATAGCAGCATATTCTAGCAAGCAGAGCCATGAAACCTCCTTCCAGACAGCACATAGCCATATGTGTAGGCTATATGTAAAATGTTGCAACTGCAATGCTGTCATGTTCTTTCTTGGATTTTCAGCTTGCACTATCTTTGGGATAGGCCCACAAAAACGGTTAGGCACTCACAAGAAATCGCGATTAGTTCCCAAAGAAAGCTATACACTTTAACATAGCAGCATATTCTAGCAAGCAGAGCCATGAAACCTCCTTCCAGACAGCACATAGCCATATGTGTAGGCTATATGTAAAATGTTGCAACTGCAATGCTGTCATGTTCTTTCTTGGATTTTCAGCTTGCACTATCTTTGGGATCGGCCTACAAAAACGGTTAGGCAATCACAAGAAATCGCGATTAGTTCCCAAAGAAAGCTATACACTTTAACATAGCAGCATATTCTAGCAAGCAGAGCCATGAAACCTCCTTCCAGACAGCACATAGCCATATGTGTAGGCTATATGTAAAATGTTGCAACTGCAATGCTGTCATGTTCTTTCTTGGATTTTCAGCTTGCACTATCTTTGGGATCGGCCTACAAAAACGGTTAGGCACTCACAAGAAATCGCGATTAGTTCCCAAAGAAAGCTATACACTTTAACATAGCAGCATATTCTAGCAAGCAGAGCCATGAAACCTCCTTCCAGACAGCACATAGCCATATGTGTAGGCTATATGTAAAATGTTGCAACTGCAATGCTGTCATGTTCTTTCTTGGATTTTCAGCTTGCACTATCTTTGGGATAGGCCCACAAAAACGGTTAGGCACTCACAAGAAATCGCGATTAGTTCCCAAAGAAAGCTATACACTTTAACATAGCAGCATATTCTAGCAAGCAGAGCCATGAAACCTCCTTCCAGACAGCACATAGCCATATGTGTAGGCTATATGTAAAATGTTGCAACTGCAATGCTGTCATGTTCTTTCTTGGATTTTCAGCTTGCACTATCTTTGAGATAGGCCCACGAAAAACGGTTAGGCACTCACAAGAAATCGCGATTAGTTCCCAAAGAAAGCTATACACTTTAACATAGCAGCATATTCTAGCAAGCAGAGCCATGAAACCTCCTTCCAGACAGCACATAGCCATATGTGTAGGCTATATGTAAAATGTTGCAACTGCAATGCTGTCATGTTCTTTCTTGGATTTTCAGCTTGCACTATCTTTGAGATAGGCCCACGAAAACGGTTAGGCACTCACAAGAAATCGCGATTAGTTCCCAAAGAAAGCTATACACTTTAACATAGCAGCATATTCTAGCAAGCAGAGCCATGAAACCTCCTTCCAGACAGCACATAGCCATATGTGTAGGCTATATGTAAAATGTTGCAACTGCAATGCTGTCATGTTCTTTCTTGGATTTTCAGCTTGCACTATCTTTGGGATCGGCCTACAAAAACGGTTAGGCACTCACAAGAAATTCGCGATTAGTTCCCAAAGAAAGCTATACACTTTAACATAGCAGCATATTCTAGCAAGCAGAGCCATGAAACCTCCTTCCAGACAGCACATAGCCATATGTGTAGGCTATATGTAAAATGTTGCAACTGCAATGCTGTCATGTTCTTTCTTGGATTTTCAGCTTGCACTATCTTTGAGATAGGCCCACGAAAACAGGTTAGGCACTCACAAGAAATCGCGATTAGTTCCCAAAGAAAGCTATACACTTTAACATAGCAGCATATTCTAGCAAGCAGAGCCATGAAACCTCCTTCCAGACAGCACATAGCCATATGTGTAGGCTATATGTAAAATGTTGCAACTGCAATGCTGTCATGTTCTTTCTTGGATTTTCAGCTTGCACTATCTTTGGGATCGGCCTACAAAAACGGTTAGGCACTCACAAGAAATCGCGATTAGTTCCCAAAGAAAGCTATACACTTTAACATAGCAGCATATTCTAGCAAGCAGAGCCATGAAACCTCCTTCCAGACAGCACATAGCCATATGTGTAGGCTATATGTAAAATGTTGCAACTGCAATGCTGTCATGTTCTTTCTTGGATTTTCAGCTTGCACTATCTTTGAGATAGGCCCACGAAAACGGTTAGGCACTCACAAGAAATCGCGATTAGTTCCCAAAGAAAGCTATACACTTTAACATAGCAGCATATTCTAGCAAGCAGAGCCATGAAACCTCCTTCCAGACAGCACATAGCCATATGTGTAGGCTATATGTAAAATGTTGCAACTGCAATGCTGTCATGTTCTTTCTTGGATTTTCAGCTTGCACTATCTTTGGGATCGGCCCTACAAAAACGGTTAGGCACTCACAAGAAATCGCGATTAGTTCCCAAAGAAAGCTATACACTTTAACATAGCAGCATATTCTAGCAAGCAGAGCCATGAAACCTCCTTCCAGACAGCACATAGCCATATGTGTAGGCTATATGTAAAATGTTGCAACTGCAATGCTGTCATGTTCTTTCTTGGATTTTCAGCTTGCACTATCTTTGGGATCGGCCCTACAAAAACGGTTAGGCACTCACAAGAAATCGCGATTAGTTCCCAAAGAAAGCTATACACTTTAACATAGCAGCATATTCTAGCAAGCAGAGCCATGAAACCTCCTTCCAGACAGCACATAGCCATATGTGTAGGCTATATGTAAAATGTTGCAACTGCAATGCTGTCATGTTCTTTCTTGGATTTTCAGCTTGCACTATCTTTGGGATAGGCCCTACGAAAACAGGTTAGGCACTCACAAGAAATCGCGATTAGTTCCCAAAGAAAGCTATACACTTTAACATAGCAGCATATTCTAGCAAGCAGAGCCATGAAACCTCCTTCCAGACAGCACATAGCCATATGTGTAGGCTATATGTAAAATGTTGCAACTGCAATGCTGTCATGTTCTTTCTTGGATTTTCAGCTTGCACTATCTTTGGGATCGGCCTACAAAAACGGTTAGGCACTCACAAGAAATCGCGATTAGTTCCCAAAGAAAGCTATACACTTTAACATAGCAGCATATTCTAGCAAGCAGAGCCATGAAACCTCCTTCCAGACAGCACATAGCCATATGTGTAGGCTATATGTAAAATGTTGCAACTGCAATGCTGTCATGTTCTTTCTTGGATTTTCAGCTTGCACTATCTTTGGGATCGGCCTACAAAAACGGTTAGGCACTCACAAGAAATCGCGATTAGTTCCCAAAGAAAGCTATACACTTTAACATAGCAGCATATTCTAGCAAGCAGAGCCATGAAACCTCCTTCCAGACAGCACATAGCCATATGTGTAGGCTATATGTAAAATGTTGCAACTGCAATGCTGTCATGTTCTTTCTTGGATTTTCAGCTTGCACTATCTTTGGGATCGGCCCTACAAAAACGGTTAGGCACTCACAAGAAATCGCGATTAGTTCCCAAAGAAAGCTATACACTTTAACATAGCAGCATATTCTAGCAAGCAGAGCCATGAAACCTCCTTCCAGACAGCACATAGCCATATGTGTAGGCTATATGTAAAATGTTGCAACTGCAATGCTGTCATGTTCTTTCTTGGATTTTCAGCTTGCACTATCTTTGGGATCGGCCCACGAAAACGGTTAGGCACTCACAAGAAATCGCGATTAGTTCCCAAAGAAAGCTATACACTTTAACATAGCAGCATATTCTAGCAAGCAGAGCCATGAAACCTCCTTCCAGACAGCACATAGCCATATGTGTAGGCTATATGTAAAATGTTGCAACTGCAATGCTGTCATGTTCTTTCTTGGATTTTCAGCTTGCACTATCTTTGGGATCGGCCCTACAAAAACGGTTAGGCACTCACAAGAAATCGCGATTAGTTCCCAAAGAAAGCTATACACTTTAACATAGCAGCATATTCTAGCAAGCAGAGCCATGAAACCTCCTTCCAGACAGCACATAGCCATATGTGTAGGCTATATGTAAAATGTTGCAACTGCAATGCTGTCATGTTCTTTCTTGGATTTTCAGCTTGCACTATCTTTGGGATCGGCCTACAAAAACGGTTAGGCACTCACAAGAAATCGCGATTAGTTCCCAAAGAAAGCTATACACTTTAACATAGCAGCATATTCTAGCAAGCAGAGCCATGAAACCTCCTTCCAGACAGCACATAGCCATATGTGTAGGCTATATGTAAAATGTTGCAACTGCAATGCTGTCATGTTCTTTCTTGGATTTTCAGCTTGCACTATCTTTGGGATCGGCCTACAAAAACGGTTAGGCAATCACAAGAAATCGCGATTAGTTCCCAAAGAAAGCTATACACTTTAACATAGCAGCATATTCTAGCAAGCAGAGCCATGAAACCTCCTTCCAGACAGCACATAGCCATATGTGTAGGCTATATGTAAAATGTTGCAACTGCAATGCTGTCATGTTCTTTCTTGGATTTTCAGCTTGCACTATCTTTGAGATCGGCCCTACAAAAACGGTTAGGCACTCACAAGAAATCGCGATTAGTTCCCAAAGAAAGCTATACACTTTAACATAGCAGCATATTCTAGCAAGCAGAGCCATGAAACCTCCTTCCAGACAGCACATAGCCATATGTGTAGGCTATATGTAAAATGTTGCAACTGCAATGCTGTCATGTTCTTTCTTGGATTTTCAGCTTGCACTATCTTTGGGATAGGCCCTACGAAAACGGTTAGGCACTCACAAGAAATCGCGATTAGTTCCCAAAGAAAGCTATACACTTTAACATAGCAGCATATTCTAGCAAGCAGAGCCATGAAACCTCCTTCCAGACAGCACATAGCCATATGTGTAGGCTATATGTAAAATGTTGCAACTGCAATGCTGTCATGTTCTTTCTTGGATTTTCAGCTTGCACTATCTTTGGGATCGGCCTACAAAAACGGTTAGGCACTCACAAGAAATCGCGATTAGTTCCCAAAGAAAGCTATACACTTTAACATAGCAGCATATTCTAGCAAGCAGAGCCATGAAACCTCCTTCCAGACAGCACATAGCCATATGTGTAGGCTATATGTAAAATGTTGCAACTGCAATGCTGTCATGTTCTTTCTTGGATTTTCAGCTTGCACTATCTTTGAGATAGGCCCACGAAAAACGGTTAGGCACTCACAAGAAATCGCGATTAGTTCCCAAAGAAAGCTATACACTTTAACATAGCAGCATATTCTAGCAAGCAGAGCCATGAAACCTCCTTCCAGACAGCACATAGCCATATGTGTAGGCTATATGTAAAATGTTGCAACTGCAATGCTGTCATGTTCTTTCTTGGATTTTCAGCTTGCACTATCTTTGGGATCGGCCTACAAAAACGGTTAGGCAATCACAAGAAATCGCGATTAGTTCCCAAAGAAAGCTATACACTTTAACATAGCAGCATATTCTAGCAAGCAGAGCCATGAAACCTCCTTCCAGACAGCACATAGCCATATGTGTAGGCTATATGTAAAATGTTGCAACTGCAATGCTGTCATGTTCTTTCTTGGATTTTCAGCTTGCACTATCTTTGGGATCGGCCCTACAAAAACGGTTAGGCACTCACAAGAAATCGCGATTAGTTCCCAAAGAAAGCTATACACTTTAACATAGCAGCATATTCTAGCAAGCAGAGCCATGAAACCTCCTTCCAGACAGCACATAGCCATATGTGTAGGCTATATGTAAAATGTTGCAACTGCAATGCTGTCATGTTCTTTCTTGGATTTTCAGCTTGCACTATCTTTGAGATAGGCCCACGAAAACGGTTAGGCACTCACAAGAAATCGCGATTAGTTCCCAAAGAAAGCTATACACTTTAACATAGCAGCATATTCTAGCAAGCAGAGCCATGAAACCTCCTTCCAGACAGCACATAGCCATATGTGTAGGCTATATGTAAAATGTTGCAACTGCAATGCTGTCATGTTCTTTCTTGGATTTTCAGCTTGCACTATCTTTGGGATTGACCCACAAAAACGGTTAGGCACTCACAAGAAATCGCGATTAGTTCCCAAAGAAAGCTATACACTTTAACATAGCAGCATATTCTAGCAAGCAGAGCCATGAAACCTCCTTCCAGACAGCACATAGCCATATGTGTAGGCTATATGTAAAATGTTGCAACTGCAATGCTGTCATGTTCTTTCTTGGATTTTCAGCTTGCACTATCTTTGGGATTGACCCACAAAAACGGTTAGGCACTCACAAGAAATTGCGATTAGTTCCCAAAGAAAGCCATGAAACCTCCTTCCAGACAGCACGTAGCCATATGTGTAGGTTATATGTAAAATGTTGCAACTGCAATGCTGTCATGTTCTTTCTTGGATTTTCAGCTTGCACTATCTTTGGGATCGGCCTACAAAAACGGTTAGGCACTCACGAGAAATTGCGATTAGTTCCCAAAGAAAGCTATACACTTTAACATAGCAGCATATTCTAGCAAGCAGAGCCATGAAACCTCCTTCCAGACAGCACATAGCCATATGTGTAGGCTATATGTAAAATGTTGCAACTGCAATGCTGTCATGTTCTTTCTTGGATTTTCAGCTTGCACTATCTTTGGGATCGGCCTACAAAAACGGTTAGGCAATCACAAGAAATCGCGATTAGTTCCCAAAGAAAGCTATACACTTTAACATAGCAGCATATTCTAGCAAGCAGAGCCATGAAACCTCCTTCCAGACAGCACATAGCCATATGTGTAGGCTATATGTAAAATGTTGCAACTGCAATGCTGTCATGTTCTTTCTTGGATTTTCAGCTTGCACTATCTTTGGGATCGGCCTACAAAAACGGTTAGGCAATCACAAGAAATCGCGATTAGTTCCCAAAGAAAGCTATACACTTTAACATAGCAGCATATTCTAGCAAGCAGAGCCATGAAACCTCCTTCCAGACAGCACATAGCCATATGTGTAGGCTATATGTAAAATGTTGCAACTGCAATGCTGTCATGTTCTTTCTTGGATTTTCAGCTTGCACTATCTTTGGGATCGGCCCACAAAAACGGTTAGGCACTCACAAGAAATCGCGATTAGTTCCCAAAGAAAGCTATACACTTTAACATAGCAGCATATTCTAGCAAGCAGAGCCATGAAACCTCCTTCCAGACAGCACATAGCCATATGTGTAGGCTATATGTAAAATGTTGCAACTGCAATGCTGTCATGTTCTTTCTTGGATTTTCAGCTTGCACTATCTTTGAGATAGGCCCACGAAAACGGTTAGGCACTCACAAGAAATCGCGATTAGTTCCCAAAGAAAGCTATACACTTTAACATAGCAGCATATTCTAGCAAGCAGAGCCATGAAACCTCCTTCCAGACAGCACATAGCCATATGTGTAGGCTATATGTAAAATGTTGCAACTGCAATGCTGTCATGTTCTTTCTTGGATTTTCAGCTTGCACTATCTTTGAGATAGGCCCACGAAAACGGTTCGGCACTCACAAGAAATTGCGATTAGTTCCCAAAGAAAGCTATACACTTTAACATAGCAGCATATTCTAGCAAGCAGAGCCATGAAACCTCCTTCCAGACAGCACATAGCCATATGTGTAGGCTATATGTAAAATGTTGCAACTGCAATGCTGTCATGTTCTTTCTTGGATTTTCAGCTTGCACTATCTTTGGGATCGGCCTACAAAAACGGTTAGGCAATCACAAGAAATCGCGATTAGTTCCCAAAGAAAGCTATACACTTTAACATAGCAGCATATTCTAGCAAGCAGAGCCATGAAACCTCCTTCCAGACAGCACATAGCCATATGTGTAGGCTATATGTAAAATGTTGCAACTGCAATGCTGTCATGTTCTTTCTTGGATTTTCAGCTTGCACTATCTTTGAGATAGGCCCACGAAAACAGGTTAGGCACTCACAAGAAATCGTGATTAGTTCCCAAAGAAAGCTATACACTTTAACATAGCAGCATATTCTAGCAAGCAGAGCCATGAAACCTCCTTCCAGACAGCACATAGCCATATGTGTAGGCTATATGTAAAATGTTGCAACTGCAATGCTGTCATGTTCTTTCTTGGATTTTCAGCTTGCACTATCTTTGGGATCGGCCTACAAAAACGGTTAGGCAGTCACAAGAAATCGCGATTAGTTCCCAAAGAAAGCTATACACTTTAACATAGCAGCATATTCTAGCAAGCAGAGCCATGAAACCTCCTTCCAGACAGCACATAGCCATATGTGTAGGCTATATGTAAAATGTTGCAACTGCAATGCTGCCATGTTTTTTATTTTATTTTCAGCTTCCATTATCTTTGGGATTGACCCACAAAAACGGTTAGGCACTCACAAGAAATCGCGATTAGTTCCCAAAGAAAGCTATACACTTTAACATAGCAGCATATTCTAGCAAGCAGAGCCATGAAACCTCCTTGCAGACAGCACATAGCCATATTTGTAGGCTATATGTAAAATGTTGCAACTGCAATGCTGCCATGTTCTTTTTTGGATTTTCAGCTTGCACTATCTTTGGGATTGACCCACAAAAACGGTTAGGCACTCACAAGAAATTGCGATTAGTTCCCAAAGAAAGCCATGAAACCTCCTTCCAGACAGCACGTAGCCATATGTGTAGGCTATATGTAAAATGTTGCAACTGCAATGCTGTCATGTTCTTTCTTGGATTTTCAGCTTGCACTATCTTTGGGATCGGCCTACAAAAACGGTTAGGCACTCACGAGAAATTGCGATTAGTTCCCAAAGAAAGCTATACACTTTAACATAGCAGCATATTCTAGCAAGCAGAGCCATGAAACCTCCTTCCAGACAGCACATAGCCATATGTGTAGGCTATATGTAAAATGTTGCAACTGCAATGCTGTCATGTTCTTTCTTGGATTTTCAGCTTGCACTATCTTTGGGATCGGCCTACAAAAACGGTTAGGCAATCACAAGAAATCGCGATTAGTTCCCAAAGAAAGCTATACACTTTAACATAGCAGCATATTCTAGCAAGCAGAGCCATGAAACCTCCTTCCAGACAGCACATAGCCATATGTGTAGGCTATATGTAAAATGTTGCAACTGCAATGCTGTCATGTTCTTTCTTGGATTTTCAGCTTGCACTATCTTTGGGATCGGCCTACAAAAACGGTTAGGCAATCACAAGAAATCGCGATTAGTTCCCAAAGAAAGCTATACACTTTAACATAGCAGCATATTCTAGCAAGCAGAGCCATGAAACCTCCTTCCAGACAGCACATAGCCATATGTGTAGGCTATATGTAAAATGTTGCAACTGCAATGCTGTCATGTTCTTTCTTGGATTTTCAGCTTGCACTATCTTTGGGATAGGCCCACAAAAACGGTTAGGCACTCACAAGAAATCGCGATTAGTTCCCAAAGAAAGCTATACACTTTAACATAGCAGCATATTCTAGCAAGCAGAGCCATGAAACCTCCTTCCAGACAGCACATAGCCATATGTGTAGGCTATATGTAAAATGTTGCAACTGCAATGCTGTCATGTTCTTTCTTGGATTTTCAGCTTGCACTATCTTTGGGATCGGCCCTACAAAAACGGTTAGGCACTCACAAGAAATCGCGATTAGTTCCCAAAGAAAGCTATACACTTTAACATAGCAGCATATTCTAGCAAGCAGAGCCATGAAACCTCCTTCCAGACAGCACATAGCCATATGTGTAGGCTATATGTAAAATGTTGCAACTGCAATGCTGTCATGTTCTTTCTTGGATTTTCAGCTTGCACTATCTTTGGGATTGACCCACAAAAACGGTTAGGCACTCACAAGAAATCGCGATTAGTTCCCAAAGAAAGCTATACACTTTAACATAGCAGCATATTCTAGCAAGCAGAGCCATGAAACCTCCTTCCAGACAGCACATAGCCATATGTGTAGGCTATATGTAAAATGTTGCAACTGCAATGCTGTCATGTTCTTTCTTGGATTTTCAGCTTGCACTATCTTTGGGATCGGCCTACAAAAACGGTTAGGCAATCACAAGAAATCGCGATTAGTTCCCAAAGAAAGCTATACACTTTAACATAGCAGCATATTCTAGCAAGCAGAGCCATGAAACCTCCTTCCAGACAGCACATAGCCATATGTGTAGGCTATATGTAAAATGTTGCAACTGCAATGCTGTCATGTTCTTTCTTGGATTTTCAGCTTGCACTATCTTTGAGATAGGCCCACGAAAACAGTTAGGCACTCACAAGAAATCGTGATTAGTTCCCAAAAAAAGCTATACACTTTAACATAGCAGCATATTCTAGCAAGCAGAGCCATGAAACCTCCTTCCAGACAGCACATAGCCATATGTGTAGGCTATATGTAAAATGTTGCAACTGCAATGCTGTCATGTTCTTTCTTGGATTTTCAGCTTGCACTATCTTTGGGATCGGCCTACAAAAACGGTTAGGCAGTCACAAGAAATCGCGATTAGTTCCCAAAGAAAGCTATACACTTTAACATAGCAGCATATTCTAGCAAGCAGAGCCATGAAACCTCCTTCCAGACAGCACATAGCCATATGTGTAGGCTATATGTAAAATGTTGCAACTGCAATGCTGCCATGTTTTTTATTTTATTTTCAGCTTCCATTATCTTTGGGATTGACCCACAAAAACGGTTAGGCACTCACAAGAAATCGCGATTAGTTCCCAAAGAAAGCTATACACTTTAACATAGCAGCATATTCTAGCAAGCAGAGCCGTGAAACCTCCTTGCAGACAGCACATAGCCATATTTGTAGGCTATATGTAAAATGTTGCAACTGCAATGCTGCCATGTTCTTTTTTGGATTTTCAGCTTGCACTATCTTTGGGATTGACCCACAAAAACGGTTAGGCACTCACAAGAAATTGCGATTAGTTCCCAAAGAAAGCCATGAAACCTCCTTCCAGACAGCACGTAGCCATATGTGTAGGCTATATGTAAAATGTTGCAACTGCAATGCTGTCATGTTCTTTCTTGGATTTTCAGCTTGCACTATCTTTGGGATCGGCCTACAAAAACGGTTAGGCACTCACGAGAAATTGCGATTAGTTCCCAAAGAAAGCTATACACTTTAACATAGCAGCATATTCTAGCAAGCAGAGCCATGAAACCTCCTTCCAGACAGCACATAGCCATATGTGTAGGCTATATGTAAAATGTTGCAACTGCAATGCTGTCATGTTCTTTCTTGGATTTTCAGCTTGCACTATCTTTGGGATCGGCCTACAAAAACGGTTAGGCAATCACAAGAAATCGCGATTAGTTCCCAAAGAAAGCTATACACTTTAACATAGCAGCATATTCTAGCAAGCAGAGCCATGAAACCTCCTTCCAGACAGCACATAGCCATATGTGTAGGCTATATGTAAAATGTTGCAACTGCAATGCTGTCATGTTCTTTCTTGGATTTTCAGCTTGCACTATCTTTGGGATCGGCCTACAAAAACGGTTAGGCAATCACAAGAAATCGCGATTAGTTCCCAAAGAAAGCTATACACTTTAACATAGCAGCATATTCTAGCAAGCAGAGCCATGAAACCTCCTTCCAGACAGCACATAGCCATATGTGTAGGCTATATGTAAAATGTTGCAACTGCAATGCTGTCATGTTCTTTCTTGGATTTTCAGCTTGCACTATCTTTGAGATAGGCCCACGAAAACAGTTAGGCACTCACAAGAAATCGTGATTAGTTCCCAAAGAAAGCTATACACTTTAACATAGCAGCATATTCTAGCAAGCAGAGCCATGAAACCTCCTTCCAGACAGCACATAGCCATATGTGTAGGCTATATGTAAAATGTTGCAACTGCAATGCTGTCATGTTCTTTCTTGGATTTTCAGCTTGCACTATCTTTGGGATCGGCCTACAAAAACGGTTAGGCAGTCACAAGAAATCGCGATTAGTTCCCAAAGAAAGCTATACACTTTAACATAGCAGCATATTCTAGCAAGCAGAGCCATGAAACCTCCTTCCAGACAGCACATAGCCATATGTGTAGGCTATATGTAAAATGTTGCAACTGCAATGCTGTCATGTTCTTTCTTGGATTTTCAGCTTCCATTATCTTTGGGATTGACCCACAAAAACGGTTAGGCACTCACAAGAAATCGTGATTAGTTCCCAAAGAAAGCTATACACTTTAACATAGCAGCATATTCTAGCAAGCAGAGCCGTGAAACCTCCTTGCAGACAGCACATAGCCATATTTGTAGGCTATATGTAAAATGTTGCAACTGCAATGCTGCCATGTTCTTTTTTGGATTTTCAGCTTGCACTATCTTTGGGATTGACCCACAAAAACGGTTAGGCACTCACAAGAAATTGCGATTAGTTCCCAAAGAAAGCCATGAAACCTCCTTCCAGACAGCACGTAGCCATATGTGTAGGCTATATGTAAAATGTTGCAACTGCAATGCTGTCATGTTCTTTCTTGGATTTTCAGCTTGCACTATCTTTGGGATCGGCCTACAAAAACGGTTAGGCACTCACGAGAAATTGCGATTAGTTCCCAAAGAAAGCTATACACTTTAACATAGCAGCATATTCTAGCAAGCAGAGCCATGAAACCTCCTTCCAGACAGCACATAGCCATATGTGTAGGCTATATGTAAAATGTTGCAACTGCAATGCTGTCATGTTCTTTCTTGGATTTTCAGCTTGCACTATCTTTGGGATCGGCCTACAAAAACGGTTAGGCAATCACAAGAAATCGCGATTAGTTCCCAAAGAAAGCTATACACTTTAACATAGCAGCATATTCTAGCAAGCAGAGCCATGAAACCTCCTTCCAGACAGCACATAGCCATATGTGTAGGCTATATGTAAAATGTTGCAACTGCAATGCTGTCATGTTCTTTCTTGGATTTTCAGCTTGCACTATCTTTGAGATAGGCCCACGAAAACAGGTTAGGCACTCACAAGAAATCGCTGATTAGTTCCCAAAGAAAGCTATACACTTTAACATAGCAGCATATTCTAGCAAGCAGAGCCATGAAACCTCCTTCCAGACAGCACATAGCCATATGTGTAGGCTATATGTAAAATGTTGCAACTGCAATGCTGTCATGTTCTTTCTTGGATTTTCAGCTTGCACTATCTTTGGGATCGGCCTACAAAAACGGTTAGGCAATCACAAGAAATCGCGATTAGTTCCCAAAGAAAGCTATACACTTTAACATAGCAGCATATTCTAGCAAGCAGAGCCATGAAACCTCCTTCCAGACAGCACATAGCCATATGTGTAGGCTATATGTAAAATGTTGCAACTGCAATGCTGTCATGTTCTTTCTTGGATTTTCAGCTTGCACTATCTTTGGGATCGGCCCACAAAAACGGTTAGGCACTCACAAGAAATCGCGATTAGTTCCCAAAGAAAGCTATACACTTTAACATAGCAGCATATTCTAGCAAGCAGAGCCATGAAACCTCCTTCCAGACAGCACATAGCCATATGTGTAGGCTATATGTAAAATGTTGCAACTGCAATGCTGTCATGTTCTTTCTTGGATTTTCAGCTTGCACTATCTTTGGGATTGACCCACAAAAACGGTTAGGCACTCACAAGAAATTGCGATTAGTTCCCAAAGAAAGCCATGAAACCTCCTTCCAGACAGCACGTAGCCATATGTGTAGGCTATATGTAAAATGTTGCAACTGCAATGCTGTCATGTTCTTTCTTGGATTTTCAGCTTGCACTATCTTTGGGATCGGCCTACAAAAACGGTTAGGCACTCACGAGAAATTGCGATTAGTTCCCAAAGAAAGCTATACACTTTAACATAGCAGCATATTCTAGCAAACAGAGCCATGAAACCTCCTTCCAGACAGCACATAGCCATATGTGTAGGCTATATGTAAAATGTTGCAACTGCAATGCTGTCATGTTCTTTCTTGGATTTTCAGCTTGCACTATCTTTGGGATCGGCCTACAAAAACGGTTAGGCAATCACAAGAAATCGCGATTAGTTCCCAAAGAAAGCTATACACTTTAACATAGCAGCATATTCTAGCAAGCAGAGCCATGAAACCTCCTTCCAGACAGCACATAGCCATATGTGTAGGCTATATGTAAAATGTTGCAACTGCAATGCTGTCATGTTCTTTCTTGGATTTTCAGCTTGCACTATCTTTGGGATCGGCCTACAAAAACGGTTAGGCAATCACAAGAAATCGCGATTAGTTCCCAAAGAAAGCTATACACTTTAACATAGCAGCATATTCTAGCAAGCAGAGCCATGAAACCTCCTTCCAGACAGCACATAGCCATATGTGTAGGCTATATGTAAAATGTTGCAACTGCAATGCTGTCATGTTCTTTCTTGGATTTTCAGCTTGCACTATCTTTGAGATAGGCCCACGAAAACAGTTAGGCACTCACAAGAAATCGTGATTAGTTCCCAAAAAAAGCTATACACTTTAACATAGCAGCATATTCTAGCAAGCAGAGCCATGAAACCTCCTTCCAGACAGCACATAGCCATATGTGTAGGCTATATGTAAAATGTTGCAACTGCAATGCTGTCATGTTCTTTCTTGGATTTTCAGCTTGCACTATCTTTGGGATCGGCCTACAAAAACGGTTAGGCAGTCACAAGAAATCGCGATTAGTTCCCAAAGAAAGCTATACACTTTAACATAGCAGCATATTCTAGCAAGCAGAGCCATGAAACCTCCTTCCAGACAGCACATAGCCATATGTGTAGGCTATATGTAAAATGTTGCAACTGCAATGCTGTCCATGTTCTTTCTTTGATTTTCAGCTTCCATTATCTTTGGGATTGACCCACAAAAACGGTTAGGCACTCACAAGAAATCGCGATTAGTTCCCAAAGAAAGCTATACACTTTAACATAGCAGCATATTCTAGCAAGCAGAGCCGTGAAACCTCCTTGCAGACAGCACATAGCCATATTTGTAGGCTATATGTAAAATGTTGCAACTGCAATGCTGCCATGTTCTTTTTTGGATTTTCAGCTTGCACTATCTTTGGGATTGACCCACAAAAACGGTTAGGCACTCACAAGAAATTGCGATTAGTTCCCAAAGAAAGCCATGAAACCTCCTTCCAGACAGCACGTAGCCATATGTGTAGGCTATATGTAAAATGTTGCAACTGCAATGCTGTCATGTTCTTTCTTGGATTTTCAGCTTGCACTATCTTTGGGATCGGCCTACAAAAACGGTTAGGCACTCACGAGAAATTGCGATTAGTTCCCAAAGAAAGCTATACACTTTAACATAGCAGCATATTCTAGCAAGCAGAGCCATGAAACCTCCTTCCAGACAGCACATAGCCATATGTGTAGGCTATATGTAAAATGTTGCAACTGCAATGCTGTCATGTTCTTTCTTGGATTTTCAGCTTGCACTATCTTTGGGATCGGCCTACAAAAACGGTTAGGCACTCACAAGAAATCGCGATTAGTTCCCAAAGAAAGCTATACACTTTAACATAGCAGCATATTCTAGCAAGCAGAGCCATGAAACCTCCTTCCAGACAGCACATAGCCATATGTGTAGGCTATATGTAAAATGTTGCAACTGCAATGCTGTCATGTTCTTTCTTGGATTTTCAGCTTGCACTATCTTTGGGATCGGCCTACAAAAACGGTTAGGCAATCACAAGAAATCGCGATTAGTTCCCAAAGAAAGCTATACACTTTAACATAGCAGCATATTCTAGCAAGCAGAGCCATGAAACCTCCTTCCAGACAGCACATAGCCATATGTGTAGGCTATATGTAAAATGTTGCAACTGCAATGCTGTCATGTTCTTTCTTGGATTTTCAGCTTGCACTATCTTTGGGATCGGCCTACAAAAACGGTTAGGCACTCACAAGAAATTGCGATTAGTTCCCAAAGAAAGCTATACACTTTAACATAGCAGCATATTCTAGCAAGCAGAGCCATGAAACCTCCTTCCAGACAGCACATAGCCATATGTGTAGGCTATATGTAAAATGTTGCAACTGCAATGCTGTCATGTTCTTTCTTGGATTTTCAGCTTGCACTATCTTTGGGATTGACCCACAAAAACGGTTAGGCACTCACAAGAAATTGCGATTAGTTCCCAAAGAAAGCTATACACTTTAACATAGCAGCATATTCTAGCAAGCAGAGCCATGAAACCTCCTTCCAGACAGCACATAGCCATATGTGTAGGCTATATGTAAAATGTTGCAACTGCAATGCTGTCATGTTCTTTCTTGGATTTTCAGCTTGCACTATCTTTGGATAGGCCCACAAAAACGGTTAGGCACTCACAAGAAATCGCGATTAGTTCCCAAAGAAAGCTATACACTTTAACATAGCAGCATATTCTAGCAAGCAGAGCCATGAAACCTCCTTCCAGACAGCACATAGCCATATGTGTAGGCTATATGTAAAATGTTGCAACTGCAATGCTGTCATGTTCTTTCTTGGATTTTCAGCTTGCACTATCTTTGGGATCGGCCTACAAAAACGGTTAGGCACTCACAAGAAATTCGCGATTAGTTCCCAAAGAAAGCTATACACTTTAACATAGCAGCATATTCTAGCAAGCAGAGCCATGAAACCTCCTTCCAGACAGCACATAGCCATATGTGTAGGCTATATGTAAAATGTTGCAACTGCAATGCTGTCATGTTCTTTCTTGGATTTTCAGCTTGCACTATCTTTGGGATCGGCCTACAAAAACGGTTAGGCAATCACAAGAAATCGCGATTAGTTCCCAAAGAAAGCTATACACTTTAACATAGCAGCATATTCTAGCAAGCAGAGCCATGAAACCTCCTTCCAGACAGCACATAGCCATATGTGTAGGCTATATGTAAAATGTTGCAACTGCAATGCTGTCATGTTCTTTCTTGGATTTTCAGCTTGCACTATCTTTGGGATCGGCCCTACAAAAACGGTTAGGCACTCACAAGAAATCGCGATTAGTTCCCAAAGAAAGCTATACACTTTAACATAGCAGCATATTCTAGCAAGCAGAGCCATGAAACCTCCTTCCAGACAGCACATAGCCATATGTGTAGGCTATATGTAAAATGTTGCAACTGCAATGCTGTCATGTTCTTTCTTGGATTTTCAGCTTGCACTATCTTTGGGATCGGCCCACAAAAACGGTTAGGCACTCACAAGAAATCGCGATTAGTTCCCAAAGAAAGCTATACACTTTAACATAGCAGCATATTCTAGCAAGCAGAGCCATGAAACCTCCTTCCAGACAGCACATAGCCATATGTGTAGGCTATATGTAAAATGTTGCAACTGCAATGCTGCCATGTTTTTTATTTTATTTTCAGCTTCCATTATCTTTGGGATTGACCCACAAAAACGGTTAGGCACTCACAAGAAATCGCGATTAGTTCCCAAAGAAAGCTATACACTTTAACATAGCAGCATATTCTAGCAAGCAGAGCCGTGAAACCTCCTTGCAGACAGCACATAGCCATATTTGTAGGCTATATGTAAAATGTTGCAACTGCAATGCTGCCATGTTCTTTTTTGGATTTTCAGCTTGCACTATCTTTGGGATTGACCCACAAAAACGGTTAGGCACTCACAAGAAATTGCGATTAGTTCCCAAAGAAAGCCATGAAACCTCCTTCCAGACAGCACGTAGCCATATGTGTAGGCTATATGTAAAATGTTGCAACTGCAATGCTGTCATGTTCTTTCTTGGATTTTCAGCTTGCACTATCTTTGGGATCGGCCTACAAAAACGGTTAGGCAATCACAAGAAATCGCGATTAGTTCCCAAAGAAAGCTATACACTTTAACATAGCAGCATATTCTAGCAAGCAGAGCCATGAAACCTCCTTCCAGACAGCACATAGCCATATGTGTAGGCTATATGTAAAATGTTGCAACTGCAATGCTGTCATGTTCTTTCTTGGATTTTCAGCTTGCACTATCTTTGGGATCGGCCTACAAAAACGGTTAGGCAATCACAAGAAATCGCGATTAGTTCCCAAAGAAAGCTATACACTTTAACATAGCAGCATATTCTAGCAAGCAGAGCCATGAAACCTCCTTCCAGACAGCACATAGCCATATGTGTAGGCTATATGTAAAATGTTGCAACTGCAATGCTGTCATGTTCTTTCTTGGATTTTCAGCTTGCACTATCTTTGGGATCGGCCCTACGAAAACGGTTAGGCACTCACAAGAAATCGCGATTAGTTCCCAAAGAAAGCTATACACTTTAACATAGCAGCATATTCTAGCAAGCAGAGCCATGAAACCTCCTTCCAGACAGCACATAGCCATATGTGTAGGCTATATGTAAAATGTTGCAACTGCAATGCTGTCATGTTCTTTCTTGGATTTTCAGCTTGCACTATCTTTGAGATAGGCCCACGAAAACAGGTTAGGCACTCACAAGAAATCGCGATTAGTTCCCAAAGAAAGCTATACACTTTAACATAGCAGCATATTCTAGCAAGCAGAGCCATGAAACCTCCTTCCAGACAGCACATAGCCATATGTGTAGGCTATATGTAAAATGTTGCAACTGCAATGCTGTCATGTTCTTTCTTGGATTTTCAGCTTGCACTATCTTTGGGATCGGCCTACAAAAACGGTTAGGCACTCACAAGAAATCGCGATTAGTTCCCAAAGAAAGCTATACACTTTAACATAGCAGCATATTCTAGCAAGCAGAGCCATGAAACCTCCTTCCAGACAGCACATAGCCATATGTGTAGGCTATATGTAAAATGTTGCAACTGCAATGCTGTCATGTTCTTTCTTGGATTTTCAGCTTGCACTATCTTTGGGATCGGCCCTACAAAAACGGTTAGGCACTCACAAGAAATCGCGATTAGTTCCCAAAGAAAGCTATACACTTTAACATAGCAGCATATTCTAGCAAGCAGAGCCATGAAACCTCCTTCCAGACAGCACATAGCCATATGTGTAGGCTATATGTAAAATGTTGCAACTGCAATGCTGTCATGTTCTTTCTTGGATTTTCAGCTTGCACTATCTTTGGGATCGGCCCACAAAAACGGTTAGGCACTCACAAGAAATCGCGATTAGTTCCCAAAGAAAGCTATACACTTTAACATAGCAGCATATTCTAGCAAGCAGAGCCATGAAACCTCCTTCCAGACAGCACATAGCCATATGTGTAGGCTATATGTAAAATGTTGCAACTGCAATGCTGTCATGTTCTTTCTTGGATTTTCAGCTTGCACTATCTTTGGGATCGGCCTACAAAAACGGTTAGGCACTCACAAGAAATCGCTGATTAGTTCCCAAAGAAAGCTATACACTTTAACATAGCAGCATATTCTAGCAAGCAGAGCCATGAAACCTCCTTCCAGACAGCACATAGCCATATGTGTAGGCTATATGTAAAATGTTGCAACTGCAATGCTGTCATGTTCTTTCTTGGATTTTCAGCTTGCACTATCTTTGGGATCGGCCTACAAAAACGGTTAGGCACTCACAAGAAATCGCGATTAGTTCCCAAAGAAAGCTATACACTTTAACATAGCAGCATATTCTAGCAAGCAGAGCCATGAAACCTCCTTCCAGACAGCACATAGCCATATGTGTAGGCTATATGTAAAATGTTGCAACTGCAATGCTGTCATGTTCTTTCTTGGATTTTCAGCTTGCACTATCTTTGGGATCGGCCCTACAAAAACGGTTAGGCACTCACAAGAAATCGCGATTAGTTCCCAAAGAAAGCTATACACTTTAACATAGCAGCATATTCTAGCAAGCAGAGCCATGAAACCTCCTTCCAGACAGCACATAGCCATATGTGTAGGCTATATGTAAAATGTTGCAACTGCAATGCTGTCATGTTCTTTCTTGGATTTTCAGCTTGCACTATCTTTGAGATAGGCCCTACGAAAACGGTTAGGCACTCACAAGAAATCGCGATTAGTTCCCAAAGAAAGCTATACACTTTAACATAGCAGCATATTCTAGCAAGCAGAGCCATGAAACCTCCTTCCAGACAGCACATAGCCATATGTGTAGGCTATATGTAAAATGTTGCAACTGCAATGCTGTCATGTTCTTTCTTGGATTTTCAGCTTGCACTATCTTTGGGATCGGCCTACAAAAACGGTTAGGCACTCACAAGAAATCGCGATTAGTTCCCAAAGAAAGCTATACACTTTAACATAGCAGCATATTCTAGCAAGCAGAGCCATGAAACCTCCTTCCAGACAGCACATAGCCATATGTGTAGGCTATATGTAAAATGTTGCAACTGCAATGCTGTCATGTTCTTTCTTGGATTTTCAGCTTGCACTATCTTTGGGATCGGCCTACAAAAACGGTTAGGCACTCACAAGAAATCGCGATTAGTTCCCAAAGAAAGCTATACACTTTAACATAGCAGCATATTCTAGCAAGCAGAGCCATGAAACCTCCTTCCAGACAGCACATAGCCATATGTGTAGGCTATATGTAAAATGTTGCAACTGCAATGCTGTCATGTTCTTTCTTGGATTTTCAGCTTGCACTATCTTTGGGATCGGCCTACAAAAACGGTTAGGCAATCACAAGAAATCGCGATTAGTTCCCAAAGAAAGCTATACACTTTAACATAGCAGCATATTCTAGCAAGCAGAGCCATGAAACCTCCTTCCAGACAGCACATAGCCATATGTGTAGGCTATATGTAAAATGTTGCAACTGCAATGCTGTCATGTTCTTTCTTGGATTTTCAGCTTGCACTATCTTTGGGATAGGACCCACAAAAACGGTTAGGCACTCACTAGAAATCGCGATTAGTTCCCAAAGAAAGCTATACACTTTAACATAGCAGCATATTCTAGCAAGCAGAGCCATGAAACCTCCTTCCAGACAGCACATAGCCATATGTGTAGGCTATATGTAAAATGTTGCAACTGCAATGCTGTCATGTTCTTTCTTGGATTTTCAGCTTGCACTATCTTTGAGATAGGCCCACGAAAACAGTTAGGCACTCACAAGAAATCGTGATTAGTTCCCAAAAAAGCTATACACTTTAACATAGCAGCATATTCTAGCAAGCAGAGCCATGAAACCTCCTTCCAGACAGCACATAGCCATATGTGTAGGCTATATGTAAAATGTTGCAACTGCAATGCTGTCATGTTCTTTCTTGGATTTTCAGCTTGCACTATCTTTGAGATAGGCCCTACGAAAACGGTTAGGCACTCACAAGAAATTCGCGATTAGTTCCCAAAGAAAGCTATACACTTTAACATAGCAGCATATTCTAGCAAGCAGAGCCATGAAACCTCCTTCCAGACAGCACATAGCCATATGTGTAGGCTATATGTAAAATGTTGCAACTGCAATGCTGTCATGTTCTTTCTTGGATTTTCAGCTTGCACTATCTTTGGGATCGGCCTACAAAAACGGTTAGGCAATCCCAAGAATTCGCGATTAGTTCCCAAAGAAAGCTATACACTTTAACATAGCAGCATATTCTAGCAAGCAGAGCCATGAAACCTCCTTCCAGACAGCACATAGCCATATGTGTAGGCTATATGTAAAATGTTGCAACTGCAATGCTGTCATGTTCTTTCTTGGATTTTCAGCTTGCACTATCTTTGAGATCGGCCCACGAAAACAGGTTAGGCACTCACAAGAAATCGCTGATTAGTTCCCAAAGAAAGCTATACACTTTAACATAGCAGCATATTCTAGCAAGCAGAGCCATGAAACCTCCTTCCAGACAGCACATAGCCATATGTGTAGGCTATATGTAAAATGTTGCAACTGCAATGCTGTCATGTTCTTTCTTGGATTTTCAGCTTGCACTATCTTTGGGATCGGCCTACAAAAACGGTTAGGCACTCACAAGAAATCGCGATTAGTTCCCAAAGAAAGCTATACACTTTAACATAGCAGCATATTCTAGCAAGCAGAGCCATGAAACCTCCTTCCAGACAGCACATAGCCATATGTGTAGGCTATATGTAAAATGTTGCAACTGCAATGCTGTCATGTTCTTTCTTGGATTTTCAGCTTGCACTATCTTTGGGATCGGCCCTACAAAAACGGTTAGGCAATCACAAGAAATCGCGATTAGTTCCCAAAGAAAGCTATACACTTTAACATAGCAGCATATTCTAGCAAGCAGAGCCATGAAACCTCCTTCCAGACAGCACATAGCCATATGTGTAGGCTATATGTAAAATGTTGCAACTGCAATGCTGTCATGTTCTTTCTTGGATTTTCAGCTTGCACTATCTTTGGATCGGCCCACAAAACGGTTAGGCACTCACAAGAAATCGCGATTAGTTCCCAAAGAAAGCTATACACTTTAACATAGCAGCATATTCTAGCAAGCAGAGCCATGAAACCTCCTTCCAGACAGCACATAGCCATATGTGTAGGCTATATGTAAAATGTTGCAACTGCAATGCTGTCATGTTCTTTCTTGGATTTTCAGCTTGCACTATCTTTGGGATCGGCCTACAAAAACGGTTAGGCACTCACAAGAAATCGCGATTAGTTCCCAAAGAAAGCTATACACTTTAACATAGCAGCATATTCTAGCAAGCAGAGCCATGAAACCTCCTTCCAGACAGCACATAGCCATATGTGTAGGCTATATGTAAAATGTTGCAACTGCAATGCTGTCATGTTCTTTCTTGGATTTTCAGCTTGCACTATCTTTGGGATAGGCCCACAAAAACGGTTAGGCACTCACAAGAAATCGCGATTAGTTCCCAAAGAAAGCTATACACTTTAACATAGCAGCATATTCTAGCAAGCAGAGCCATGAAACCTCCTTCCAGACAGCACATAGCCATATGTGTAGGCTATATGTAAAATGTTGCAACTGCAATGCTGTCATGTTCTTTCTTGGATTTTCAGCTTGCACTATCTTTGGATCGGCCTACAAAAACGGTTAGGCACTCACAAGAAATCGCGATTAGTTCCCAAAGAAAGCTATACACTTTAACATAGCAGCATATTCTAGCAAGCAGAGCCATGAAACCTCCTTCCAGACAGCACATAGCCATATGTGTAGGCTATATGTAAAATGTTGCAACTGCAATGCTGTCATGTTCTTTCTTGGATTTTCAGCTTGCACTATCTTTGGGATTGACCCACAAAAACGGTTAGGCACTCACAAGAAATCGCGATTAGTTCCCAAAGAAAGCTATACACTTTAACATAGCAGCATATTCTAGCAAGCAGAGCCATGAAACCTCCTTCCAGACAGCACATAGCCATATGTGTAGGCTATATGTAAAATGTTGCAACTGCAATGCTGTCATGTTCTTTCTTGGATTTTCAGCTTGCACTATCTTTGGGATTGACCCACAAAAACGGTTAGGCACTCACAAGAAATTGCGATTAGTTCCAAAGAAAGCCATGAAACCTCCTTCCAGACAGCACAGTAGCCATATGTGTAGGCTATATGTAAAATGTTGCAACTGCAATGCTGTCATGTTTTTTCTTGGATTTTCAGCTTGCACTATCTTTGGGATCGGCCTACAAAAACGGTTAGGCACTCACAAGAAATCGCGATTAGTTCCCAAAGAAAGCTATACACTTTAACATAGCAGCATATTCTAGCAAGCAGAGCCATGAAACCTCCTTCCAGACAGCACATAGCCATATGTGTAGGCTATATGTAAATGTTGCAACTGCAATGCTGTCATGTTCTTTCTTGGATTTTCAGCTTGCACTATCTTTGGGATCGGCCCTACAAAACGGTTAGGCACTCACAAGAAATTCGCGATTAGTTCCCAAAGAAAGCTATACACTTTAACATAGCAGCATATTCTAGCAAGCAGAGCCATGAAACCTCCTTCCAGACAGCACATAGCCATATGTGTAGGCTATATGTAAAATGTTGCAACTGCAATGCTGTCATGTTCTTTCTTGGATTTTCAGCTTGCACTATCTTTGGGATCGGCCTACAAAAACGGTTAGGCACTCACAAGAAATCGCGATTAGTTCCCAAAGAAAGCTATACACTTTAACATAGCAGCATATTCTAGCAAGCAGAGCCATGAAACCTCCTTCCAGACAGCACATAGCCATATGTGTAGGCTATATGTAAAATGTTGCAACTGCAATGCTGTCATGTTCTTTCTTGGATTTTCAGCTTGCACTATCTTTGAGATAGGCCCACGAAAACAGTTAGGCACTCACAAGAAATCGTGATTAGTTCCCAAAAAAGCTATACACTTTAACATAGCAGCATATTCTAGCAAGCAGAGCCATGAAACCTCCTTCCAGACAGCACATAGCCATATGTGTAGGCTATATGTAAAATGTTGCAACTGCAATGCTGTCATGTTCTTTCTTGGATTTTCAGCTTGCACTATCTTTGGGATCGGCCCTACAAAACGGTTAGGCACTCACAAGAAATCGCGATTAGTTCCCAAAGAAAGCTATACACTTTAACATAGCAGCATATTCTAGCAAGCAGAGCCATGAAACCTCCTTCCAGACAGCACATAGCCATATGTGTAGGCTATATGTAAAATGTTGCAACTGCAATGCTGTCATGTTCTTTCTTGGATTTTCAGCTTGCACTATCTTTGGGATTGACCCACAAAAACGGTTAGGCACTCACAAGAAATTGCGATTAGTTCCCAAAGAAAGCTATACACTTTAACATAGCAGCATATTCTAGCAAGCAGAGCCATGAAACCTCCTTCCAGACAGCACATAGCCATATGTGTAGGCTATATGTAAAATGTTGGAACTGCAATGCTGTCATGTTCTTTCTTGGATTTTCAGCTTGCACTATCTTTGAGATAGGCTCACGAAAACAGTTAGGCACTCACAAGAAATCGTGATTAGTTCCCAAAAAAAAGCTATACACTTTAACATAGCAGCATATTCTAGCAAGCAGAGCCATGAAACCTCCTTCCAGACAGCACATAGCCATATGTGTAGGCTATATGTAAAATGTTGCAACTGCAATGCTGTCATGTTCTTTCTTGGATTTTCAGCTTGCACTATCTTTGAGATAGGCCCACGAAAACGGTTAGGCACTCACAAGAAATTGCGATTAGTTCCCAAAGAAAGCTATACACTTTAACATAGCAGCATATTCTAGCAAGCAGAGCCATGAAACCTCCTTCCAGACAGCACATAGCCATATGTGTAGGCTATATGTAAAATGTTGCAACTGCAATGCTGTCATGTTCTTTCTTGGATTTTCAGCTTGCACTATCTTTGGATCGGCCTACAAAAACGGTTAGGCAATCACAAGAAATCGCGATTAGTTCCCAAAGAAAGCTATACACTTTAACATAGCAGCATATTCTAGCAAGCAGAGCCATGAAACCTCCTTCCAGACAGCACATAGCCATATGTGTAGGCTATATGTAAAATGTTGCAACTGCAATGCTGTCATGTTCTTTCTTGGATTTTCAGCTTGCACTATCTTTGGATCGGCCCTACGAAAACGGTTAGGCACTCACAAGAAATTCGTCGATTAGTTCCCAAAAAAGCTATACACTTTAACATAGCAGCATATTCTAGCAAGCAGAGCCATGAAACCTCCTTCCAGACAGCACATAGCCATATGTGTAGGCTATATGTAAAATGTTGCAACTGCAATGCTGTCATGTTCTTTCTTGGATTTTCAGCTTGCACTATCTTTGGATCGGCCTCACAAAAACAGGTAGGCACTCACAAGAAATCGCGATTAGTTCCCAAAGAAAGCTATACACTTTAACATAGCAGCATATTCTAGCAAGCAGAGCCATGAAACCTCCTTCCAGACAGCACATAGCCATATGTGTAGGCTATTGTAAAATGTTGCAACCTGCAATGCTGCCATGTTTTTTATTTTATTTTCAGCTTCCATATCTTTGGGATTGACCCACAAAAACGGTTAGGCACTCACAAGAAATCGCGATTAGTTCCCAAAGAAAGCTATACATTAACATAGCAGCATATTATAGCAGAGCCATGAAACCTCCTTGCAGACAGCACATAGCCAATTTGTAGGCTATATGTAAAATGTTGCAACTGCAATGCTGCCATGTTTTTTGGATTTTCAGCTTGCACTATCTTTGGGATTGACCCACAAAAACGGTTAGGCACTCACAAGAAATTGCGATTAGTTCCCAATTTCAAGAAAAGCCATGAAACTCTTCCAGACAGCACGTAGCCATATGTGTAGGCTATATGTAAAATGTTGCAACTGCAATGCTGTCATGTTCTTTCTTGGACTTCAGCTTGCACTATCTTTGGGATCGGCCTACAAAAACGGTTAGGCACTCACGAGAATTGCGATTAGTTCCCAAGAAAGCTATACACTTTAACATAGCAGCATATTCTAGCAAACAGAGCCTGAAACCTCCTTCCAGACAGCACATAGCCATATGTGTAGGCTATATGTAAAATGTTGCAACTGCAATGCTGTCATGTTCTTTTGGATTTTCAGCTTGCACTATCTTGGGATCGGCCTACAAAACGGTTAGGCATCACAAGAAATCGCGATTAGTTCCCAAAGAAAGCTATACACTTTAACATAGCAGTATTCTAGAGCAGAGCCATGAAACCTCTTCCAGACAGCACATAGCCATATGTGTAGGCTATAGGTAAAATGTTCAACTGCAATGCTGTCATGTTCTTTCTTGGATTTTCAGCTTGCACTATCCTTGGGATCGGCCTACAAAACGGGTAGGCAATCAAGCAATCGCGATTATTCCCAAGAAAGTACACTTAACAT